>NC_143408.1:13723407-14026437 GCF_052110815.1 Crocodylus siamensis | reverse complement strand
GCCCGAGTCAGGCCTGGAGCCCTCCTGCCCCCCTAGAGCAGCCTGTGAAGAGGGAGACTGGCCTGGAGGGGAAGGGCCTTGCCCAGCCAGAGGTAGGCCGAGCCCAGTCCCTGAGCCCCAGTCAAGGGGTTCCCAGTGATGCAAAAAGCGGTTCGTTTCTCTGGAGGCCACCAAAATCACAGACACACACACTTATTAGCAGCACAAAAGGTGTATTTGCAAATAGGGTCAGAGCAGAGCCAAAAGACTCAGATTACTCCGAACCCCTGAGGAACTTTTCAGCTGGTTTTTATCCTTTCCCTCCTGGGCACGTGTGCAGAAACAGGAACTCTTACAGCTCATTTCCGTTTCATACAAACATGTATGTGGCTACGTCACTTCATCCATCGCATGTATATTATAATTAACTACTTAAGTATGCAGGGCAGAAAAGTAAATATGCATCAGCTAATTGCGCATGCTCAGAAAGTTCTTTAGGTCACCAAGAGTTTAAATCCCCCGCCCTTTCAAGGACACAGTCAGTTGAATTCCAGCTTCTGTAATCTGCATGAGAAAAACCAGGGGGAGAGAGTGATTTAAGAAAAACTGTAGCAAAGCTGGCCAAGGGGAAAAAAAAGGGTCCTTGGCAGTGTTTTTTCTTATCAGGTACGAGATGCAAACTGTGCATTTCTAACAACACTCCATCTCTAACAATATTATAACAATACTCCATTTCTAACACCAGGAAGGACTTGGGGACTGCTGGAGCGTGCACACAGGTGCAGGGAACATAACAGCAGGGGCTGGCACTGCTCAGAACCACAAAGGCGCAAGGGGGACAGCTGAAGCTGGACCCATGGTCTGGTGCAGCAGCAGGAGGTGCTCCCAGGAGGGAATGTGGCAGGGGCTGCGGGTTGGAAGTGAGGGGCATTGGCAGGGCATGGGGGCAGGGTGGAGGCTGTGCCTTGGGAGTGAGAGACAATGGCATGGGCAGGGCACAAGCAGGTCAGGGCTGCTCAGCGCCACAAAATGGGGTAGTGAGGGGAGCATCCTGATGAGTGAAGGGGGCAGGATCATTGGTGATAAGTGCAGAAGGGACTGTCATTCAAGAATTGGGCTCTACAGCCACACTCTCAGATGTTCAACAAACTGAAGCCTCACTGAGCTCAATTCTACTGTGTTGGTAGACAGACAAATGCCTATCGATGGGCAGATAGCTGTGGAGTGCTCACCCGAGTTCCAGGTGAGATTCAGCCTCTGTCTCTGATTTTATGTAGTTGGAACTTTAATCTACAAGGTACATTGTGGGACAGGCCTGACTGAGAGCAAATGGGGGCCCATGTGGACGTGCCTTAGGTGAGGGACACAGCTATTTGCACTCTGTCTAAGCACAAGAAGACTAAGTATTCATCCTTCTGGCACTGCCTTTCTGAATTTAATACTGAGGAGCTGCAGGAGGCCTGGATTTTCATTTCAGGGCAGAATAAAATAGAGGACTTGAATCGCAGACCTGAGAAAGCTGCTCCCATCAGCCAGCGTGCCAAAGCCCCTGGGCTGCTCTCAGGCTCCTGCCTTCGTACCTACACCCTTGGTCTAGGAGTGCTGCAAATAGGGTACAAGCCTCAAATTTGGATTTGCAATCCCTGTCAGTAGCAGGTAATATCTGCATGCTGCCTCCTCTGGTCCTGCCTGTTCCAGGCCAAATATTGCCCCCCACTCTACTGTCTAAAGCCACCTGTAAAATCTCTTATTAGACATGGTCTCCAGATAATCTCCTCCCCAGTGGAGGTGGGGTCAAGGAGATGAGGCTGCTTGCTAGATTATTTACCAGCCTCTGTGCTCAGGGCCTTGTTCCCAGAAGAGTCTCTAAGGTGGGGCACTCTCCACCTGACTAGCTGCACTGCATACATGCTGTTGGGCTGCCAAGGGCTTCAGTCTGCAGCCCCTTCTCCTGGGACCAACAGCATCACCTCTGCTGCCTGCCCAGCCTCTACCAACTGCGCATAATCCCCAGAGTCCAGTTAGCAAGATGCCTGTGCCCTGTGCCAACCAAGGCTTCTGTTTCATAGGAGAGAGCTCTTCTTTTTTAATTGCTCTCTTTGGTTTATCTATCAAAGAAGCCAGCCAAGGAAAACCCAAGTAAGGAGGAGCAGCAGGCAGGGCTCAGCACTACAGGAGACTGATGGAGAGACCAGAGCTACCTGCACTATGCAACAAGAGCAGAGCAAGGCAGGGCTACAAGGGTGCTAGGTAGGCCTTGAGAAAGCTGGTGGCAGAGTGCCGAGTACTCAGTCCCTAGTTCGGTGGCTGCTCTGTAGCTGTTTGAGGACAGGGGAGCCATGTAGTCCTTGTGTACCTTGCTATTGTCCTCCACCCCCACTGCCTGTACACTCATTTTGTGTTCAATGAGGCTATTATTCAATATCATTTCTCACTGTGTCAGAGCACCTCCTGCCCTTTCCTTCATGTACATGAGATCAATGGCATTGATCCCCCATCAAATTGGCACCAGCACCTGGCTTCCACAGAAATCCAGCAGCACAAGCCTATGTGTCAATCAGACAGACCCCATTCACTGAACTGTCTGTCATGGGAGGGTCCAAATCCCTAGAGCAAAGCACAGGCTCCTACTTACTCTTTAGAGAAGGCCAGAAGCTATTGGGTAGTGTATGTGCAATACGGAGCAGCCCTTAGTGATTTAGAATAAATCAATAGACACTGAAGTAGAGGAGAAATCAATCCACTGGCAGCTTCATGCCTGCGGGTCTTTCCATTTCTCTATGGGTTTTGATGCCCCATCTCAGACTCAGTGGCCACGTGCATTTTGCAGCACTTCAGAGACTGTTGAGGCACTGCAAAATGTACCCTGCACATGTGATTTGGTTTTCTGCACTGCCCGTTTGCAGTGCAGAAAGCCAAATTCAGATTCTGAGAAATCCCAGTATAAAGAAAAAGTACATGGGGAAAAAAACCAAGGCAGTGCACATGGCAGCAGCACATGCTGCCCAGAACCAGAGCCTGGGTGGCCAGAGCCACACTCTGGCTGCCACCCAGGCTGCATGCACCCAGATTGCCACCACTGGAGCCCTGGGAGGCCCCCAGACCCCCATGTAAGGCTGCTGAGGCGAGCCCAGGTGCTGGCCCCAGCCTTCCTGTTCTAACAAGGGCATTTTTCCCTGCGCAAACTCCACATGCAGGAACATGTGCTAGTGCAAAAAGCTGCAGTATGCCCTTACTCATGGGGATGTGGCCAGTGACTCCCCTGTGGAACTGGGCCTAGACTGCCTTGAATTCTGACTATCAGCTATAGCCAGTATAGCAAAAAAACAGTTCTCTGCTTTCAGGAAGAGCCTTATGTGTTGAATGTTAGCTGTGATTCGAACACCCCATTTTTAGTTTAATAACACTTTTGGATTCCTTTGTTTTGTTGGTGCAGGCAGGTGGTAGCTCAAAGGAAAAGTGCATGCTGACACTCCTGCTACCTGCCGTTGCTAAACATACATCTTCAGATAACCAATGAATTCTTGCCTTCAACTGAGTATTTAATTACAAGTTAACTAAGCAAGCTGATGGATAGGAGTTTCATTAGCCAGGACTGGTCTGTAGGAAGAGCGAGCATATTGCAAGCTATGATACAGAGGCTTTTAAGATGCTGTAACGATCAACTAACAGAAAAAGACAGCAGCAGAAAGCAAAGCTCAAACAGTTTTCCATTTGGTGCCTGATAGCAGTTATCTTGATGGTTTTGAAACCAGCATCCCTGGATTACTCCTATTCCCAGCTGCCCACTTAATCAACCTGCTACTTTCCTAAAGATGGCAGATGAGAGGCATTAGACCAAGCTTCAGTAAGTAAATGGTGGATGCCCAGGAGGGTATTGAATAGATCACTCTAAAACTGTCTGGTTCGATGCTCTTCTTGTATAGCATCCACTTCTGCCACTATCAGAGACAGAATACTGGATGAGATGGACCATTGGTCTGACTCAATATGGCACATCTTATGTTCTTATGACTGAGCTGCCCTTTACCCAGTGTGATTACAAAATGATAGGGACTTAGTATTTTCCCTAGGCCACAGGTGGTAGGATCAATAAGTCAGGGGTCTGAACCACTGCTCATGCTGAACTCTTGGTAGACTGATTTTGATGGATGCAATATGGCAGATTGGGCCTGAAGCCAGGAATCTCCATGGCTCTGAAGGGTCAGATACTGCACCCTCATCAGAAGGGCAGAAATTTAGCAAGCTTCCACACAAGACTCAGCCATTCCACATGGCTGTCTGCTCAGAGCAGCTCTCACAGCCTGCCCTTGAGCAGGGTGGAATCCCTCACTGGTTCTCTTCTTTTTTTTGTCTTAAGTGATGTCAGATCATATCCCACCAATTATCTGCCGAGGGCCGATCAATCAGACATTTGCTGTCGACTCAACCGCCCAGCTGCAGTGCTACGTGACTGGAAATCCTGTGCCTAGCATACAGTGGCTGAAAGATGGGCAAAAGGTTGTGGGCAGCGATCCCAGAGTCAGCTTGTTGGACAACGGAACTCTGCAAATCACAGACCTGCAGGTAGGCATAGCTCTCCATGGCGCCGACCTGCTCTGCCTGCCCCCTGCCCAGGGCAGGCTTCACCAGAAAGCTGCAGAGCACGACAGAGCAAAGCAGTTGAATAAAGGGCAAGGGCTGTGGGTGTGGATGGGGCACTAGTCTCCTCTCACCAGGAGGCCTCTGCTGAGCCTTCAGGGGTGGGCAAAAAACAGGTCTGAGGGTTAAATTCGGCCCACCAAGGAATTCTGCCTAGCTTGTGGCAGGCCTCTTGGCCCTGCCCAGCCCAAGTACGGAGGGAAGCCCAGGCCATGGTGCATACGGCCATTCCCGTCACCCCCAGGCACGCAGCAGGGCAGGGGCGGCATGGCAGGTGGACTTGATTCTTGGCGGCCCCTGCAGTGTCAATTCGTTCCAGCTGCTGCTGCCAATCTTCATTGCTACTGCCAGACACGTCCCAACACGTCCATCCTGCACCCATCACTGGGGGCACCAAGCATAGCAGGTTTGCGGGAGACCAGCCTGGGACCTGTGTGGCAAGGCACACAGCCAGGCAGCTGGGAAAAAGCCATAGGTGGGGAGCAGTTTCTGGGAGCAGGACAAGTGGGTGGGGCTGGGGTTGGGGCAGAGGCTGGATCGGGATCACAAGGCTATGACAACATAGAGGCAGGGCCTGAGCAGAGCCATGATCCACTGCTCGCATGTCCCTGCAGCAGGCACTGGTTTTTCAGGCAGAGGCATGTGGGGAGTGGATTGCAGCTCTGTCCTGGACCCCACCCCATGCTGTCATGGCCTCGTGATCCTAATCCCAACCCCTGCCCAGCCCCAGTTCTGCCCCCATTCCCAGATGCTGCTCCTTGGCTGCCTGTGGCCCAGCTCATCCACCATGTTGCGTGCCGTGCCCCCACAGGTCCTAGCTGATCCCCATGGAGACCCCTGGATCATTAGACAGTGACAGCATGGAGCAGAGCAGGGGCTTCACAATCCCAGGCAAGGGCCCAAACCCCCAGACCATCTTCACTCTCAAACACAAAGCAGCCTGGAGATGTACTCAGAGAGCAAACAAGGCATGTAAGGGACTGGGGAGAGGAGCATGGGAATGGCAGGAGGAGCTGTGGAAGCGACAGCAGGGCATAGATGGGAGCCCAGCTACATGAGACCTTAAGAACAAGGGCCAGGGCCCTGGCAGCTGTACGACTGGAAAGAGCGTAGTGTGATCAGGGGACTGTGCTGGGCAGAGATTTGTCTACATGGGCTGGGGGGAGGGGAAGAGACTGCGTGGGCTGGGAGAGGAAGAGATTGAGGGGTAGGGCATAGTTCTAGGGGCAGGAGGGTAAGGAAGGGAGACGGGGCTCTGCAGCATCTGAGATGTGTTAGGAATCAGCTTGAGCTATTGTTCAGGGACAGACTATGGGTCCCTGTGGGAGGAAGAAAGCTGTGGGGCAAGTGGAGAGCAACCAGGCCTGACCCTCTGGCCCCAGCCAACCCCTCCTCCATGCTGTGCCTGCAGGCCCTGCTTGCAGCTACTATGGCACAGCTGTGCTCGCCCCATACTCTCCTATGAGCACCTGGCAATGAGAAGAAGGTGAGGTGGCATCCTGGAAGCACTTCTGGAAACAGGCTGAGCTAATGCAAAAAAATGGCATTCACGCTGTGGTGGTCCAGCCCCTAGTAAACCCTGGTGAGCACAGCTGTTTTCAGGAACAGCCCATGGGTTAGACTGTATCCAGATTAGGAACCGAATTGTGCTTCCAATGCTCACTCAGTTGGCAACCAATATTTCTAATATAATAAAGACCCCAAAGGGGGAGACTGGGCAGGAAGTTGTCTGATGCCTTCAGGATAAGGGCTGTGGAGAGGACAGACACAGGAGATCAGCATAGGGGAGGGTCTGATGTAGAGAATGGGGGCTGCAGAGCTTCTAGGGGATACAGATGAAGGAGGAAGGGAAGCCACTGTGGATTGGGGTCACTGGCAGGAGGAGAGTCCCCATGGAGCAGGAAGAGCAAGATGTGCCCCAGAATAACCACCTCCATATTGGAGTGGACAGAGGGTGAGCAAAGGGTCTGTTCATTGGATAGTTCCCAAGATTCAGTCCTGAGCCTGGTGCCTGTTTAGTCACTGATTCACTAACTTATCAGTTACTGGGTGAAACAATAGTCTAATTCTCTGAGTAGGAACAGGAAAGGGATCTATCTCTGCAGCCTCCTCACGTAAGAGCCCAGGTTGCTCTCCATCTCTGGAAAAGACATAACAGCTGACAGCATAGTAGAGCTTTGAAAAGCCCATACACCTGCAGCCTGCCCACAGTTGGCCCCAGGGGGTTAAACCCCCAGCACTGCCTGTCTTCTTACCCCACACTTCTGCAAAATCTGGGCCTTTCCTAGCCCTGACATCCCTGGCTCATCACTGCACCATTGTCAGTGCAAACCTGCCAGGTATGCAGGGGGGACTCCCTCAATTCTGTTCTCAGTCTCCTCTCTAGCAGGGCCCTCCAGCTGGCTTTGGCTGTTGGTGGCATTTCCTCTGAGCGGGGAACTGGAAGAGCATTCATGCCTGGGCTAACTTCTACTTTCACAGATACCCCCAAAATAGGCTGCTGGCTGCAAGGACCCAAAATGAGTCCACAAAGGGTTTTGCATTGACTTAAAATGACCCTGAGCACATCTACACATTCATTAATGTGCTGTAGTTACAGTGTATTAAGTTTAGTACTTGCATAACCAAGCACTAAATCAGTGCACAGTAAGTAGTGCTACTGTGCAGTAGTGCCAGCACACAGGTTTTTACAGATACTAATTGTACAGTAGCCTAATACTACTGCTTAGTAGTTTATTAGCACAGGTTTTACCCAGGACATACTGCGCAGTGTTATTAGGCTACTGCACAGTTAGCAACTCATGTAGACACATCCTCTGTCACTTTAAATGTCACAGCACTGCTTTGTGGTCAGAATACAGCACAGGTAATACCAAGAAAATCTGAGGAATATAGGCATACAGATTTATCCAGTTGGCTCCCTCTAGCTAGCATGTCTCAGGGAGCTGTCACTGAGCAAAGAGCTGGCTAAGACTGACTTTATGTGTTTTTCCCATCTGCCCTAAACATCTCAAAAAACTTAAAAAGTGCCTGGGGAGATGTCTTCCCTGCAACAGGTACCATAGCCCTGAGGGTTGCTAGTGCTCAGGGTATTTCAGCTCTTTTGAAATCCGATTCATCCCCTCTGTTCCTCTAGTACCTGCTGAAGATATCAGTTGGTATATTCCCAGTATCACTTAACCCCTCAGTTTCCCCGCTGTGTGGTTTTGGTGTTACATGCTTTGGCAGTGATGATCTTTGCAGCAAGATGCCCTATGCTGTAGGGAATGGGGATCTGGATTACACATAGGCACAACCATGCACACACAGATGTACATACACACTCCCATTCCCCTTGATTCTCAGGCCATGGAACAGCTGGGACAAAGAAGGTACTTTATTGGACAAGGAAGGCACCTGGTTTTATGCCTTTCTGTATCCCCCTCACTACTCTGCCCTTCCGCAGAGCTGACAGCCTGGGCTCCTGTGCTTACAGCTCTGACCTCCATCCAGTGTGAACTCCACTGGTATCAGTGCTGGGGTCTAGTGGGCACCCAGATACAGAGGGAGGGCTGTCCACTGGAGCTCTTCCCTCACTCTGCTGCCTCAGAGCTGCTTGTCACAGTCTGAGGAAGTTGTTGCTGTTTCATTTTACGGGTGTAGGTAGAGGTGACAGTGGCTTGGGTATCAAAGGGCAGGGATACGAGGGATTCCCATCCAGCTGTTATATCCACAGGCACCTGTAGTCATGCCAGCGTAGAACTCTCCCCTCCATCTTCTCCCCCGCAAAACATTAACCCTACTTCATCCAGGGTCAGGGTTAGGGTAATGTCACTCACTTGTAGCTACCAGTTCCTGTCACAGCATAGGAAGTGATGCATGCTCCCTAACAGCAGCTCCCCTCCCCTTTTAAAGTAGCTAAAATCTCCATTTATCCATGTACTTTGTGTGGTAGTGCCTTTCCCAACCTGCAGATGTAACTGCAGTTAACCCATGCTGTGGGCTTCAAGGGCTCCATGTGCGACACTGGCTTTGTGAAATTCTCCAAAAGAGATGCCAGGGAGGGGGAGTGAGGTCTGCCCACCCTGAGCTAGAACTTTCTTCCTCACCAAGAGTGAGTGATCCCGCTTCTCCTGTGCAAGCCAGTGGTGGGGGCAGCATGGGGCTCGCTCACCTTCAACAGCTATAGAAACCCAAGTTGCCATGGGGACTTTTTCTACCTGTGAAGTGTGACCTTTTAGCACAGGTTTGGTTACATGGTGTTTCCCTGTACCAACATGCTTATTCCAGGGGTTTTCTTCAGGTTAGCACAAATTCATATTTAGGCAGCACAGAACAAACTAAAAAAGGCCCCTTTATACTGGGAGTAAGCATGTTCATGGGTGTGTGTGAAGGGATAGCCCAATATAAATCTAGTCTTAATTTAAATTAATGTAGTACTAAAGGGGCTTTCTCCTCATTGCAAAACTAGGGATAGTTAGCAGCTGTGAAAGACAAAGCTAACAAGAAACCCAGATGCTCTTAACCCAAACATTGCTGGAAGAGGCAAAGGCATGCTGCAGATGAGTTAATTCACATACTTTGGCAGTACGTGCAAGCACTGGGGACATCCAGACGGAAATAAGGTCATGGATTGGCAAGATAACAGCTGTATTCAGCAGCCTCAGTATGATCTGGTCATCAAAAATCAATGATTTACAGAGAAAGTTATAGATCTTCAACTCCAATGCTATTTCACACACACATGAAAGTTGGAAACCCACCCAGGGTACAGAGAGATATCTGCCTCCAGACATGAACACCTTGGGAAAATGTAAGGAATTAAGTAAAATGATTTTATGTCACGCATTTGTCAGGGAGCTCTGCTTCCTCCCTCCCAACACTATACAGGAAATGATGGAAATATCTGGAACAGGAGATACAATTGATGCCAGTGCCTCCCCCTGGCAGACATAGTATTGGCCAGCTACAGGAACTCAAGGAACAGGTTTCCCATTTAACAGCACTCAGAGAGAGGAAATGAAAAGCTGCCCAGGACAGAGAGGGGTGGCAGAGCTTCATTGGGCAGCATCTGATGGTATGGGAGGGATTTCAGTTCAGAAAAGGGCTTCATTCCAATTCATGGCTGTATAGAAACGGAGGGTTATCAAGTCTGACCTTCCAGATATCACAAGCCACTACATTTCACCCAATACCCTACAGTAAGTTCACAACTGCTATACTCCCAATTCAGCCAAGGACAAAGGGCATGTGGGAACCAGAGGAAACACTTCAAGGACTCCCTCAAGGCAAACAGTAAGAAGTGTGGTATTGACACCACAAATTGGGAAAAACTAGTCCAGGAGAGGGCTACGCCTGGCAGTGCCTTGTGAGAGAAGGCACATCTTTCTTTGAGGAAAACCGTCTTTCCTGGAGGCAGACAAATGACAGAAATGGAAGGAAAGTAACAAGACTGAGAAATCTGTGGTCCAACCCTCCCTTTAACCACCACCTGTGGCATTTGCCATAGAGTCTGTGGCTTTAGGATCAGCCTTCTTAGCCATCAATGGACTCATTTACATCCATTTACTTGACTATGGGAGTGATCATCCTTGACCATAAAGGATCACTGAGAACAACGACAATTAAGTTGAAAGATTTTAGTTAGACCATGTATTTCAGTCCTCAAAGACCCATCCATGCCACAGTGACTAGGAACTGATTAAAGGAGAACTACCCAGGTGGTTCCAGCAGGTGAATAATACCCCATGTGGCAGAGAAAGCCATAATGTCTCAAGATTTCTGCAACCTAGTCTGGGTGAAAATCTGGACCCTGAGCATGTAAGGAAGAGGAAATCATGGCACATATGCCCAGCCTGCTTTCTAGCCTGTCTTCAGCCATAGCCACTCTCCTATTTTAGAGGAGGGCAGGAAAAAAAACACAAAAGTCAAATTCTGCTCTGGGAGGAATAATTCCTTCCTGATCCCTCCCTATGATCATGTGAAGCTCTGGAACATGAGATTAGATTAAAATTATAGTCTGAATATAGAACTGTGAGTGTATCGAACCTGTGAAGAAAGAGGGAAGGGAAAAGGGAACTCTGATCTACAAATTCAGAGGTCAGGGAAGACCTGCACTGCCTTCTAGCCTGACACACAGCTCTTGACCCACGAGCTAAGGAACTTCTTACAAAAGATGGGTTAAAGCAGGTCCCTTAGGAAGGTATCCAGTCTCACCTTGCAGAGTCCACATGAGACTGGGTCCTCGCCTCCCCAGGGAGCCAGCTCAGGGTTGACTTGCCCTCATGGCTAGTAATAGCATTTTACTTTGAAGTTGAACAGGTGCCATTTGCCAGTACAGACACAGCCCACCATAGCCCTGGGGGTTTGAGCCCTGGACAGGTGCACCTGGGCAGAGCTGGCGGAGCTTGATGGCAGAATGAACAGAGGCACAGGAAGTTGGATTATGTGTACACGTGTGTGTTAAGCACTCAGTAAGATGCTGAAAATATGTGCATGCCTGTGGGTCCATGATACCCATGCATGTGGGTCCATGATACCCATCATTTTGAAAGAGCACATTTGGGGGTGCCTGCAGAAGGGAAAGAGAGACCCCGAGGCCAGGGGAATGGGAGTTTTTGGGGTAGCAGAGGGACTCAAAGCCAAGGCAGAGCTAGCTGATACCCAGTGAAGTCTGGACACTAACAGGCTAGGTCAGTTTCCAGAGTCACCTGAAATGACCCGCAAGCAGCACTAATGCTACCCACATACACGTCAACTCCTTTTACAGCTGCAGTCTTGCTGCATCCTCTCACCACCATGGGTTTAACCACCTGTTGCTTCTGGGCTGGGAAAGAGCCTATCTTTTACCTAAAAGGCAGCCTCAGCATGCCAGATCAGTTAGCCCTGAGAACAGGGAGCTGGAGCTCCTGTCCCTCCTAGGAGCAGACCAGTGTCTCTCTGTTGCTGTCTGAGGTGGATGGCAGGGCTGGGAACAGTGTGAGACAGTGGCAGTGATGGGACAGGTTTCTGGCAGCCCTGCTATAGGGCTGCAGGTGGCATGGTGCTGCCCATGGGGCTGGCAGGTTTGTGTTGGGGACGCAGGCCATGGAGATTTGGTATGGTTTCTTCTTCCTTGCCCAAAGGCAGGCGGGCACACTGGGGATGCTGCAGCATCAGCCGCAGTGCTGAGGTAAAGGGGAGGTTGTTCATAAATTACTTAACAAAACACGGAGCCCGCGCTAAATATTTGTTTAAAAATTGATGGTAGGACTTAGTGAAGAGAGAATTATTTCACGTGTGTTTTCTGCCTCTGTTGTGTCAGAGTCAGGAGGTTAATGCATCTGCTGGATCCCGGTGTGCCTAATAGCATCATTTGATAGCAGTTGTGGCTCTTTGCCCAGGAAAAAATTAGAGCTGTCAGGCAGATTAGAGGCTGTGTGAGTTAATGGTCCCCAAGGACAGGCACCATGGCAGGCCATGGTGATTCATGGGAAAAATGAGGCAGCTCCTGAAATACAGGACAGAGCCCACCTGACAGGCATGTTAGTGATCCCTCAGCTTCGCTGGCACAGGTGAGAGTGCCCTGCCCTCTCCCTTGCAACTTGTTTCCTGCCTTCACCTCCCCAGGCTCCACACCCTGGAGAAAGGAGCCTCTCCTAGACAATCACCTGGCCTTTGCTCTACTTTGCTGGCAGCTGCACGCAGAAGAGCTTGATCCTGGATATCTGGACTTCAGAAAGGAGTCCAGGAGAGCTGGTTGTATTTTAAAGAAACCATACTAAGGGTGAAGCAGCAAACTATCTTGATCTGTGGGAAGAATAGCAAATATGGTAGGCCACCAGCGTGGCTTAGCAAAGGACTCTTTGGTGAGCTTAAGCACAAAAAGGAAGTCCTCAAGACGTGGAAGCTTGGACAGATGACTAGGGAAGAACATTAGAATATTGCTCAGGCATGTAGGAATGAACTCAGGAAGGCCAAAGTGCAATTGGAGTTGCAGCTAGCAAGAGAAGTGAATGGTAACAAGGTTTTCTACAAGCGTGTTAGCTACAAGAGGAAGGTCAGGGGATGTGTGGGTCCCCTACTGAATGGGAGAGGCAACCTAGTGACAGATGATGGGGAAAAGGCTAAAACACTCAATGCCTTTTTTATCTCAGTCTTCACAGGCAAGGTCACCTCCCAGATGACTGCACTGGGCAGCATAGTTTGGGGAGGAGGTGAGCAGCCTTCAGTGTTGAAAGAACAGGTTAGGTGCTGTTTAGAAAAGCTGGACATGTACAAGTCCATGGGGGCGGGATGAAATGCAGCTGAGTGTGCTGAGGGAGTTGGCTGATGCGATTGTAGAGAAGCTGGCCATTATCTTTGAAAACTTGTGGTGATGAACGCTGCGTGTCCCCGGAGGCTGGGGCGGCACGGCAACAACCTGCAGGTGGTGGCAGCGGGGGCATGGCGGGGAGTTCCCGCAGACAACCACAGCAGTGTTGGTAGTGGGGGGGCGAGGGGGGAGCAACCACCTGCAGACTCCACCGGCAGCATTGGTGGCAGCCAGCGGCAATCGGGGACCGCCTGGAAACTGGCAGTGGCAGAGTGAGGGCTGGCAAGCGGTGACTGCCCACGAGTGCCACCAGCAATGTCGGTGGCACTTTTTGCAGAAGGTGCACCGCCAAGCTCAGGGGGTGCACGTGCACCCATGTGCACCCCTCACTCAACGCCAGTGCTTGTGGCAACTGGGTGAGGTCGCAGATAATAGGAAAAAGGCAAATATAGTGCCCATCTTTAAGAAAAGGAAGAAGGAGAATCCGGGGAACTACAGACCAGTCAGCCTTATCTCAGTTCCCCAAAAATCATGGAGCAAGTCCTTAAGGAATCCATTGCTAAGCACTTGGAGGAGAGGAATGTGATCAGGAACAGTCAACATGGATTCATGCCTGACCAACCTGATTGCCTTCTATGGTAACTGGCTCTGTGGATGTGGAGAAAGCAGTGGATGTGATATACCTTGATTTTAGTAAGGCTTTTGAGAAGGTCTCCCACCGTGTTCTTGCAGGCAAGCTGGGGAAATATGGGTTGGATGAACAGACTATAAGATAGAAAGTTTACTGGATAGTCAGGCTTAACAGGTAGTGATCAATGGTTCAGGGTCTAGTTAGCAGCCAGTATCAAGTGGAGTGCCCTAGGGGTCAGTCCTGGGCCTGGATTCATTCAATATCTTCATTAACCATCTGGAGGATGGGATGGAGCGCACCCTCAGCAAGTTTGCAGATGACACCAAGCTGGGGGAAGTAGATATGCTGGAGGGTAGGGCTAGGATTCAGAGTGACCTAGACAAATTGGAGGACTAGGCCAAAAGAAATCTCAAGAGGTTCACCAAGGACAAGTACAAAGTCCTGCCCTGAGGATGGAACAGTCCCATGCACCAGGACGGGCTGAGGGCTGACTAGCTACACAGTGGCTCTGCAGGAAGGCACCTGGGGTTAACAATGGACCATAAGCTGAATATGGGTCCACAATGTGCTCTTGTTGCCAAAAAGAGCTGGGCTGCATCAGTAGAAACATTGCCAGTAGATCTAAGAAAGTAATTATTCCTCTCCCTTCAGCACTGGTGAGGCCAGATCTGGAGTACTGTGTTCTTTTTTGGGGCCCCCGCTACAGAAAGGATGTGGACAAGTTGGAGACAGTTCAGCAGAGGGCAGCAAAAATGATTCAGGGACTGGGAGGCATGACTCATGAGGAGAGGCTGCGGGAACTGGGCTTATTAAGTCTGCAGAAGAGAAGATTGAGAGGGGATTTAATAGCAGCCTTTAACTACCTGATGGATGAATAGACTGGAGCTGGATTGTTCTCAGTGGTGGCAGATGAGAGAGCAAGGCACAATGGACTCAAGTCACAGGAAGGGAAGTTTAGGTTGGATATTAGGAAAAACTTTATTACTAGGAAGGTGGTGAAACACTGGAACAAGTTAACTGGAGAGGTTGTGAAATCTCCATCCTTGAAGGTTTATAAGACCCAGCTCAGCAAAGCCTTGGCTGGAATGATCTAGTTTGGGATGGTCCTGCTCTGAGAAGCGGGATGGCTAAATGACCTCATGAGGTCCCTTCCAACCCTAATTTTCCATGATTCTAATACCCGCCTTACCCTCAGGATATGGGCCACACCCATGAAGCACTGCCCCATCTCTCTCAGCCTTATAGGGTTGCCAACCCTCCAGAATTGCCCTGGAGTCTCCTGGAATTAGATATGATCTCCAGGAGCCTGCTGAGAGTCACCTGGGAGATAAATGATTGGGCATTCATTAACATAAATATTAAATGTTGAATCCAATTTATACAGTAGTCCAGTGGGTTTTTTAAAATGCAATAGTACAGTGCAGTAGATCAGTCATTAGTGTCATTACATCATGTGATGAAACCTCCCCGAATAGATTCAAACAGAGTTGGCAACCCTACAACCTTACCATCTCCCCAGTCACTCCCAGGCCCTGCTCAGCAGGAACTCTGAGGAGAGGGTGGTTTCCTAAGCTGCAGATGACTTGGTTAGTCCTTATGCCCTTGCCTTCCCCCAGCTCTGCAGCCCTTACTGTGCCACCTCACAGCAGGAGAGGTTTGAACAGTGCAGCAAAGCAGTGTGTGCTGTCCCCAGGCAGCAGGGACCCCGAGTGCCATCCCGGGGTGTGTGGTGTTGGGTATCACAGCAGTGGGCAATCAGTGCTGGACTTGGCTGTGCAGACAGGCACATCCTGTGCTCCACAGGCGGGACTGCTTGGCTGTGTGTGTCCAGTCCCGGCCTCCCCAGCAAGCAGGCACTCTCAACCACTCAGCTAGAGAAGCCCCTTGACACTGACATGACGTTTATCATCACTGGGGTTTTGGTGGGTCCCCACAAAACTGTCACATTCTTCGGGGGAAAGATAACAGCTACAGCTTGGTGATAGTTTCACTTCAGCATTGCCTGTTCCCTGCACTCACTCATATCCCACCCCAGGGAGCTGCAGGCCGAAGCTTGCCCTGCCCTGCCGAGCCCTTGCTGGCTAGCACAGCTGACTCAGACTGTGTACCTCTCTTCAGCCCTGCTGCCTGACAAACTGAACTCCCAGTCCTCCTCGCTCCCCAGGCTGTTGGGCCTTCTCTCTAAGCTAAAGAGGCCCCTCTGGCCCCTATTCCTGGCAGCAGTATGCTGGGGGACAGGCAGTCTGTTCTGCCCAGTAGTGCCCACGTACACACCAGCTAGGGCAGGTGTCCTCCTAGCGCTCCCTCTGGCAGGATCAGACTCCTTACTGCACTGGTGGGGGAGGGTTGCTGCTGTCTTCCATGGAAAAGTGCCACTAGTTGCCTCACAGCTTGCTAGACACCCAGCGCCCCACAGGTGCCTGGTGAGCACATGATGGGTAAAGCTGTTGTCCGTCAAACACGCCTGCCCCAGGCCAGGCTTGCACCAAGACCCTGCTGTATTTGGGGGATCCCTGCATTCCTGTAAGGCCCCTATTGCCTGCTCTGGCAGTAGGAATGAGCAAAGACAGGATTTGTGGTTATGGTGCCTGTCACCCCCAAGCTAGCCCCCCAGAATGGCAGTGCCAGACATGCTGCTTACTTGTTCCCCTTGTGGCTTGCAGGTAGCAGACTCGGGGCTGTACAGCTGTGTCGCTACCAGCTCGACTGGGGAGACGACGTGGAGCGGGGCCCTGGTGGTGCAAGGTCAGTCCCGGATCATTTCAGCTGTGGGTATGAAGTGCAGCAGTGGCTCGACATGGGCATGGTAATGTTGTCTGGGTGCCATGGGGGCAAAGAGCAGACACACACTCAGGAGCAGCTCTGGAGGCAGCTTGGGGCAGCGGCAGAACCCCCAGCATTTGTTTGGCAGCAGCTCTGTCTCTAGGCGATGGTTGCTGACAGGCTTTCAGGTTTGTGCCAGGCAGGGGCTCTCACATGGAGGGTGCAGTGACCTGGCTGCCCATGGCTGTTTACTGCCTCAGGCCCTGCAGGCTGCAGACTGGTCCTGCCTGGATCCTTCCTGCACACAGACCATTGCATGCTGGCTGTGCTTTGTGTGCTGCATTCCTGCCTGGGAGTGCCTTGGGCAGCCTGGCAGCATGGAGCCAAACATCCTTCAGGGACCTTTGCAGTGGTGTTTATGGCAGGTGTGGGCCCATCCTCTGGGCAGAGCTCCAGGAGCCGGGTTACTGTGCCAGTGCTGCCTGGGACTGTACTGCTGGGTTGAGGGACCAGAAGGCTAAGATCCTTCATCACGCATAAGTGTGGCACTTCCCTCACCGGGTCCTCCGGGCTCTTGACTTTCTCTGCAACGGGCCAAGTAAGGCCAGCCACAGTGGAAGCCCTAAGCAGTCCTGCAGTCACTCCCTACATAGTGCTCCCTGGGCTGGTTGTGAAGCAGAATCCTGAGCAATTAACAGCTCTGGATCCCTAGGCAGGACTGGGGGAAGCAGCAGGTCTGGCTCTCCCTGCCTGGCCCCTTGCAGGTCACTCCTGCTTATTTAATCCTTCCTTCCCTAGAGAATGGGGCTGACCTCCATGTGCAGCTGCCAGAGCCAAACCTTCTGCCTGGGCCCCCATCTGTCCCACTTGTTACTGATGTCACCAAGAACAGTGTGACTCTGGTCTGGAAGCCGAGCCCCCAGAGCGGGGGAGCTGCAGTCACCTCATACATCATTGAAGCATTCAGGTAATGCCTTGCACCCTGCCTCTGAGTACCCATTTTCTCTGAGCATGAATGCTAGCCAGGGAAGGCTTAAAGCAGGGAGATCAGCAGGGAGCAGCTGGTGTCAGGGCTGGACTTGCTCTCTGCTGGAATGGACCGAGAGGCCAAGTGGATGAAGTGCTGGATCTTGGGCTCTGAGCTTCCTTCCACTACTGGGGGCAGTCACTCAGGCAAGACATTTAAGGGTTATTTTTCAAAGGCAGCCATTAATTTGGGGGGTGTTTGGTTTTGGACCCAGCCTGAGTCCTCATGGGTATGGGTCCTGAGGCACCTGAACCTGTTCAGCCTTGGCAAGAGGAGGCTGAGGGGGACCTGGTGGCTGCCTACAAACTCATTAGGGAAGATTATCAGCAAATAGGAAGAGCCCTTTTCTCCCCAGCATTACCTGGGGTGACGAGGAACGATGGTAATAAGCTGATGGAGAATAGGTTTAGGTTGGAGATCAGGAGGCAATATTTTGTAGTAAGGGTGGCCAGAATCTGGAGCCAACTTCCTAGGGAAGTAAGTGGTCCTCACCCCTATCTTGGGTAAATTCAAAAAGTGGTTAACTGATCACCTGTCTGGGGTCTCGTGAACCCAGCATTCATTCCTGCCTGTAGCAGGGGGTCAGGCTAGATGATCTATTCAGGTCCCTCCTGACCCTAGCTACTATGAAACTACTATGAAACTGTCATTGGCAGGAAAAGTTAAGCCCCCAGGGTTGTGTCTGTGTATCCTGGAGAAACCAGTCCAGTATCTGAGATACTTAAGTTGGGGGACCACCAGGGAAAAATCTCAGGGCCTCCTTCCCTTTGCCTCTGTTACCCCACCTGACACAAAGCAGGATCAATACTGAAATGACTATGAATCAGGGGTTCACCCCAGTACTGGGCAAGGTCATGCGATGCAGTTTCCATGGCAACATTATCATAATAACTGTGCATATATAGAGCATATATATGCAGGGCCCCTATCCCCTGGTCTGGCAGTAGGAATGAGCAACGGCAGGGTTTGTGACATATATAGAGCATTTCAAGGGACATCACTGCAATCTTCCCTATAGATATGAACTGTATGGAAGAAACTGGGTCTTCTGGGACTCAACCACAGAGCAAAACCTACAGATAGATTTGTGCACAGATACACACCTGCCTCTTGCCATCCTGTAGGGATGGATTCCTCAGCCCATCTTTCTCTGCAGCAATTACCAGCAGTTCTTTTCTAAAAACAGCTCCTCCCTATGGGCTTGGAGTAGCGTAGCTGTGTGTGTTACTGGCTCTAGGTAGCAAGTCTCCCAGCAAGGCAGGTGTTTGTGCTCTCCTATTCCTGCCCATGATGCCCAGAATGGCATGGCATCCAGACCCCATTCCCCTACTGCCATGGCAGATTGCTGGGCAGAAGCAAATGTTTACTCCCATCCAGCTTCTAGCTCACAGCAGCATCTGCTCTGGAGTTTGCTGAGGTTGATGGAGGTAAGTGGGGAGGGTGCCTAGCAATGAAGGATTTTGCCAGCCCTACAACAGGGCAAGGCTGTAAGTCAGTGGCTAGGCTGGCCATTCAAGCCTGACTGGGTCACAGGGCACACAGGCTGCTACACACCCAGGGATGCAAGGGATTTTGCAGGGGGGGGGGGGAGGGGGGGAGGGCATATGCCACCTACTGGGCCTGCATGCTGTGAGCAGCCTAACACTCCTACTCTTATCAATTGGATGGAAATGAGTTCTGTACCAGAGGTCTGGCAGCTCCTCCAGAGTGGTTACTGGGGGAGGGTCCGAGGTTTCACTGTGGGGCAGCAGGTATGGACACTGCTTTCAGCACCCACCGACTAGAGGTAAGACATTGCTGCTGGGCAGGAAGAAAGCAGAACTCCTGGGCAGAAAGGCAGCTGGATTCCACCTTTGCACTGGGATAGCAGCTCTAGAGCCACTTTGGAGCAGGCCCTTTTTCCTCTGCTGAGTGCCACAGAGCTCTGCTGTTCCCTCTGGAGCTGTGACATCTTCCTCCTGGGAGTTCCTCGGCCCATGGAGAACCCATTTCTCATAGAAGGTCCCAGGGCTCTGCACACCAGAAGGGCTGTACAGACCTCACTCTGCTGTGTCACTGTCCTGGCAAGCCCCTGCTGTGGCACTCCCCGTGCCAAGCCCATGAAAGGCCAGGCCCCTGCCCCGTCATCCCTATTCACAGCACCAGGGAAGGGAGCAGAAGGCCTGGCCACAATCAGCCCTTCATCTCACTTGCTGCAGCCAGTCTGCAGGCAGCACCTGGCAGACCGTGGCAGACAACGTGAAGGTGGAAAAGCACACAGTGAGTGGCCTGGACCCCAACACCATCTACCTCTTCCTCATCCGGGCCGTCAACTCCTACGGGCTGAGTGACCCTAGTCCTGTCTCAGAACCAGTGCGCACCCAAGGTGAGGTTACCCAAGTGCCGGCCAGGCAGGGCCAGAAGCTATCAGACTGCCTTAGACGAGGGGCATCTTGGTGTGGGGGAGGGGGAAGGCTGAGGAGGAGGATGGGAGCGACCTGAGTAGGCCACGTCCTGGCAAGAAGAAAGCAGATTCAACCCAGGCATTAGAGCCTTGTTCCCACATCTGCCATGGACAGAGAGAGCCAGGCGCAGCTTGGGGATTGAGGTCCAGAGCCTGGATGGTCCCCTGCTGTTCTCTTGTCAACAGCTGTGCTGGGATTTTGGAGCCCGGTAGGGGGGGCAGGCTGAGCCGTGCCCTATGGCTGGCAGTTGAGCTCTGTGCCAGGTCTCTTTTGGCTGCTCTGTAAAATGGATTCAGCCTCCGTGGGCCGCCCGCCCCTGGTGGTCCCAGCAGGGCTGTCTCACCTGCTGCATGCACCCTCATAACTAACTTTACTTGGTAGATGTCAGCCCCACCCGGCAGGGTGTGGATCACCGGCAGGTGCAACGCGAGCTCGGGGAAGTTGTGGTGCAGCTCCAAGAACCCATCATTCTCACCTCAACCACCATCCAAGTGACCTGGACTGTGAGTGTTGCATGCCTCTGCCAGCATGCAGCAGTGATGAGGGAGAGACAATACAAGGGGTAGGGGCTGGCACAAAGCAGTGCAGGGAGCAGGGACAGGGGCCATATGGAAGGTGCATTGTGGGTCAGTAGCCAGCAGGGCTCTGCAGAGAGGGCCCAGAGAGGCAGCATGTGTGGTTGGGTAGCAGGGAACAGGTCAGTGCAGAGATGGGGGGTGCAAAGGGTGTGGTGGTAGGGGCAGTGTAAGGGGTACAGTAGTCATGATGGGATGCAAAGGATAAGCAATACAGGATTGGGGGTCTAAAGGGGAAAGGGTCATAAGGCAATGTGGGTAGTGGACAGTGGCATGGGGCAGCAGGGTGGAAGGCGCAAGGCCAAGGGCTGCTCTGGATCTGCACTGGCAGGGGCAAAACAGTGGACCCATGTACATCTTCCTGACCTGTGACCTGCTCCACCACATGCAAACATCCCCAGTGCCAAGTCACACGAGTTTCCTCCCCACTCCCCAGGTGGATCGCCAGGCCCAGTTCATCCAGGGCTATCGGGTGCTGTACCGCCTGCGAGGTGGTGCCTGGCTAGCACAGGATGTGCAGGCGCCTACTGAGCGCAGTGCTGTGCTGGAGGAGCTGCACAAGGGCCAGGAGTATGAGCTCAAGATCCGGCCATACTTTGATGAGTTCCAGGGCATGGACAGTGAGGTGCTGACAGTGCACATGCCTGAGGAAGGTCAGTGCTACTTAGCATAGGGATGGCCTCGTCCCCACCTGCTTCCTGCTCAGGGCTTGGGGCTTGCTGTCGGACATGGGGCTCTTGGGCTGGGCTCATGTTCAGGCACAGGAATGGCCCTGGTCCTGCTCTGACACCCTCCAGCTGTGGAGTGATAAGCTGATCCTGTCCCCAAGCACCTGGGAACCTCTCCTGTGAGTGGGGACAAGGTGGAGAGGACAAGGCCTGAGGTGTCAAGGCATGTACCAGCCTCTCACCAGCTTCCCCTATGGGTTGCTGTTTCGTTGTGCTTCCTTAACCGTGCTCTTCCCCATAGCAGTAGGTGTTGGCCATGATGGAGCCAGTGCCCGTGGCTTGGTTTGGGCTGCCTGGCAGTGCCGGCTGCCTAGAGGAACCATGGGGCTGGGCTGGGTGGGGTCAGCAAGGGCTGTAGTGTAGGGCTGGTTGCAACTGGGTGTGTGGGGCTGCTCTAAGCTGGCAGGCTGTCTTTGAGCAGCGCTCACTTTCCAGCTGTTATTCAGATAACACTGGTGCCCTAGGGCAGCCAGCTTGCCTTGTAAATGCTGCAACCAGCCCCCTGCATGCTGTGGGCAGTGCAGGAGCCCGTAGGGGCTGGGGAGCCTGGGGTAGGCTCTCCCAGTGCAGGACTCTTGGTGTCCCATGGCTCAGCTGGTCCCATTGGTACCAGAGCTGGGCCTGGCCTCTGACAGGGGCATGACTTTGTAGGCAGCCTCCCAGATTGCTTTTAGCAATAACCCCTCTTTCTTTCATCCTGCCCAGCCCCCAGCGCCCCTCCTCAGGCAGTTACCGTGGTAACGCTGGGGACCAGCAACAGCACCAGCATCAGTGTGTCATGGGAGCCGCCCCCTGTAGGAGACCAGAATGGGATCATCCAGGATTACCGGGTGAGCAGGGTCAAGGGTGATGGGGCTGTGCTTGTAACAGACCCCAGCAAGGCCACCACACCTGGCACAGGTATTACCTAAAGGTTTTGCCCCGGTAATGCTGAGCATCTGGAGCCCCCACCGTCCCCTGAGTCTTGGCTAATTCAGCCTTCTCCCTCTGGCAGATCTGGTGTCTGGGGAATGAAAGCCGCTTCCACATCAACAAGAGCGTGGATGGCACAGTGCTCTCAACAGTGCTGCAGGGGCTGGTCCCTGGTATACTTTACCGCACCGAGGTGGCGGCTGCCACCAGTGCCGGGGTAGGCGTGAGGAGCACACCTGTCACCATCCAGATCAGTGAGTCCAGGTGCTCTGCAGGGCAAGAAGGGGAAGGACGGCTCCCTCCTGCCCAGGTGGCCTGCAAGCCTGACGGGATGGGTTCTGCGTGACAGTGCCCCATGGTATCATATAGAGGTGCCTGGTTGGAGCCACTGTGGTGGTCCACAGCCTCATGATGGAGCTTGCCAGGCTGCTGGTGGGACAGGAAGGGAAGGTCAAGCTCTGGTGTCTCAGAGCCATAGTTGGGCTCAGGGGGAGACTGACTGAGAGGGCCAAGGCAAGAGGGTGACATGGCTCCTTGGGCCCTGAAGTGGATACAGCAGGGCCAGTGGCCATGAAGTGTGGACGGGACACCAGTGCTAAGTGCTGCAGCAGCAACAGCCCTTGCACTCGGAGCCAGTCTTCCGGATTCCAGTGCCTCAGCATTGGATAAGACCCATAGTCCCCTGGGAGCAGACAGATTCTGCCCTCACTCCCATGTCTCTGCTGCCCCTCCCCACCAGACCCTTTCCTGGAGCAGGACTCGGTGCCCGTTGGCAGTGGGGAGAACATGAGCCTGGCAGAGCAGATCACAGATGTGGTGAAACAGCCGGCCTTCATCGCAGGCATCGGTGGTGCCTGCTGGGTCATCCTGATGTGCTTTAGCGTCTGGATCTATTGCCGCCGAAAGAAGAGGAAGGAACTGAGCCACTACACAGGTAGAAGCCGTGTTGTATGGGGCAGCATCCGTTGTGGCAAGCCTGGGGCACCGGCTGTTCCAAGGGGACCTGAGTATGTGGGGTTCTGCCCAGGTGACAGCAAGGCAGCTGTGAGCATGGCAGCTTCTCTGTGCAGAGGCAGTACAGAGGTTCAGCATCTGTGCTCCCCCCATGCTCATAGTGCCCCATATACAGGGGAGACACTGGAGAGCAGCATGGGTCTCTGAGATGGGGTGTCCTTGGGAGGGCCCCTGGCACTAGGCAGCATGAACTGTGCCAGAGGCAGCACCAGGCCACAAAGCTCTCACCCAGACCCAGTGAGAGTACCACCCCTACAGTAGTAACTACCACCCCCCTGCCCTCCACACAGCACCAGACTTCAGGGGGAACTCCAGGGTGGCCTGTGAGCAGTACTGTGCTTTACTCCCATGACTGCACTGCACTGGTGCTGCCCATCCCTGCTGCTGCCTCTGCTCACCACTCCCCACCAGCTGGTGGTACCAACTGGTTTACTGTCTCCTTCCTCTTTTGCAGCCTCCTTTGCCTACACACCAGCAGGTACGTCCCTTCTCTCCTCCCAGCACCCCTGAGCTGGAGCCTGCCCCCCACCCCTCATCACATGTCTTTGTCTCTTACAGTCTCCTTCCCACACACAGAGGGGCTGACCTGTGGCAATGTCAGGTGAGTGCAGAGCTGCCTGACCCACTAGTGCTGCTGGGAAGAATCCTGGCCATGCTGTGTCCTCCAGCAGCAGTCCCCAGCATGCACTGTGCCCCAGTACTAACCTTGTCCTGTCTTACAGACCTGCCATGCTGGCCATGGCCACCAGTGCTTCCAACTACCCATGGCTGGCAAATTCGTGGCCTGCACCCAATCTGCTGCGTAATGAGAAGGCCAAGAAGCCTGGCATGACCTGCTGCACAGGAAACCATGATGTCACAGAGAGATACTACAATGGTAAAGGGGAGAGGGGGGCCAGGCAGGAGCTCTGGGAACGGCCAGGCTGCTGCAAGTCCAGGAGAGGGGCTGAGAGTGCATGGGGCCAGGTATGTGTTCACCTGGGCCACCTCATGGCTGGAAGGGGTGAGTGGGCAGAGGAGTGAAGCTGGTACATAGCTGCTATGTGCCTACCTAGGTGGCCTCTACCTGTGTGATCCCTAGCTCTGGAATTGATCTGAACCAAGTTTCCCAGGCAGGGGCACCTCAAAACAAGACTGGACAGGCATCTTCCAGGAGGCCTGTGTGATAGAGGTCAACAGCTGCATGCCCTGTCTCTAGCTGGACCTTGGTGCCCACAGCTGGGCTGTCCTTTGAGTGTGTGCCCATGTCTCTGATTGACTCCACAGATTCTGGGATCTCCAATTACATTGCTCAAACAGAGAAGTTTGGGGCAGGTGCATCTGATGGACCCATTTACAGTACCATTGACCCCACCAGTGATGAGCTGAGGACCTTCAACGGGGTGTTTTCCCAGCATACAACACCTTACGCCACCACTCCTGTGGTGCCGTATGGGGCCCAGAGCCTGCCCTCCCCCAATGAGGAGAGCCACTGGGATGCCCAGCCCAGCACCTCCAGTCTCCAATATTCACAACCAGAGTGGAGCAGGGTGGAGAATGGTAGGAACCCTTGTGATGGAAAGCATTTGAGTCAAAGGGACATGGAGACGCCAGGGCCAGCCTCTCACCTGTCAGTGTGACCTAGTGTGATAGGGCTGTCATATACTGGGGTATATGGTATGCAGCTGAGCAGACATTTCCCAGCTTTACCTGCCCAGGTGCAGAGCAGGCTCTTCCAGCCACAAGGTCCAGCCACCCTGTCTGAGCTCTCTGGATGATAGGGCCAAGTTCCAGTGCGGTGACCAGCTGAGTGCTCTAAAGGGGTCTGGCTGGGCAGTGGGCCCAGCACACATTGTAGTAGCAAAGCTACCTCCTTTTCTCTGCTCCCTGTACTGCATGGCACAGGTCTGGGGTATGTGTCCCTGCCAAGCCAGTGTAGGGCTTACTGGAGGGCTCCCCCACTTCCCTCTCAGTGTCTGAGAAATGCCTTCTCGCTCTGCTTTTCATAGCAGCTAAAATTGGCAAATCAAAATCAGTGGGGAAGCCTGTGAAAATGCCATCGCTAAACTGGGCAGAACTGCTGCCCCCACCCCCCACAGCCAGTGAGCTGAGCCAGTGTGCTGAGGATGAGGAAGACGAGAATGAAGACAAGGACGAGGAGCTGGCTGTCCGGTGAGCATGGGTTCCAGCTCCCTCTGCACACAGCACTTATCCCTGCGCAGGAGAGGCTGGGATTGCAGCATCCTCTCAGTCCTGCATCAGACTCTGAACTGCCCAGCAGCAACTGGCCATTGCATCAGGCTCTCATGGGGCAAGCACAGGCATTGCTAGAAGCTCTGGGCATCCACCCAAATGGCAGTAAGATGAGCTGAGCCAGGCCGAGCATGAGAGCTTCCTGTGCTGCCTGGGAGCTCCAGCTTTGCCCATACTCCCCCCTGTCGGGGAAACTTGGGGCTTGGGTCTCAGAGTAACTGCAGCAGGGAGCCGCTCCCTGTCTTCAGTGCAGGTAGATCTCCCTCAGCCTGTTTGGGGGTGGTGGAGGGGCACTTATTCTGCTGGAGGAATGTGAGTGGGAAGCTGGGAACAAATGTTGCAATAT
Source organism: Crocodylus siamensis (assembly GCF_052110815.1). Taxonomy (NCBI): domain Eukaryota; kingdom Metazoa; phylum Chordata; order Crocodylia; family Crocodylidae; genus Crocodylus; species Crocodylus siamensis. The sequence continues at coordinate 14,000,873 of NC_143408.1, read as the reverse complement.
GGTGAAATTCTCCCTTGTCCATCATTGACCCCAAGGATGTGGGGACTGCTAGATAGGGCTGCTGAGAGCCTGGTCCCCTCCCAGCCCAACAGGCATTTGATGTCTGCCCTGCTTGTAGCTCGGAGATGGAGGAGTGGTGCCCACCGCTGCCTGAGCGCACCTACCTGATGGAGAACATCCAAGAAGAAGACTGGCCCCTGCCCCATGGGGAGGCCTCCTCACCCACCAACTCATATGGGCAGCAGTCCACTGCTACACTGACACCCTCACCCCATGATGAGGCGAGAGCTGCCGAGGACATCCCCAGGCTGCATCACTTTGAAGTCCCCCACCTGTCCCGGTAGGAGAGACCCCCCATCAGAGACCTTATTCAGCATCACCTCACCACCCCACTCTGCTAGTACCCCCATCTTGACCCAGATCCACTGCTGTTCCTATCCTTGGCTTCCCCCCTGCCAGTGTGTGCTTAGCACCGCTAGTGCCTCTTAGCCCTGACATGCAGCACTCCCATCCGACCTGACGCATCTGCCCTTCCCTGTCTTCCTGTGTGAGGGCATTAAGATGGTGGGGGGGTGGTATTGCCTGGGTTACGAGGGGAATTCTAGCCCACTCCAGCAGTGACTAGGTAGTGCTGCACTGCTGCTGTGCACCCATTGCCCCTCCTCAGATAACTAAGACTGTGGGTCCTGCCCCTTTCCCATCCCAGGCTCCTAGAGCTGGTTTTCATTTTTGTAGTCTTGTTGGGGCCTGGCAGGCAGGTCCCAGTAGCCTTGTTCACAGGGCCTCAGAACACAAGACAGACTGCCCCTCGCCTCGGGCCAGTGAATGAGCTTGTTCCCAGTGGAGTGGTGAGTGACTCCCCTAGGCAGGAGAGGTGTGGGCAGGCTGTCTCCCTCCCCAAGGCCCATCTTCTACTTCTCTGCCAGGCTTTTAACTGGGCTGTCATTTTTTTCAGGCAGTTGCCAGATGACCCAGGGCTACTGCCCAGGGCCCCAAGTCCCCCCTTCACCCAGTCTAACCCCAGCTTCAGTGCTCTTGAGGAGGGGACTGATGGCCACACACCCAGACACGGATACAAGCGCAATCTGAGCCAGACCTTGGCACACAGTGTGGAGAACATCAGCTCCCCAAACACAGGTGAGCGCAGTTGCCTGGCTTTAGTGCTCCCTGCAGCATGCCCAACCTTGGCCTAGTGTGGGCACCATAACCAGTACCAGTGCCTGAAATCTGCTGGAACTCCCCTCTGTACAAAGGGGTGGGGCTTAAAAGGGGATTGCATGCTCCAGGGGGGGAGAGGGGTGGCTAAAGCTAATGCAGAGCAGTTCCGCCACCACCTGGCCCTTGGCTGTTGGGTCCCAGGTGCAGAGGTACACTGATGGCCATAGGCCCATCAGAGTCTGGCCCTGATACAGGAGCTGTGCCACCATTCAGGCTCGCCTCCATAATTCCTTTTTGATCTCCCTGGCCTTTGTGAGCCCTACTAGCCCCTGTTGGTCTAGTATATCTGGGGTGCTGGCAGTGCCCACAGTCCTGGTGGACAGGCAGTGGGGAGTGGAGACTGGTACTGGATGTATAACAGTGTTTTGTGTTGGCATTGCTGACAGGTAAAGACAACTGTAACCCCAGTGATGTGTCACTTGCCCCAGCACAGAAAGCAAGAGCCAAGAAGAAAGCCAAGCCCAGCCACTATCGCCGAGAGAAGCAGCAGGGAGGTGAGTGGGGAGGGCTGGCCTCAGGACCACTCTGCTTCCTTGGGGAAGCAAAAGCCACAGAACCTGACTGAACAAGGGAGCTGCTGGCTGCACTGGCCCCACTGCAGCTGCAGCTGCCACCACTGCCCAGCCCTGACACAGCAGGGGAGCAGCAATTATCTGCTGTGAATTCAGGGGTCTCACTGGTGTCACTACTGTCAGCCACTGCTCCCAACCCCACTGCTTGGGGCCTGTGCAGAGGGTGGCCGGGGCTGACACCTGGGCTGGCTGCAGTAGGACAGCCTGCCCTGCTGTTCATGAGAAACCCCTCCCATGCAGACCTGCCGCCACCCCCTTTGCCACCACCCAGTGAGGACTCTGCCTTCCCCGGGACAGCTGCACCATGCCTGGACTACGGTATCTCCCCTTTGGAGAGGGACACAAGTGGCACCACATCTGCAGAGCGGAGAGCCGGCCATCGGACAGTACTGGATCAGCACCACCACCTGCACCGAGATGGTAACACCAGCCAGATCCTGGACCAGTGCCAGGAGGGTCCCAGCCACCCAAGCTGCTTCAGGGGCCCTCAGAGGATAGGCCCAGGCCTCCAGGCTTATGGGCAGGGTCTGCTCCTGCTTTCTGGCAGGTCTTGGCCTAGAAGGAAGAGGGCACCTCTCCCTGCTGTTTGCCTCATTCCCTGCCTGGGGGCAAGACGTGCAACTGAGTGAACCTGCCCTGTGTTGCCCTTCTGGTGCAGTGGCACCATGTGCTGTCCCTTGCTAGCCTAGCCCTGCCCCAACCAACACGTCTACCAGCATAGGCATAGTCACAAGAGCCAGCATGAGCTAAAAAACAGGTTCCCAGGGGGCCTGAGCACTTGCTGCTCCTGCTGACTGACACCAAAGCTGGGCTGCTTTAAACCTCAAGCTGCCCAGGAAGTGCCTGTCCGGGAAGAGAATATGCAGTGCCTGTCCCTGCCCCTTTTCTCTTGCAGCCTCCAGGGCAGGCCTCACTTGGTGATTCTCCCCTCACTACCATACTCAGTTACCATGGATGGCCCTTGCAGAAGCTAGTCCAGTTCTCTAAACTGCATCTTGAACCTAGCGTAGCTGCTTAAAAGTGCTGGAGCCTGCACTGTCCACCTGCACTGGCTTCAGGCCTTGGCATGCTCAGCCCTCTCCCTGATTTGTAGATCCCCAGGTTCAATACCCTTCCATTTACATGAGTAGCCACCTTCAGAGCCCTGTGGCTGCCCAGCTGGCTCCTAGCCCGTGGTTGGCACAGATGGCTCAGGCAACATTGCTGCCAGGCTTAGTGGTGGGCTCCAGGCAGGGCTCTGCTTATCATTCAGGACCGATGTGCCAGAAGCCTGCTCCACAGTAGGTTGCCTTGGTTCTACGGAAGCCAGACTTCTGGAGGCCAGAGCCAACCATGAGCCGGAGGCCTGGGGATTCTGCAAAGCAAACATGCAGGGGTTTCAGAGGTCAACACTGTGTTTGACCCAGCAGCCCAGTTCAGGATGCCCCACTTGGCAGCTACCCCCCTGCAGGGACACTAGCTCACTGGACACAGCTGCCAAAGGGTCTGCTGGGCACAAGGACATGCCAGCCTTGCCCTTATGCCTGCTGCTTTCCTTGCAGAGGAAGAGATCATTCCCTACAGCAAACCCACCTTCCTCTCCAGAAGCCAGGTGTCCAGCAATTGCTCTACAACAGGTAGCTCCTCCTCCAAGGGCTCCACAGGATCCAGAGGGCATGGATGGAGCAGGACAGCAGGGGACCGCAGTGAGGTGAGCCACAGCAGTTACTCAGCTTTGCTGTAGCTGGGCTAGCCAGAAGCATCTCTGCCATGCATGAGGGACACTGGGGGAATGGGAGCCACAGATGAAGTGGTAGGGCACAGTCATGCAGAGCAGCAGGGTTCTGCCAGGGACCACATACTAGGCCAGCCACAGAGTGGGGGCTAGTACCTGGGGTGCAGGGCTCCACCAGTCTCAGGCAGCTGCTGCCCTATTTCTCTCTGGCTGCAAACCACAAAAGGAAATGGACTCTTGCTCTTGGAAATCCTTGTGCCTAATGGGGTGTGACCTTTGCCAGCCCCACCAGCTGCCCCTGACCTGAGAACATCCTGCTGCAGGATGTATGGCGAGGCACATGGTGCTGTGCCTCTAGCTCTGGGCAGCGTTGGCTGAGTACTTGGAGAAGTGTGGGGGAGTTGGGAGCCATGAGGTTAGAAATAGTATGGGTCCCCCATCTTTTCACCTGATGATGTAATGTGGGTGGGGGAGCCTGTGCCCATGCCTGGTGAACAGTGCCCTAGGACCTGGAGAGAGCTGGATTAAGGGCCATGTGTTCCCAGCAGCTTGGGGCACCTTACAGAAGGCTGATTAGTTGGGGTACTATTCCCAGGCAATGCCTGAAACACCTTTGTCTGCCCCACTAATGATTTTCCCTTTGCCTTTGCAGGAGAAGAGATGAAGCTAGTGGCACTGGTTGAAAGGAGCAGAGTGAAGTGACATGCAGGCTGGGGTCAGGGCTCTGTCCCTTGAAATGCCAGAGCTGGAGCTCTAGGGTTTATTCTTGTTTAATTTATGACTGTGACTGGAGCCAGGCAGTCCAGTCCCTTGTAAATAGCTGTGTTTGGAAGCCTTTGGCAAGGGCTGGCTCTGTAATCAGGACATGGAGTGAGGCCTGAACATGCCCATTTTGGTAACAAGCTGGCATCTCTGCAAAGATAGGTTTGTGCTGTTAGGGCAGGGGTAGGAGTGAGCAGCCTGCCTCTAGCCAGCCAGCTTGTGATGGCCAGAGAGAGCAGCCCACCTGCAGGTGGGCACTGGCATTTCTTGGCACTTCCCACTCCAGCTCAACCCAGCCAGCTCCTTATTCAGAGCAGGGAGCATTTTTGTTAGCTAAGAATCCCTTTTGTAAACTGACCAATAAAGCTGTTTGTTAACCGGATGGAAAGAGAGGTGTTGCTTTACCTCAGGGGCACTGAAGGAAAGAGCTTAGAATGGGAGCATCACAGAGAGCCTGGATAGGGAAACATAATTCACAGTGGGTGGCTGTGCATGGGGGCACTAGCTGGGGCAGACAGCACCTCAGAACCGAGCATGACTGAGCCAGCTCTGGCAGCCCTAGGCCCTGCACACAGGTTCTTCTGGGAGGGCAGCGAGCCCAGCCCAGGCTCTGGGGGCATTCCTGCTGGTAGAAGCTGTTCTCTTCTGGTCATGCAGGCTCGGTGAAGTACTAAGCTTGCTAATGTTACCAGTTTTGCCCATCACTTTGGGGTGTGCTCATTTATTAGGGCTATGTTTCTAGGGTCTTTGTAATTCTGTCAATGTGCTGCTTGTGTTACTTGTGTTTTTAAATGGAGCTGTATCTCTCCCTTCTGCAAGTCCTCACCCTCAGTAGAGCTATCTTGCAGGACTTGGTTTCAGTGTGGCTGGGCTCCTCCAGCCACCACATCAGACACACACACACACACACACACACACACACACTGACACACCTGACCCGGCTGGGTTGATCAGCACGTACAGGCTGACACCCTCATATGCCAGGAATCAGTTCATCAAGGTAACAATACAGTGCAGTCAGACACAAGCACACAGGTGAACAGAATACCTCTGAATCCAGCTGCTTGTCCAGCTGACACCCTCATGGGCCAGCATTCAGTTCATTAGGGCACATCTGAGCCAAACTGGGTCAATCAGCCTGTACAAGCTGATCCCCTTATGTGTTTCAAACTCAGCACCTCCCAATCTTTTGCCCTAACTGTCCTATTAGTGGTAGCCTCTTGATGAGCAGACCACACAGTATTTCTGGGTTTCACAGGGATCTTTGGCTTAGGTAAAAGAAATGTTGCTGCAGAGTAAGTGGGAAAGGAGAAGTAGAAAAGGAAAAATACACCCGGTTACCACCAGTTTGACTATAAAAGTTATTTATTTCTAAGTATATGAAATATAATGGTACTAGTAATAATAGACATGCAAGGAAAAACAAACAATTACAATATTACCCTGGTTTAATTGAGTATTTGTGGAAACCTAGCTTAAGTTTAACTAATGCAATTTAGGCTCAGAAAGCTATGCCTAGAGAGAAAAAGAAAAAGAAAGAGAGAGAGCTGGGATCTCACCGTTCCAAGGCACTCGGGTAATTTGTTGACGAGCAAAGCTCCTAGCCCGATCCTTGAAGGGAGACGATCTGTTTCTCCCAGCTTCTTGAGAACAACAACAGATGGTGTCAGAGAGCTTTCTCTCTCTCAAAGCACATTGTTTGCTGCTTTACAGCTTTCTTATACCCTTAGTCTAGCCTCTTCAAAGCATTTTTTAATTGTGTAAACCAAGAGGGTCCCAAGCTATAATTGACAGGGAAAATTGTGTTATATAAACAGTTTAAATTTAAATGAATTACCTTTTTCAGTGAAAAGGGGTTATCTGGTTTGGAACATCTCAAGGATGTGATTAACAACCAGGAAAAACATTAAGTTTTAAGGAGTAACCAGACACGTAGAAGCCAGCTTGAAATTATTATGAGTATACTGGAAGGGATCTTCTCAGATAGCCTACCTATGCTTGCACTGTGAAGTCAGCATCAGGGTTTTGTATTTTACCTGTTGTGAATAAGCCTCAGCTTAGCATGACTCTCAGATTTTACTGTAGTCTTTTTAAGGGGATTACTTGGAGCATTCATAAACTTTGTGGGGAGGACTTCCACCAGTCATCCTGGGAAAAGTATGACAAAATCTGTGGTCGGAGCTTCAACGGGCTGGACGCTGTGATGAACCCTTAACCATTGTTCAAATGTTGCCCATACGCCTCTGACTTGGTCTCTTGCCCTCAGCATGCCCTGACCCGGTGACTGAGTTTTAGTCAATCAGTTTTAAATAGGCCTCCCATAGTGGGAATGTACAGCCCGAGATGCTGATTAAACTTTCCTTCTGCTTAGTTCTGGTTAGATGAGGTGTGTACGTGGGGGAGGGGAGGAGATAGAAAAAGTCCTTTGTAAGTCCAGCAAGCCGAGTGCAAGGGCTTCCTCAGGAACACAGAACTGACAGGTAACATTAGGCCTTGTCAACAAGATGCTTACTGGCTCTGCTGGGGCTCCTTCATACTTCATGGGGTACAGGTTTGGGAGTGCTCAGGCCATCATTGCCAAAAGAAGACAACTGGCAGAAAATCAGCCAGCTGGAAGATGCCGTAGCCCAGTTCCCAGGCCACCTATAGATGGATCAGTAGCTGTCCTTTGAGTAGCTGTCCACACAGAAATGTACTTGTGTGTTAGGGACTCAGCCCTTGAGACTTTGTCCAGAAACAAATGCAGTCTGGACACATGAGGGCTGATGGAGTGTGCCCTGTGCCAGACCTGCCAGTTTCAACTAGACTGAAAACATCCTGCTGCGTGGGAGGCTTGTGCTGCTGTGCCACTAGCTCTGGGCAGGGCAGGCTGGAAAAGCATCTTCACTGCTGGAAAAGCAAGATAGTGGAATAGGCTGCCTAGAGAAGTTGTGGAATCTCCTTCATTGGGCAGGGATGATCTAGGAGTAGCTATGCCTGTGGGTATTCCCCATGCTTCTGCCTTTGCTTGTTGCCACTTGGGGCTGGGAAGGAATTTTTTCACCTTCCTGTTGCTACACATGGTGGGAGGCAAGGTGCTGATGGAGAGGATTTGCTTTCCTCAGAAGCATATGGTGTTGGCTGCAGCAAGGCTTGGGATTTTGACTGGAGTTTGAGAGTGCTCCTGCTGGGACCAAAACCTGGAAGTTCCTGGCTAGTGGGTTTTGCCCCTCTGCTCAGGGTCAGACTGATCACCATATTTTAGGGCAGGAAAGACTTTTTAACCCATGGCCAGATTAGTACAGACGTGGCGGGGTGGGGTGTGGGGAGGGGTTTATCTTCCTCTGTAGCAGAGTTATAGCTTTTTTCTTCAGATCTCCTAAGCATATTTTAACAACCCGTGCAACATCAGGACATTGGCCAACATTGCCCCCCTTACTATACCTGTGGCAGTAAGGGCACTATGCTTTGTGGTTGTGTGGCAGAGCTGCCTATGTAGTTTTTGTAATAGGTTAGAGTGTTAGACAACGATTTGGTTGGGATGTTTTGAGTAGAGATGAACCTGCCTCAGGCAAGTCATCTAGTGGTTAGACTAGATAACTTCCAGAGATCTCTGCCAGCCCTATTTTTTTTATTCTAGGAAAATGTCCATGGCTGGCAATTCCATAACCTCTCTGGGCAGCCTCATAGTCAGAAAGTTCGTCCTAATTACCAGTAAAAGTCGTCTCTGTTGCAGTTTGAGGCCATTGTTTCTAAATCTGTCCCGAACAAACACACCCTTCAGGTATTTGAAATCTTCCCTTGGTCCTCTTCTCCAGACTAAATAATCAAGAATCACATCCCTTGTTGTGTGAATTACCTTCCTGTTAATACAATCCAGTAAGCACAATGCTGGTTTATACTCAGCTGATGTTCAGCTGCAGCCCCCAGGTCCTTTTCTGAAATACTGAAGCCTAGCCAACCATTCCCCAGTCTGTTTGTGCACGGAATGAGCCCGTCTTAAGTGCAGAACGCTGCCTTTGCTGTGTCAAATTGTGGGACTGGCTGCAATATAAGTCCTGCAAAATTGCTTAGCAGTAATACCAGATTGGAGGAAAGTGAGAAGATACTGGTGATATACAATAAAATAACTATATTATATTCCCAGTGGCTAAATGCACTCAAGTTAGAAATAGAGACCCAAAGATATATCCTGTGCGACGGCTGAAACAGAGAGTACCAGTTGCCCAGGTGTAGCCACTCAAAAGAGGAACTAACAAGCCTAACAAGAAGGGGAATTGTTTAACCAAGGAAAGTAGCACTGACTGGATCAGTCTGTGGTAAGAAAAACAACTGACAAACTGAGGAGCTGCATAGATCCAAATGCTCTTAACAAGAACCCATTATTCATTACCCACTCTCAAGGTCTCAATTATCAAGGACAAACATATTTACAGTTTATGATGTAAAAATGAATTCTGGCATATCAAGCTAAATAAGTCCTCAAAGCCATCTGACAATCTTCGCATCTGACAATCTTTGCAGCTCTGGGTGCAAATGTCCATGGGCATCAGTCCTACCCTAGAGGAGTTCCAGCACAAACTGAATCAGGCACTACAACAATTGGAGTTGTAGCAGATGACATCCTGACTGTGCAGGATGGAGATAGTGAGGAACAGGCTGACCAGGACCATGATGCTAAGCTGCGACAGCGTCTAAGTAGATGTAAAGAGGAGAATATTAAGTTAAATTCAGACAAGTTGAGGAGAAATGAGGTCCCCTATATTGGACTTTGACATGACTCCAGCTTGACCCTGAGGATTGAGAGCCATTAAGGAAATCCCCAGACCACAAGATGTAAAGGGATTTCAGTGATGTATAGACATCTTTCCAGAGTCCATGCATACCTCTCAGAGGCTCGGAAACCTTTGAGACAGCTAGTACACAAGGAACGGCATGGGACTGGGCAGAATTCCAGGAGCAGGTATTTGAAAGAATGAAGGAAGTCATAAGCAAGGCATCAGTCTTGAAGTATTACAGCCCAGCAGAGCAACTACAGCTACGTGATGCCCCAGAAGGCCTATGAGCAGCATTAGTGCAGAATCAGCAACCCAGTTTTTGCCAGCTAGGCTTTGACACACAAAAAGATGGCCTGCACAAATAGAGAAAGAACTCCTGGCTGTGCTCTTTCCCGTTCCAAGTATGGCCCTCACCAAGACACTTATGACGCGAGGTCAGTCAACAGCACCCAGTCAACAGCCAGCAGAGGTCAAAGATGCTGCCCGAGGAAAGAGGGGGCAGATTGTCTTCTTAGCAGTCCTGTCCTGGGGTGAGAGCCCCTGGGGGTGGGGATGTCTATTAATTGATAAAGAGTTATTCCCTGTCCCTCCCCTCCCCTCTCTCTCTAGTCTATTTATGGATGTGTTTTCAGTCCTGCTAAGAGAATGCTAACAGAATGCTCCATCATCCTCTTCAAGTAGCAGGATAGTCTCACACAGTCCTGCTGAATGACTTGGAGGTGATATGAAGTTCACTGAGCTCCTGCAAAGGCTCAACAGGTGTGGGAGGTGAAGGCAGCTGTGATGTTGGGAGGGAGAAGCTGCAGCTCCAGCTGGGGGCACAGCCCTGTCTGACTCCAGCAGTGTTGCTGCTGTATTCCTCTGCTGTGTTGGACCACTTGGAAAAGGAGCTTAGAGGCAACGCCAGGCTCACACCTATGTTCCTGGTCCTAAGCTCTTCTTGCCAGCCAGAGAGATCACACCTGAGAAGATCCAGCAGACCCATTACATCCTCCTGTTCCAGCCCCCTAACAAATGTGCCCTGCAGTGTTGGCATCCCACCCGGCTGCTGAGCCCTTCCTGAGAGTTCCCTTTTTCTTGGACCACACACAAGCTTCTCCTGTCCCCAACCCATATTGGTTCTAATGAACCACGTAGCTCTCTGATGAATGTCTCCAGCCCTCTTTCCTTTACTGGCAGCCTTTCCCAGGATGTGGAACTGCCACTAGACTCCAGGGACAGCAAGACATATGGATGAGATCGTATACAACCTGTTGTGTGTAAGAGCACTTAGCCAGCTAAGTGTGCACCTACGGCACTTTGCTCAAGTCCCTGAACAATTTTATTACAATGGGTAAGTGTATCACTCATTGACTTGCCTCCTCACTGCTTTGTTGTAATTCAGTCCTAAGGGTAAGATAAGGATGTTACAGAAATAGATCCATTATTAGGCTGTTAGGGACTTGAAGAAAGTGGAATAGAATGGTGCTTAGCTATCTAAAACAATTCAAGTGGAATAGGATCTGGGTCAGGTGCAGATGTGTCTCCACCGTTAACTGAGCATCCGCTGCTGCTCTCCACACCATGCTTACATGGGCTTCCCAGGACCAAGTCCTGAGCCCAGCTTCAATGAGGACACGTGGCTCTGGGAAGGAATCCCATATCATAGGAGTCAATACTGTAAATAAATAACTGTTCTGTCCATAAAAGGGCTTTGTGCTGCTAGGGGATTAGAGGTTCCCATCTGGGTGGTGCCCAGGGCCTGTGTGGGATAGACTGCCACAGAAGGACACTCCTTTTCTGCAGTGTCTTGTTGGACGTGGGCCAGTAAGCTCTTCCTTGCAGCAGTGCCCTAAAGACATTCAAGGCACATGGCTGATTTTGGAGCATTTCTTGCTCCCTACAGCACTCAGCAGTGCCCAGCAGCATGAAGTCAGGGCAGCTCATCTACATTGACAAAGTCCCAGTAATGGCTCTAAATGCACCATCTCTGAGAGTCAGCAACAGATTTAACCCAGAGCAGTTAACCTAGGACACAGCTCAAACTGCTCTGTGTGCTGGACAGAGGTAGTAGCATCACTAAGGATGGGCAGGAGGAGCTGGTGGCAAATTAGGTGTGCAGCAGCAACAGCTGGATGACAAGGGGCAGCAGCAGCTCAGCTGGGACCCTGTAGGAGTTCCCAGCCGGGTCAGAGGGCTGCCTTCCTTGCCTCTCCAACCAACACCCCCTACTTTGCACCCCCTACTCTCAGAACCTCATGCCTACCTCCCATGATCTCCTGCAGAATCTGCTCTGAGGGCCAACTCTGTTCATTACTCCACTGGACAGGGGCTGCCTGATCCAGCCCAAGAAGCATGTTGCATCTGCCATGCAAAGACCCCCATGCCTGTCCTACACAAGGATGACCACAACCTCACTCTCTGGCTTTGCTCCCACCACCCCTCAGGGGGCCAAAGCAACTGTGCTGGGTCCTGGCCAATGACCATGGGCTAGTTTAGGATTGGTAACAACAGGTGAGAATCCCCTCTCCCCACTTTCCCTGAGGGCAAGGTCGGGGCTGGAGCTATCGTGCTGGGTAAGTTAGGGACATATCTGGGCTTAGTGCTGTGACCTTGGTCCTGAAAAGGTGTGTGGGAGGGCATCTTCTGAGCTGGTTGCTGCAGAGCTGCCAGGAGCAGACCCTGTGACTCCACCTCTTAGCCAACTTCTCTCATAAGGCTCAGTGAGACCTGGAGCTTGACAGAGATGTGCTGGGAGACCATTCCTGGAAGGCAGGCAACTATGCAGTGACTGGCACCTCCGGAGCAGGAGCATTTTATTTACAGAAATAAGGGCATAGCCATATTAGTAGTGGGCAATCAGGCCAGATCAGTAAAAGCCTTAAGAAAACCATTACAGGAAGCTTAGAAAGCTACAAATAGATTGACCCTGCAAAGCCTCTAGAGCATCACACCAAAGGCAGCAATTCAACCAAACTCCATTGCAAACCAAATTGGCATTGAAAGGAGGACTCCATGAGTACCAGCTGGATGAGCAGCTCTGCAGGCTTCCCAGTATGGGCTCTGGGAGTAACAAGTCATGCACATGAAGGACACTGTAAATCAACAACAGCTGGAGGGGTTCCCAAAGCACTGGGTTCTTTTTGTGGCCTAAGACAGTCCTGTTCTGTTGGATGCTCCAGGCCGGGTCCCAGAGCAACAATTTAGGATCCAAAGCCTAGAAGAGGAATCCTGTTTAGATGTCCCAGATACATCCAGTAGACATGGACCACCAATGAAAGGGAAGCAGGATTCCTACCAGAGAACAGGGAATCCAAAGAGAAAACAAAGCCGCCCACTCCAGATATTAGATGTGCAATAGACTGATATTCCTCTGGGCCTGTAGGGAGTTCTGGAGAGGCCTCTGACCTTCTCTGACAGGAGCTGCCAGCTCCTGCCTGTTCCATCTCTGATGCTGAATGCTCCTCTCTTGTGGCTGTGGGTGCTGGCAAGAGCTGGTAAAATCAGTTGCTTGGGGGACTGGAGTGCTGCAGTTCAGGAGAATCTTCAAAGTCTTTTCATGAGGGGTTCAGCTTGCAGGGAAGGAGGCCTTCTAGCAGAGACTGGAGTGGGGAATGCTGTTAGGTAAGAGTGAGCCCCTAGACCAACTGCAACTCACCCACTTCCCATCTTGTCTGGAGTCTCCATGGGGCTACAGGCAGAGCACATACAGGTGCCTGCCTGGAACATAACAGCTCTCTTACACCTTGACCAGTGACTGTGTCATGTCCACTGGCAGCATCACAACTCTGCTTTTCTCCCCCTTCCAGTGCATGGCCAAGTTGCTCGGCATGGCACTGCAGGCAGCAGGGCTGGTGTCTTGGTGCTCACGGACTGTCCCTTCCCAGGGGCTGCTGGACTCAGACACACGAGCACCTAGAAAGAAATCACTAATTAAAGTAGAAACCATCAGCATTAGACAGGCCCAGGCAGAGATTGCTGCTGTCCAAAGAGAGGGTCTGGCCAGGATACACCATTGGGCAGAGAAGTCCATGTACAAGGAAGCCTTTCTACATCACAGTGAGGCTCATCCCCACTGATCTGTTCTAGGGAGGGAGTGGAGAGCCCACTGGAGCCAGGGCGCACACTGACTTCAGTGGGTACTCCAGTATGTCCCTATGGTTGTCTGGACCTTTGATGCTGACAAGTGATTCTTAGTGCTGTGAGGTCAGAGGCTTTTGGTTCGTTTTACTACAGTGGGACATGCTGAAGTACTGCCATGCAGTGAGGATATGCCTAGCACAAGGCAGGGACAATGCTTCAGGCAGATTCAAGGGTCCTGGAAGGGGTAGCTCTGTACCTGCTGGTCATGGCTACCAAGAACAGCTGCTCTAACGTGGTGATATCAGGTGCAATGCAGGCCAGAGGGCCTAATTTGCCAAACTCCCTCAAAGGTTTCAGTTTTCCTGCTACAAATGGAGTCACCATAACCTCCCCCTGCCAAGGCCATGTGAGGCCCACCTTACCATGGCACAAAGCATACAGGTCTGATGGCAAGGCAAGGGCATGGATATCCCCAAAGGAAAAGGGCAGAACAGGCTGTTGAACATCATGCAAGCCCCAGGCATCAGTTAACAGTCTCTTCTCTGCTTATGAATAGACACCAGGGATTCAGGGATCTCCACAAGATCTTCCAGACAACACAGCACCCCTTTGCTCCTCGTTGTCCTTTTCCCCATAAATCCCAAGACACTAAAAAGTCTACTCCCATCCTAACCTCAAGAGAGGGGACAAATGTTATGGTGCACTGTGTCCAGGAATCCCCTCTACCAGTCATCTCTGTGCAGCACCAACGGCTCACAGCCAGAGGTACTCCTCTCTGGAAACCCACCACTGAAGCCAGACTCAGATCAGATCAATACCTTGGGGCAGCTGGGAAGGGTCTACTGTGATGTAGGGAGCACAGCTACCCTACTACATGTGGTCTGTGTTGTAGAGCTTCAGGGAAAGGATCAGGCATGGAGGGGCAAACATTGCAAGCTTTGGTCCTTCTGGATTGAGATGTGGTCCCTGAGGTGAATCTCAAGGCCCATGGTAGGGCTATGCCTGACCTAAGTTCCAGGGTACTGAATCCTAGCCCAGTCCTGCCTGATCTCCCAGGCCCTGCTGCAGGGATTTGAAGCAGCAGAATCCCCCTGGGTCAAGTTATCCCCCAACTGCCTGCCAGAGCATCCTGTACCTTCCTGCACATGGGCAGGGCCTGTTGAGTGCTGGAGTCAAACCAGACACTGGAAGGTAATTGATCTGCTCTTCTCCAGAGAAGCAATTCCTGTGATGTAGACCAGGAAGAGACAAGGTGCTACAAATGGCAGTCTCTAACAGAGTTAGTGTGGCAGAAGATGCAGGCTGAGTTAAAGATTCACTGGTTAAAGATTCACTTGGCTCTAATTGATCCTTTCAGTTCACTGACCTGCAAAGGTGTGGGAGGCCATGCAGGCCTGTGTCAGTCAGCAGGAGCATAGGAAATCAATAGGGAGTCGCCAGGTGCTGGGAAAATAGGGTTGCACAAGCTCCCAGAGCACCCCACCCCCTGTATCTACCCAGCAGGAAGTATGCAGTTAACTCCATGATGCTCAGATGGGTCATTTCTACAAAGAGCTGGGAGCAAGGCCCTCAGGATACAGGACTGCTGGCTTGAAGTGGTGAAAGCAGGACACACAGCCAGCCTAGTTGCTTGGAAGCAAACCCAGCAGGACCAACTGCTTGCAGATCAGTCAGCATCACTGGGAACCAAAAGGGCTGCCCCAGGTTGTAAGAGAGGGCAGAAAGACTTTGGCAGCAGCGAATGGAAACCTGAAGGGACCTTTCCTCCATCCAGTCACTGGCTGGGTGAAGGATTCCTCCCAGTCCAAGCAGTGGGGTGGGAGGGAGCTCCCATGCTTTCTCCTTTTGATCCTTTCTTCCTCTTGGGAGGAGAACCCTTCCAGGTGCTCTTTCTGGGAGACTCGGCCATTCCCTGCAGCCCAGCAGCCAAGTGCAGGCATAAGAGAAAGTGACCACTGGGTCTAGCCAGCTTCAGCATGTGAAGGTGTTACAGGGAGAGCCAAAGAGGCCAGGAGTGTGACACCATTGCCAGAGGCAATGCCAGCTCTTTGAAGCCATCTTGCTGTCAAACATGCCCCAAGGGGTCAAGCTGAGGATGTTGGCAGAATCCAGGGAGTGGGGGAAAAACTCAGGGTTTTCCAGAATGCTCATTAACTGGGGGAGGTTAAAGGGCTTCCTGGAAGCTCCACGGTGGTGCTACCCTGGCCCCAGGAGAGAGCAGGGCCAGTACTACAGGATGGGGAGTACTGTTACGTTAGGAAGACTGAGAGAACTGACAAATCAGCCCACGCTGCTCCAGCACATGCCAGATGGTCCCATCATGCACCAGTACCATGAAGCATGCAGCAGCCCTGATACTTGCGATTTGGCCGATGCCAGGAGGCAGAGGGTAGCTCTGGGGCAGAGGGTGCCCCACCTAGCACTGCCTTCCCTTCCTCTGCTGTCACAGTGGTAGGTTTCCTTGGGGCCTGCTGGGCAAATTTGGTTTCCATGTCTTCCATCCAATTGTTGGTCCAGCTCCACACAGACAGGGGCTCTGCTCCAAGTCTTGCTGTGACCTCTTGGGACTCAGGGGGGTAAAGGAGCCCATCCAGAAGGGAGGTAGGTGGCAAGAAGTCTGCATGGGAAAGATCAAGGCCATTATTTTGTGGAGAAGTGTATGGTGCACCAGGCTGTGGGCAGATGCAGTGCCCCCCAAGGCCACCAAAGCCTGCCCAGCACTGCATGGACTGACAAGGAGGCCCCCCCTGTGCAGTTTGTCAAGCAGACAGAGCCCCCCGCCCCTCTTCTTACCCAGAATTGCCAGGGACTGCGCTACTACTGCAAGGCAGGAGTTTGTGTGGGGATGGGGAGGGGGCCTCTGGTGAGGGTTGAAACTGGTGGCAGCACAGAACACAGGGCTGTGACCCTCCCAGGTGGAGCTTACTTTGCAGAATACCCTAGTATGCACCTCCCCATTGGGCTGATGCCTCAGTGCTGAAAATACTGAGCAGGTGTCATGCTCCATGCCAATGGAAACTTGGGCCTGAAGGATCCAAAGAGTGATGAGGCCTAAGCCAAATCCTGGACCCTTGAACACCAATGGGGATGTGCCTGGAAACCACAGTACCTAAGAGTAACAGGTCTGACTTGGCCTCTGCCTCCAGGGCCCCTGAGTACAGCAGTTTGATCCCTTGCCTCCCTTCTGAAAAGCAGCAGACCTGATCCATCTGAAACCCCAGGCCCCAAGCAGTGATGAGGTGTGACCCAACCACTCAACCCTGAACACCCCTAGAGGTATGGGAGGCACCCAGGCCCCTTGCTCTTTTGGCAACCCAGCCAGTCTGCTCCTGTGTCTTACAGGTTGTTTTTTTTCCTTGTGCACTCACATAAGCTATAAATGATTAAATGAATGGAGCTAAAAGTTTCCTACCCAAAGCCTGCCTGCTCATGGAAATGGAAATGCACTGTATCATAAATTATTGTGCCTCCTGGCTGCCTGCCTCACTGTGGAAGCCAGCCATGTACATGTTAAGGTGAAGCAATATATTCTGGCATACCAGAGTTTACTGCTCCCAGGTGCCACATTTACGCATCACCCGGCACTACAGTATGTTGAGCTGCCCCAGCGGCCAGGGGGCCCAGGGGTCAGTCTGCCAGCCTGGGGCTGCTCTGACCTAGCTCAATGTGCTATGGAGGGGCTGGCTGAGGCACAAGGGTGCTCCAGCATGGGGCTAGTGTAGGGCTAGCAAGCAGGCAGGTCCCATCAGCATCTTCACGTGCAGTGCTACAATGTAAAAAAACTCCACAGCAAGATAGTACTAACCTGCTGCGGAGTTTATCGGTTTCCTGTGGCCTAATAGGCCCACAAGTGTAGATGTCAAGATATTTACTGCAGAGCTGATTAGGCAACTCCACAGTAAATGTCTCATGTAGATGCACCATTACTCAGGGGATGAATGGAAGGCTCAAGACCTTAGAGAGATTGTGTAATGAACCAGGATGTAGACCAGAGTACACTTTTCTCTGCCTGAGCCCCCATGTCTTTGCAGGGGAACAGTATGCAAGCACAGTCCAGTTTGCACATCTGTAGGCAGCTCGTTATCTGGCAGGGCAGAGCTGAGCTAAGGAGGTCCTGGCTGAGACAGAGAGGTGGGTCCAGTCCATGCTTAATCTGCTGACCTGCAGCAAAAGAACCAGAACACTTAGCCCCTGGGAACCAGTGTACCTATTGCTCATGATGCACAGATGCCCCATCAGTCACACATATGCACCAAGAGTGCCTGACAGGCCTGCTCATCTGCTATGCTAGGGCAGCAGAAAAAACATGCACCAGACATACTCCAGACCCCACAGCCCAGCCAGAACTGGTTGCAGACAGTGAGGGCTGATCTAGCATAGAACTAGGGCTTTCTCCTCCTGCATACAGGGAGGTACAGGAGGCATTGGGCCGCCCCAGGTACCAAGTGTCCTGGATCCTTCACTTGGATAAGCCTTCACTTGGATAAGCAGCTTTGCTCGACATGGTTGGCTGTACCTGTTTGGCCCAGAGCAGGCTGGAATGTGGCCAGGTCTCTCTTTCTCCTCATACAAGGACCACAGGCGGAGAGTTAAAAAATTATTGGTGGGGGGGGGAGCGCGGCCTGAGTGTGCGCGTACATGTGCACCCCCCAGCACATAAGCCATGGGGGGCAGACTGAAGCCCCAGCAGTGAGGGAGGGAGGGAGCAGGATTCAGGCAGGAACAGGGGCTGGGGGTGGGGGGGGGGGGTGCCCGGATGGGTGGGGTGGTGGGACAAGTGGAGGCCTGTGAGGGAACATGCCTCCTGATCTGTGTGCAGGGTGGAGGCAGCTGCCACTGCACACTGGGCTTTGAGCCCCGCTGCACTGACAGGCATGCAATGCCATGTGTGCTTCACCACCAGGGGGGCAGGGGGCGTGGGGCAGCTGCAGCAGGAAGCAAAGTGCAGCCACCTTTGCCCTGTGAACAGATTGGGGAGCACATGCCCCCCAGAGCATGTGCTCCTGGCCAGGTCAGGGTCCCACTCACCACACTCCCTGACCCTGCCTGTGCCCCGCTCTCTCTCTCACCACTGGGGCCTCAATCAGCATCTCCCCCCACACGGTGGTGAGGGAAGGAGTGGGGCTGAGGCTGGGTCTGGGGCAAGCCCTGCACAGCGGTGGAGGGTGCTAGATGGAGCCATGAGTGGCTTGTCTGGGGGGGTGCAGCTCCTGCTGCAGTGCACACCCCGGGAGGGCATGGGGGGCAAGTGCCCCAGGATCTGCGTGGTGCAGGGTGCTGCTGTGGGCTGGGGCCAGGTCTGTGCTGTGCTCTTCCTGGTGTGGGGTGGGAGGGTAGGGGTCAGGCCACACTGCATTCAGGGTGGGTGGTGTTGCTGGGAGTGGGGGTTGTGGAAGGAGCCATGTCCCCAGATGAGCCACTGGTGGCTGTGCTCCTGCCTCCATCCTGCACCCCACGGTGGCTGTGTGTCACCTGTCCCTGCTGCAGCCCCAGCCCCACTCCCTCCCCCCGTACTACATGCATGCCCCTCCCCACTCCTGCTGCAGCCACCAGGAGCCCGTGGCTGGGCTGCCTTATGACCCTACCGCTACCCCACATTTGGAGGGGCTAAACCCTGTTAGCCTCCCACCTTCCATCGCCTATGACAAGGACTGTCCTGTTAGCTTGCCCATGGTTTAGTTCCATCCCTGCTCTGAAGTCCCTTTTCAATAATACTGGCAAATTAAAACCTTTCCCAACACAGGCCACAAGCAGTAGCCAAGTGAGATCTCAGTGAGCCTGAACCCTCATTACTAAGAGGCTGGGAATTATTATGATTTTAACACCCATATTTAATTAGGAAGAAAAAGACCAGAACTGAAAGAGACGGGCTTTGGGTTATGTGGCAGGGGTGGGCAGGGCTCCTATTCGCCTGAGGGGTAGGGTCCTCTTACCTGAGTAAGCCTGCTCAACCTCTGGCTGACTCAGCCCACAGCAGAAGCTGTCCACTGCCACAGTCAAGGCCTGAGCAAAGTTGGCATCCATGAGGAAGGAGCCATCTGAGGAGCTGACCAGGCTGCAGCGTGTACTGGTAAAGTTCTCCTCTGAGACTGAGCCCCAGCCATTGAGCAGGGAGCCACCCAGTGAGCCCTCAGCCTCGCTGGGGCTGGAGGAGGGTGTCTGGCAATACCGCTGGAAGAAGTGCGTGGTGTGGCAGCCTTCTCCATCTATGCTGGGGTCATCTTCCTCCTCGTCAGCAGGATCTGCATCCCCCAGGTCTGAAGGCAGCAGGCTACAGATGTACCCATAAGTGTGCGGGGGGGAGAGGGCACATGTGATAGAAGAGGTGCTCTCCTGATGAGGCCTGTGAAAAGAGCACATGGGTCTGGCAGGGGAACTCTCCTGCCCTCCAGTACCTGGGCTCTCTTGGAACATGGTCCAAGGGTGACAACTTCTTTGAGGGGAGCTCCCAGGCACAGTGTCACATCAGGATGGCCACAGCTAGTTCTAGATTAGTCTCTAGCACCCCCAGCATCCTCTCTCAGCAGTTGGTCTCACCAAGAGCAGATACCTCAGGGCTTTCTGGGCTCAAAAACATCCTTGCCTGGGCAGGGATGATGATTGTGATGATGGAGGAGATGTGCAGAGCATGGGAAGCCTGGGTGCATGTCACCTCTGAGCCCAGCATGTGACAACAGAGCAGGAAGCTGGCTTGGTGTACCTGGGTGCTCCAGGGACACCCATGGGTCCTCCTCCTGAGTCTTTGGCTGTGCCCCGTGGGCAGTATGTGAGAGTCTGCTTGCTTTGTTCTTTCCAGCCCTAGGAATCTTCCTTCTTTTAAAACACGTTTCCTTTTGATCTACACAGAAATGAACCCCCATCCCCTCAGACTGCCCAGAACAGCTGTGTGCTTCCTGAGTGACTCCGACACTTACCCCCTTGTAAGCCAGCCTACTTTGCACACTTTGCCCACAGGTGACAGTACTTTGCTGGCTGAAGTGGAAACACAAGGTCAGGAGGCTGGGCTCCCTGATGGGGCTGTTGTGGAGCAGTTAGGGCCAGACTAATACTAATACAAACACTACCCACCTACAACATGAAAGGCAATGGTATTCCAGCTCAACTCTGCTGTTCCAGTGCCATAGATTTTAGTCCTCACTCTGGCTGGCATGAGGCCTATAAACCCTCTGGTATGGTTCCTTGTAACAATGGGGAGCAGCAGCCTGAGATGCACCAGGCTTTGGACTCATGACTTGGTTGTGGAGTCCTTGGCCACACAAGTGGCAGTCAGTGGAGGGGAGTTCTGGAATCTCAGTCCCAGCTTGGTCTCTCTGCCCAGCTCCTGGATATCCTGGGGGAAGCTGCTCTCCCTGAGCAAGGAAGTGAAACTGGCTGCAGAAGCATGGTGAGGTGGAACACTCCATTAGCAATCTGTTCTAACTGCTTTAAGAAACTTGCAAATGAAATAAAAGGCCATCTCCTTGCTCCTCCTTTCTCTTCCTGACCATTATAGATATGGGGGGAAGCTGATATCCCCACAGGGCAGTGCCCTTGGAAATGCTGGCCTCTGGTGCCACAATGGCACTGGCTACTCAACTCTTTATGAACAAGTCCCACAGAGGTGAATTGTTTTTCAGAAGGGGACAGATCAGCACTGAATAGGGATGGTTTAGGAATAGCGCATCCTACATCTGTGCAGGGGTTAGACTAGATGGTCCTGAGATCCCTAACATTTGGGATTCTGAATGGAAGATAATTCCTGCTGGATGATGCCAGGGCTCCAAGTCCAGGTAATTTTATAGGTTGTACAAGCATTTCTTTTGACTGCCATTACATTCTCCTGGTTTCTTCCCTGTGAAAGCATCTGGGAAGGAAGTGGAGCCAACCCCTCCCTTCCCCCACACCAATCTGCACAGGGGACAGGTGCAAATTGTCTGCATGAATCTGAATTGGACCCTTCTCTGGCCACTTAGCAGGAAAGTTACAGCAAAGATTTAACATCACATAGGTGAAGTGTGGGAACAGGAGCATAGGGGTCAGTTTCAGGCACACAGATTACACCATCTTAGACTCTGTGCCTTGGTTTGCCCCACCAGTCAACCGACATGATTGCACTGAGCACAGCTCCTGGGTCCCTGAGCTATGGGAGATCTGGGTTTCACTGTGAAATCTGTAGGGATGTGGCATGGAGTGCTGTGAAGGACCCAGGGCCTTGCCTGTCCTTTGTGTGGAGCAGTGTAAGTAACAGCACTATTGCGGAGGCCCAAGTCACCAGTGACAGTTGGGTGAGGAGACAATCCAGCTCAGCAGCTGCTCTGGCAGCGCAGGCAGAAGGGAGAATCAGCTACAGCCTCCAAAAGGGACCTAAGCTGCAAGAGGCAAGTTAGATGCAGTACTCCCCCAGCCCCAGCCTCCCGATTGCCCCAACATCCTCTTTCAGCAGCAGTGAGAAAGTCCTGGGGACTCTCTGTCACCTTGGAGAGAATTGCCCTGAAGCAAGAACAGGAGCAGTCCACATCTCACAAGCTTAACTTACTGAGCTCAGCCCCAACCTAGAGCTCCCCCTGACTCTATCAATATTACACCCTACTCTCAAATCCCTACTGTCCCAGCCCTGAGCTCCTCCTCAATCTGCCAATGATCTGGACTCGTAGCCCTCTGCTATCCCAGTTCCTCACATATCTCTGCCGGGGCTCCTCTGTCCCAACCTATGGTCCCATCCCTCAGCTCCCTCCCTATCAGCTCTGCCAAACCTGCTCAGGTCTAGCTGGAAATACATCATGAATCTAATGGGTTCCCTGGCAAAAATGCTGTGGTTACAGAGCTGCTTTATATAGAGCTTTTATCTTTCCTCCTCCTCAACCACAGCTCAGTTTCAACCTTCCTGAAGGGATGGAGCCATGTCACAGCCCCAAGAAGAGAGCATCTGGAGCCCAGAGGCTGCTGGACCTGCTCCTAAGCTATGGGGGAGGGTATAGTGCCTGCTCAGTAGCAAAGGAACTTGGAGCCTGGTTTTAGGTTCGCAGGAGAAAGCAACCCCCTGCCTGGGAGCATGTCCTGTAGCTGCTCTCCAGTGAGACAGGGCTGGGGCTTCTGGCACAGAAGACCACAAGGGTTCCAAAGCCTGGCAGTGGCACTGCCACACACAAAGCCTGTAGACCCCAGCCTGCATAAAGCCTGGAGTGACCCCCAGCAGGACACCCCAGAAGCAGCTGGGAGGACAGGACTCTGGGTAGGAAGAGTGATGTCAGCAGCAATATCTTGGATGAGTCAAGACCCCACTGCAATGCATCAACCCCAGAGGGAGCCTTACCTTTGACACTCATCCTCCTCGCTGAGCTCTAGGTACTGAGCTACCTGGTCTGGTGTCAGCACAGCATCTCTGTCCTCACTGAGGGACAGTGAGGGTGAAGCTGTGGAGAGGTGGTAATAAGGCAGTTTCTCCCCCAGGGTGTCCTCAGAGCTTGGCAGAGAACCCCTCTCTGGCTGCTGGGACAGGATGTCCTCCTGAGAGTTGCTGCATCTGTAGGCAATGGAGATACTATCAGAGAATGGAGGTAATCATGACTTCACACCAAGACCCTGCCTATACCCACCTTCAGCAACAGGGTGCAGGACCTGTCATAGATTCCCAGACTGGCCCCTGCTGCCCCTTCAGACTCACAGGCCTTTTTGAAGGCAGCGGGTTACAGCCCCAGTGACTGACTGCAACAAAGAATGTATCTGTGGTCAGTAGAAGTTGACTGTATATAAAATCCTAACAGTGATATTAGCCCATGTCTTAAGCTTATGATCAGCAAACGATCAGCATAGAACTAACTCCCAGCAGGGAACAGGTCGGCAGCCAAGATGCCAGCAACTCCCTTTCCTGAAGAGCATCCCTAGAGAGAGACCCCAGAGCAGGTGCCAGTGCAACCCCACATACCTAACCAGAAGAAAAACCCTGGTGAACCAAACCCTCGGCCCACAACACTGCTTACTGCTCAGGTCTGCCTATCTGGATATAGAAATCCCATCCTGTTCAGATCAAGCACACCCTGGAAGGGCTGTGCCACTGGCTGCTCAGCAAGGAGCTTGGCATGTCACACGGCACAAGGACGTACATGAAACATGACTGAGGCCTTTGCAAGGAAGCACAATGTAATGTGACTGACCATCTCTGCTCCCGGGGGAAATGACCTGTTTCCTGGGTCTGCTCTGTCATACTACCCAGGAACTAATAAGAACCTTAAGAACCTGAAAATACCTGGGGTTGGGGCCATGTACATCTATCTCCTTCCAATGCCTGCCAGTGCTATGGGAGTGCCCAGAGCCTTAACAGATGCTAGCAGTCTCACCATGGCCTCATGGCTCACTCTGGCCTCCTCAAAATGCTGGCTTGCTCTGGCACATTAGACTATAAGAAAGGGACAAGAGGACTCCAGCTGCTCATTAAGGTTCCCCTTTTAAGCCACGTCACCCCATACAAGCCCCTGAGATCTGGCAGGCATCCTTGTCACTGCCACATCCCCATGACAGAGTCTGACCACCAAGTCAGGCATAGGATGGTCACAGCCCATGGGTGGTATAATTAACCCATGCCCACAACAATGTGCACCATAGCTGCCAGTTGGCCACAAGTACAGACAGACTCCAGCAAGTCTCCTCCCAGAATACGGGTCTGCACAGAGCGATGGCGGCTCACTGCCAACTCCAACCCCAGGGCTCAGAGCCACTGAAGACCAGAAGCCAAGAGTAAGCAAAGTAGTGATTAACACAGAAGGGCTGTTGTCCTGTACAGACAGGACTGCTGTCTGCTGCCTTTAATCAAGTGTGCTCTCACAGGCATCAGATTATTGTGCAGCCCATAGATGATGCTATCATTATTCCATGCTTTCACTGGATGAGAAGCAAGGGGCCCTGGGAAGACAGGGGTAGCTGATATTACAGCTGGGTGATTTATGCTTCTGGACTGAGACCTTCCCATTTATTCAAATAGCAAGGAGGTAGTATGTCATGAGATCCACTTGTGAGTAGTCCTCCAGCCCCATAGCCTGGGCTGAAGGAACTTGGGGAAGCTTTACAGTATTTAAAGCTCAAAGAAGGCAGGGACTGGGTTCCTCTCCAACATGATCAATAATGTGGCTCCTACCCAATCAGAAACCTAAGCAATGCCTGGCCCAGCCCAGCACACTGCAGCAGAGGAGCCAGGCAAAGTATTCCAGGTGCCTCTGCCGATCATAGGGAGAGCTGCGGGGGAAGGGGTGCTGGCTGCAACAGCACCCATGCCCTGCTCCCCAGGAGCCTTGTGCATAGCATTTGGGTATTAGTAAGTGAAGGTGAGTGAAAGGAATGCTCAAGCACGAGGAGGAAGCCCTGAGCAGCTGTCAGACGGCTTTTTCTACATCCACAGCCCAGGCTTTGGGTAAAGGCAGGACAAAGCAGGTTCAAAGGCCCTTAAAATGAAGTCAACAGGCCCTTACTCTTCCTGTGATCCCTGATCCTGGGGGCTGTGCTGAACAGGAGGCACTGTGGGAGGGGGTAGCATGTCATTCACGTTCAGCAAGGGGCTATGCTGCAGCAGCTTGGGAGAGCTGAAGGTTTTCAGCACTTTGGTGTCCTCCCCTAGAAAAGTAAGAGAGAGAGGATCAGTCAGCTGTCCTGGGCCCTTATCCCCACTGACACGCCAATCATCTCCCACTCATCAGCCAGCTCCCTGTCTTATAACCAGCTTCCCCATCCAGCACGCAACCACCACGCTGCTTCCAACCCTTCACCTGCACACCAGCTCCCAACCAAAGAACACCCACCCCCACACTGACCAAAGCACCCCCCAACAGAGCAACACTTGTCCCAATCCCTCCCCTCCCTTCCCCATGTCTTCCTGCCTGCAGCCAATATGCCAGCTCCTGAAAATAGTTCAGTTATCCTGGGGGAGGCATGTCTGTTGAGTGGCTGAGATGACTGTGTATGGAGGAGGGGTTTAGATTTATAAGGAACTGGGGGACTTTTTGCCACAGAAATAGCCTATACAGGAAGGATGGTCTCCACCTAAAACAAAATGATACCAAACGGCTGGCACACAATGTTAAAAAGGTGGTTGAGCAGCTTTTAAACTAGAATCATAGAACCGGAAGGGACGTGTATGATCATAAAGTCTGGTGCCCTGCCATGGGCAGGAAGTATTGGGCTCAGATGAGCTTGGCAAGGTATTGGGCTCAGATGAGCTCGGCCCATCCAGCCTCATCTTGAACACCCCCAAGGAGGGCGACTGCACCACCTCTGCTGGGAGTGTGTTCCAGATTCTGGTGACCCTTACAGAGAAGAAGTTTTTCCTTACATCCAACCTGAATTTACCCTCTATTAGAGGAAAGTTGACGAGAGTAGAACAGTGCACAGTTCAGATTTGCATGCCCTATAGGGGCAAAGACACAGACAATGGTGATAAGAAACAGGATGGGAGCAGTCAGGTGAAGCACAGAGAAGCCCAGCACAAACAAATAGATTTACTGATTAAAAGATCACGTACAAGTAGCCAAGTAGGTAAAAATAAAAAGTAAAATTGCTCTTATGTTAATTACAGAAGTCTAAGATCCAAGATGGGGGAACTTGAATGCTTATCAGTAAATCACAATATTGACAGAATAGGTATCTCAGAAACATGGTGGAATGAGGAAAATCAGTGGGATGATGTAACAGCACGATACAAATTATACAGGAACGGTGGGGGAGTAGCACTCTATGGGGACTGGCTGGGGAGGCATGTGATCTGAAGGAAAACACAGGGAAGATGCTGATAAATGCAATGACTGGCACCACAGTCATGGGAAAGTAGAAGCCTAAGGTCAAAAAGGGAAGTATGGAAGAGGCTTTGGAGACCAGTGTGTTGGAGGGAGGTACATAAATGGCTGCTATTATGCTGAGCAAGAAGGTCTCTTATGGCATTGTGGAGGGAGAACAGGGAACAGTGGTGTAAACATTGAGTATGAGCCCTAATTGGTATTGGGGATAGAAGGCTCTTTATCGGGATGAAGCTGGATATGGTACTAAAGTCTGTACTGGTTCCAGTTGCTAAGGAGGCAGTGGCTCCATGAAGGGGAAAAATTCAACAGATGCCAAGGTTGATGCCAGAAGAGCCAGCTGGATAAAGCTGGTCCTGGAACCTAAGTGCTTCTGTCTTTGAGGTAAAATGCATGCACATCCTAATTCCAGGCTGCTTAGTCAGTGCTAGAGTTGGCTGGTCCATAGCAAAAGATGGGGCTGACAGTCTGGCACTCCCTGCACTGTAACCCTCATGGGAGCCATTACTGGACCATGAAAGCTTAGGGCCAGGAGATGAAGTCAGCTCCAAGACAATCAGTTATCAAAAAGTCTCCTTTAAGTTGTTAATGGGCCAGGACAGCTTTGACACTGAGGATCCAGTGTCTCAGTCTGTGACAGTGGATGAGGTCTTGGGGACATCAGAAATGTCCAGGGAGTAGGGCAAAGCAGGTTCTTGCTTCATTCTTTAGTTGGAGACTCAGTCTGGAGCAGTGCATTGGTGCCATGTTCTACACTGCTGGGGATCATGCCGGTATCTGCAATGAGTTGGCACTGAAGAGGTACTGACATTGGAAAGAACTTTTGGAGCCTGGATCCAAACTCAGTCCAAGTGAGTTGTCAAGGAGAAACATTCTCCACTTCCTTTCTTTGTCATTTCTTCTTCTTGGTTTGAAGGAGAGGCATGTCACAGTTATCAAGAAGGTAGTACTATACTCCCAGACAGTAGTCACTCTGGATGGGCATTAGATGCCAGAATAAGAAGGAAAGTGTCCGGAACCAGAAAATTTTTGAGGTGGCATTTAAGGAGTTTTCTCGGGGGGAAAAAATCATGAAAGGCCAAGAAAGTAGGACGGGTGCCCTGGGCCCCAAACGTGAGGGAGGGACTAGGATGATGGTGCCATGAGACACAAAGAAAAAAACATTAGAAAAAGTTGGGGAGCCCAATGACATCAAACCTTGGGGCCCAGAAAATTAATGAATCCCTTGATCCTGAATGGGGAAGATGATGGGTGAAGGAAAAAATATAAAGTGTAAATGTAGGTGAGAACAGGTGCTGGGTCTAAATGAAGAATAAGCTGCCAACATAGAGCAACAGAGTACTCAATCCCAGCCAGGGGATAGAGAAGAATGGAGGAACAGGAATTGAGGGCTCCCTTTATTTCCAACACAGTGTAGGAGCTTGAGAAGGGAGATTGGGGGCTGGTACACACTATGAGTACAACTAAGGCAAAAGGTCTGTGATCAAAGGCACAGGGGCTGCGCAAACTCACAAGTTAGAGTGTCTATCTGGTGGTAGTGTTGGAGATCCTTGCCTCTCAAAATGTGGATGATTACTCAAAGGAGAAAATGTGACTGCCAGGACACTGGACTGAAAGACCCATCCTTTCAGCCTTATGTTCCTACAGAGCAAACGATGTGCCCAGTGAGCTGGCTGCCTAGGAGTCTCTGTTGCCAGCTCTGAAGATAAAACCAGAGCAGCAGCGCATGGCATGCCCAAGGCTCACTGGCACTGGAGCAACTAATGATGTGGTCCCAGGCTGAGGGTGCTCCCCACTCCTCCTACAAAGGACCTGAAAGGTTGTTGATGAGGCTGCCTTGGCTTTCTGTGCCTTTGGACTGTTCCTCTTATCTGAGCCTCTCTGCGACCCACTCCGCTCTCCAGGGGAAACCTGGCTGCAGAGGCTGCATTCTTTCCTGCAGGAAGCAGATTCCTCTTCCTTGAGGGCTCTGTGCCTGGCAACCCTCTCTCCGCACAGTTGGGAGACACCATCACCTTTACTACCCAGGACAGCTGGGTCTCATTTCCAATTCAGACCCAAATAATCGTTTGTGAAGAGTCTTGTGGAAGATATTGCTGAGTTTATTTCCAGCTCAGAGAGAAGGAAGGACAAGTTCCTGTCTCTTCTTGCTTTGTGTTTTCATTTGGGCAAACTCTGACAGGCCACTGCAGTGCAAACTGCTTGTTTGTTTCCTGTCTGCCCTGGCCCATGGCGATTCTACCTGTAGCAGCACCCATGCAAGAGCTGGAGCTATATGTAGCTCCTCTCACACAAAGATGCAGAAGAGCAGAAAAAGCATGTCTGCTAAACAATATGTGGTCAAGCAAATTCAGCTACTCTTTGCAAGTGAAAGCACCCAGATACCTTTCTCCTTGTCTTCTGTAATACAGGCCAGTTTGTGCCCTCGAGGTCTGTAGATGTGACAGCCCCCAGAGAGAACTCTCTTCTCTGGCACTCTTGGGGGTCCCTGAATGCTCACTGCCCTTGTACAGACAGAGGGTTGTGTTTTCTAAAGGGACTTGGAAATAACAACAGCACTGGGTAACTGCAGTTGTTTTCAAAGTGGATTTGCTTTCAGAGTATTTTGGTTCAACTCTGGGCACTATATTCAGAATAACTTAGTTCAGCTCTGGGCAGGTGCGTTCTGGGGGCTCTGGGCCCCCCCTTACTCCTTCAGGGCAGAAAAGGGTCTGATGTTTGGAGGCATGAACATTTTCTCCGTTGGTCTGTTCCATCAGCAGTTCGGGTCCCATCTGTCCTAAGTGGCGAGTCTGTGGTAGGGGTGGGAGCAGAGCTGTGATGTCACACATGCTAGGAAGTGATGCCTGGCTGGTCAGGAGGTGAGATGTTCTCAGACTGTGATCCATCAGCTTTACTGGCAACTCACTATGATCTGGTGTCCTCAGGCCCTGTGCCACACTTCAGCAACATCCGAGAGAGTCAATCTGTCAAATGACCCAGCCAGCCCAACTGTCGCCCACACAGAAAACCTTAGCACAGCTATGCAGTGTCCTCCTCTGGCCCTCCCTGCAAGCCCACAGCTCAGATGGGCCCAAGGTCATGTGCTCTCCTTTAGGGCGTCTTACACCTGGTAAATCCCTTCAGCTGGGCTTTCTCCCAGTACAAAGCTTCACTTCTCATTTGCTCTTCCTTGGAATCCCAGCAGTACCAGTCATGGCTGCAGCTTGCAGCAGTAAACAACAGTCAAAGAGCTTCCCTTTAAGAATGGGGTGAGAAACTCCCTGTGAGCAGAGGAAGTCTTGCCTGAATGCTGACAGAGGAAGTCCTGCCCGTGTGAGTCCTAGAAAGGCCTGACCCAAACTAATACGCATCTCTGGAGAAAGCAGCATTATTGTCCCAAATGTAACATAAGCACAAGGGAGGGACGGGGTGGACTAGGGCTGTCCAAAATTACAGCCAATGCAATTCAGCCTTTTACCTACAGCTCCAGGTTCAAATCCTCTTCAGAAGCTGTTCCTCTTTTATGGTGTTAGCTAACCCCTGCATGAGATGAGGGTGGTAAGACCTGGGTCAATACAAACAGGGATTTATGAAAAAAGTCCTGCTTTTGGGGCCCAGTCTCTGGTGTTTTCCTGTGCAGCCCTGGAACTGAGGCAGATCCATGATGGAACCATTATTCCAGCTTGCCCCTGCTTTGTCAGAGCCCAGCAATCCAGACCCCGAGTCTTGGGTTCACAGGACCCCCTCCCTCCATCCCAGGGTTTTGCCAGACTAGCCAAAGAGGAACTGAGACACTGCAATCAGGCTGGATGGCAGTGCCCATTGCCCAGTGAGTGACCCTCACTTCCTCTGGCCAGGCAGCACCAGGAGCATCACCTGGCTGTCTGAGAGCTCATGAATTATTGGTGCTGGAGAGCAGGACTGAGGACCAGAGCACAGCATCCCTCAGGCAGAGCAAGGTGAGGTGACTCCTTTCTCCTCTCCCAGGGCCAGAGCCCTGGCTGGTGGCTGCGCCTGTAGCTTTGTGCAGGGCTGTGCTGCCTTCTGCTGACATCTATGGTACCAAACGTCCTCATGGATCTCAGAGTGACTGGCCTGGAGCCTCTGCAGGTGGCAATGCCCTGAGAACTAGGTGTTGGCCTGGGGGTTCAGCCTCCCCCACCCCACTTGGCTCAGCAGGGCAGGGCAAGCATATGTGGAAATGGATTGCCTCGATGTTACTGTTCGCAGCAGTCCTGACATGGAAAGAGTGACAGTTCCCAGCTCTGCCCCAACCCTCACTGTCCCCAAGAGGAGCCTAAGATCCTTCCCTTTGCCCTAGGGAGTCCTTAGGCCCCTTCAAAGGGCACCACAGGCCAACAGAGATCCTCCCACTTATCCTTCAAACCCCATGGTACTTGTCACTACACAGTTCCACCCTGAATCTCCAAAGCACCCCCTAAGATCCAAGAAGCCAATGGGAAACTCCAGAAAGCCCTTGCACCACAGCCCTAGAAATAGAGTGGAAGCTTGCTGTGAAACATGGCTCTTCTTTGCAGTGGCACTGGAGGAACAGGCAGACCCCTGTCTGGCCTTGTCCTGCAGCCCCACACTCTGGGCAGGGCAGCTACAAGTTCCACAGGGCAATTGGCTGCTTCACTGACCTTTGCCTATGAGGCTCTGTCCTCTATCGCTGGGACAGACTGTACTGCCAGGGCCACTTGAGGGTGCAGAGAAGCTGGACGGAAGCAAAGGGGTGCTGTGTACCTGCTGAAGCTCTGGGGAGAAGAGGAGAACAGCTGTGAGCATCAAGGGTGGGGCTTTTCCTCCTGACTAGGTGGTCACAACTAGATCTGCAGTTCTGCCACTGGGCACAGCTGTGGATGCACAGGCCTGAAGCAACTCCATGGAAGCCAGTACAGACTTGGACTGACACTGGGAATTCAGCTTCTGACAACAGAAGCAGCTAGAGTCATTGCCACAAGAGCTTAGGAGCCCTACAAAGACACTATGGGCCTGATCCCAGTCATAGGTCACTCCTGATCTAGCATCTGCCACTGGGAATCCCCACACTCCCTTCCTCCAAGTCTGTGCAAGAACTGCTCAGCCCTGTGCAAGGCTGGTGTTCTCTGCTTCCTGTGGCCACACACAGCTGTCAGGCTGCTCTGCTTGCACTGGCCAGAGTATGGCCCTGCAAGGCACCATAAAACAAGGAGGGCCATGGTAATTTTACAGTCCCAGAGCAAAAAGGCCAAAAAAGATCAGCATGGTCATTAAGGTCAACTGGTATTGTCCAGGCCAGGGGACTTCCCTGTATTAGCTTTAGCTCTACAAGTGCTAGACACACTGGAACTACAGCAGAACTAAAGCAGACCTGGAACTTAAGTAGATCTGCTGAAAGTAGAAAGGAGTAGGGACCTGTCCTTGTAGTTCTGCTGCTCAGGGGCTAGATAGCTCTGGGTGCTGAACTCTTCAGTCTAACACAGTGGTTCTCAACCCTTTTAGATTCAAGGTACCCCTTATTAGACTCAAGGCACCCCTTGGAAAATACCAGTTCTGCTTTCATCTGGTTTTTGATTACATAAAAACACAATAAAACAGTTCTGTATTGCAAAGAGGGCAAAGACTACAACAAGGGCAGAACACTTTTAACACTATGATTTCCTATTTGAAATCTGGATTTATCTTTTGAATCACATGGCACCCTTGAAAGGATCTCACATCACCCTGGTTGAGAATCAGTGCTTTAACACTGATCAAAGCACTGTCTAGATGCTGGATAGCAATGCAGCTCTCTGGTCTACACTGGTTAACATAGGCCAGGAGATCTAATGGTTCCTCCTAGAAATCTCTGAATGAAGTCCCAAGAACAGAGCTGGTGGGACAAGGAATCAGAAGCAAGAATGGCCTTCACCAGCAGCACATCCCAGGCCAGCGTGAGAACCAGAGGTTGAGTCACTGAAGTACAAGAAGTAGTGGCTTGGGCCAGTCAGCTTGCAGCTCTCAACAGACAGCTGCCCTCCTGGCCCTGGCCCTGGCCCTGGCCCTGGGTGTACACTGCAGATGACTGCACGGAAGCAGGAAACAGCCTGAGCTGCAGGAAGCCATTCCATCTTCCAGCTACCATGCTCAGCCAGGTCCATGGCAGTGCCCTCGTGGTGACCTCTTAGGAAGAAGTGCATTCTGCACAGCCCATAGAAGAGGCAAGGGCTGGATTAGATTGCTTTGAATACCGTAGCTTTGATTTGGGCTTGAACTCTGGAGATAACTTAATGCAGCTTCTATCAATGCCCCCCCTCCCCCAGCAGCCGTCCATAGGGAGAGATGCTGCCATAGCAGGCTGGCTGCAGGGACTCCAGTTCAGAGCTTAGGTGAGTCATGACTTGGGTGCTTGTGCAACTGTGTCTGTCTTGGGGCATTGTGGGGGAGGGGGAGATAAAACTACTGTGGACCTGGCTGCCAGGCCCAACTGCAGCCACAAAGCCTGCCTCCTGTCAAGGAGATCGGTGCAGGGGGGTTCTGGGGCCCTGCACCCCTAGCTGCTGACAGGCAGAACTCATGACATGGGTGCTTGTGCAATTGACTATTTCTGTCTTGGGACAGAAGCAGCTCCTGGCTCTGTATTGATGCTTTCTTTCCTTAGTTTATGGTTTTGTAGGTGTTAATCCTTGCTCATTAACTCATTATCCTTACTTGCTACTGTGTATTGAGCTAGTCCCTGAGTGAATCATGGTAGATTGCGTAACAGAGTAGCTAGCTAGCACAAGCACCCATGTCATGAGTTTTGCCTGTCAGCAGCTACAGGTGCAGGGCCCCCAAAATCCCCCAAAATCTCCTTAACAGCTGGAAGGGTTTGTGGCCACAGCAGGGCCTAGCAGCCAGGCCTGCAGTAGTTCCCCTCCCCTCACCCCCCTTGCCCCAAGACAGACACAGTTGCACAAGCACCCAAGTCATGAGTTTTGCCTGTCACCAGCTAGAGGTGCAGGGGCCCAGAACCCAGACTACCCCTGCACCTATCTCCTTGACAACTGGCAGGCTTCATGGCCTCAGCAGGGGCTAGCACGCCTGCAGCTTTCACCCCGCTATGCCTTAACACACACAGTGTCACCCATGTCACAAGTTTTGCTTGTCGGCAGCTTGTGGTACAGTTTCCCCCAAACCCCTGCACCTATCTCCTTGAAACTTGGCAGGCTTTGTGGCCTCCATAGGGGCCACTTCCCCTGCAGTTTTGACCCCACTGTGGTTTAACACTTAATGTGACATGAGTTTTGCTTTCAAGATTTTTGGGTCCAGTTTCCCTGAACCCCCTGCACCTATCTCCTTGAAACTTGGCAGCCAACCCTCAGAAGAGGCTACCATTTCTGAAAGTTTCATTCAAATCAAGCCAGAAATGACAAAGTTATAGGCTGTTTTGTCTTTACCCATTATATCTTATGGGTAAAACGTCGAAACAGTCTTACCGTTTCAACCCTGTTTCGATGGAACAAAACGGAACAGCTGTTTCGAATCGAAACAAAATTTGAAGCGAAATGCTGTTCCGTTGAAACGTCGAAACACTGATTGAAATGGAACGCTGCTGTTTTGCACAGCCCAACTACCAAATTGGACACCTGGCAGCACTGCATGCAAAGTCTGCCATGGCAGGGCAGCCCATTCCCATTGGTTCATGGATCACGAATAAAATGCTGGGTGACAAAGCTCTGGCCTGTCTGTAGGGAGCCTTGCACCCACACTCTAAGTTTAGGCTCAACTACATTGAGACCAAAGCCTTTATCCACAGCTGAAGCCAGTCAGCTGGTACTTACCCCACTTGCTGCAGCTCTTCCAAGGACCCTGGAGCGCAAGATGGGAGGGCACAGAGCTCACTGGCTGCCATGGCCCTTTCCTAATGGCTCCCCTCACACAAGTACTCTCTAGACTGAGGTTTGAGTTAAGACAGGGCACAGGCCAGTGTTCGGTAGGTCTCCTGGGTTGAGGCTCAAGAAGGCTGGGCAGCATGGGGCAGTGAAAGGTTTTCATGTCCCTAGCAGGAAGGTCAACATAAACTGCTTTGTGCAAACTACTGTTGTCAGGTGTTAGTGGGAGCTGGGAGCTGTGGCTCTGGTGGTCAAAGGACATGGCTGCAAAGAGAGATATAAGGGGCAGTATTAGAGCTGTGTGCCACAGGCAGCTTCCTCAGCCACATCCCCACAACCTGGCACACATCCCCACACAGTCAGCCAACATGTACTACTCCTGTATCAGCAGAACAGGATGTGTTGACCTGTAGCACATACATGTATACACTAGCTCTGTCCATACAGCATGACATGCACAGCCACACACACCAGTCCTGTACACAGAATGAACACCTTTTTCTGCTGTGTACAGACAACAATGCACAGCACTCACAACCCTGCATACACCAGAGCCATTGCATATGGAAAGACTCCTTCCCTGCTGAATCCTTTGATTTTGTCCCTTTCCAGGTCCCCCTCCTCCTGCTCCTCCCTCATTGGTAACAGCTGCAGTGGGAGGGTTTGGTTACATAGGGTAAGAGCCCAGGTCCAACCAGGCTCCTGCCTAGAGCAAAGCAGAGTCAGCTTAGCCCTGTGGGCACAGCAGAGGAACTTACTAGAGTGGTGGCAGTCCAGCCTGTCCTTGGTTTCAGCCCACAGGAGCTGGCTGCTCAGGCTACTACAGGTGCTGAAGTTCTTGGAGTACAATGTGGATTTCCAGGTGTCTGAAAGCCATGGGGAGTCACTGGTGTTTGTCCTGGGGTGGAAAGAGGAGCAGACATCCAGACACATTGGCAAGATGAATGCCTGGGGTTCCTTGCAGAGCTGTGACTACTGTCACCTGCCCTGGCCAGCAATTCTGGAGAGCCAGCTGCTGCATGGGGGCCTGGCATACAGGTGGGCACACTGCCATACCATACTCCTTTCTCATTGAGAACCTAGGTGCTGAGGCCCCCACAACCACAGCTCTTGCTGCACGGTACATGTACCATTCTGGCATAGGGCTTGCTGTGCCAGTCTATTCCTCCCCTCATCTGGTCATGCAGCACAAAGCCACTTAGGCACTTTGCTGGTGCTCATTGATTAGCATGTTATAG
Source organism: Crocodylus siamensis (assembly GCF_052110815.1). Lineage (NCBI taxonomy): Eukaryota > Metazoa > Chordata > Crocodylia > Crocodylidae > Crocodylus > Crocodylus siamensis. The sequence continues at coordinate 13,965,975 of NC_143408.1, read as the reverse complement.
CAGCAAGGTCTTGCCTGTGTGGATATAGCTATGTCGGCAGCACCATACTGTGCAACAGCACTCATGTTCAAGCCAAAGAAGCTGCACCAGTCCAAGAAAACTACAGTCTCAGCAACATCACTGTGTCTGCACTAGAGGTTCCTGCTGGGAGCCCTTCTGGGTAGCAACTGGCTCCCATCATAGACCCAAGATCCCTTTGTGCAGGCCTGAGGGCATGGAAACATCTCATGCCTTGATAATATGGCAGTGATCCCCTCCCTCCCACCAAGAGCCCTGCATGCTGGGCACTTGGGCTGGCTCTACCTAGCTGGCATGTGCTCCTTAGCATGACCCTGCAACATGCAGAGAGGGAGGGCTGGATCCAGAGCCCTCAGGAGGCTCCTTATTTTTTCAAGCTAGAGGTTCTTGCTTGCTGTGGTGGGGTTGAGCCACCCCTCTGATCACACCTGGCCCTGGGGAGGGGTGTCACTCACCTGTGCTGAATGACGGTATCTTCACTGGCATATCGGTACATCCCTGGGGAGCAAGGGGGAGTGAATCACACAGATGCAGCTCCTGACAATGGGCAAGCAGGGTGCACCTAGCAAAGCCCCTTCCCATTTCTGTGCAGCCCATCTCAGGGCTTCAGACCCTAAGCAGCTGCATCAACACCAGCTGAGTACAGGAATACCAGGGTTTCATCCCCAGCACATCAAAACAAGGCACTGGGTGATTATGGAAATCACTGGATGCATCTTCAGTCCTTTAGGACAGGGTACTATGTACTTTGCCTTCCTGGGGATCCCTCTGCAGCGTTCTGTCACAAAGTTGAACCAAGATACAATTCCGGACCTAGTTTCCAGTGGGGAATGGTTACATCCCCAATGAGCAGGGCTGGGAATGGGCTCCTGTGGTTGGGCCTTCTCAAGTGGCTTAGATGTAATACAGTGAGCCAGGTGACCAAGATCCCTGCTGGGCCCCAACTGACAGCAACTCTGTTCCTGCAGTGGGACAGCTGTGAAACAGCTGAGCACTCAGGGTGGGAGACTTCTGTTTTTCCTTGTTCATTGGAAGGTCAGTTTCCAGCCATGTGAGAGGTGTTTTGGGCACTTGCACACAGCTATGATCTTATTTCATATGCAGTGTGGATGTGCATATGCCCCCACAGCTATTGCACATGTTCAGTAGGCTACACACTGGCTAGACAGCTAGTTATGTGCATACCTGAGTGAGGTCCTCCCACATTTTAGCCCTGGTAGCATAGTGATTAAGGCCCTGAGGGTGTCTGTAGACATGTGGGGATACTGCTCTGACACGCTGTAATTACAACACATTGGAACGGACTCGATTCATCAAGTCTGCTGGAGTGTGCTAATTAGGGCACTCCAGCAGCCTCCATGTTTTGTGTATTCAGCATCCCTGCCCATCTACCATTCTATGACTCACATTCACTGGGCATGTGCACATAGCTGTGTACCTGCCTGGCTTGTGCACACCTGACAGAGCATGCACAAGAGCTGTGTGGGTGCTTACACATCTAAACTGCACAGGTGATAGTGGGGATGAGAATTGCAAACTGGGCACCAGTGTCAAGAAGGCCATTGAAATAACTGGAAGTGCACTAAGGCTGACCCTGGTGTCTCACTCTAGACGTGGCACCTAGGGGGTGGCAGAGGAAACTCTTACCTCTGCCCAAGACATGCTGCTGTCCTTGGTTGTACTGTCTGCTGTGGTGCTGGCAGAGGTAGATGGCCAGGACCATCAACACGATCCAGAGCAAGGAGCCCATACCAGCGATGAAGGCAGGCTGTCGAACTACACCCAAGATATGGATGAAGGAGAGCACCTCCGGGGCCTTTGTCATCTTTCCTAGCAGGGGCTCTGGAAGGAAAAGGTGAAGAAGATCAGGCTGGAGCTGGAGGGCATCAGAGTGGGTGAAAGGCTGCAGTACAGGACTAGCTGATGCCACAGCCTTCATATATGGGTTCATCTAGCACAAGAACTGCAGGGCAGTGAGAAGGTGCAGTGCCAAGTCTTGAAGGAGCTGCCCTGGCTCCCTATCTGCCACTCACTGGATGCCCCAGTGCTTGTGTATAGGTACCCACTGTGTTTGTAAAGACGGCCCTCTAGACATGCATCTCAGACAAGGAACTAAGGCTGAGCAGCCTGAGCTCAGAAGGTCCCTGAGGGCAGAGAAAAGCACTGGAGACAGCCGCTTGCACAGCTAGACATTGAAAGGACTCCAGTGTCTAGGGCTGTCAGACTAGCAGTGTTCCCCAGGGCTCCATTCACTGAAAAAGAGTTTATAGGGGAAGGAGGTGGATGTAACAAATAGGGCAGCAAGGATGCTACTGGTAACTGAGGTTTTCAAGGGGGAACTGTCTGTCTCTCTCTCCCCCAGGCCCATCTCTATGATATCTGCTTGTCTTCTGTTTGACAAAAAAAATTAAAGGCAAAATAGGGCATCTAACCTATGATGCTGCAGGTGGAGTTGCTGGGCACCCCGATCCCTGCTCCATTGAAAGCTGCCACCTTGATGCAGTACTTAATCCCTGTAGCCAGGACAGCTGTCTCCAGACGGTGTGTACCTCCATCCACAGTACTGTTAGAGTGATGGTGAGTTTCATTCCCCAAATACCAGACCTGTAACACACCCAAACACACTGATAGCATGGCAGAGACACCCCCAACCCCAGAGATAGCATACTTGTGACACACCCCATCAGGGAGCTGACTGGACTCAAGCTCTGGCCAGACAACTGTGGATGCAGGCCCTTTGTCAGCCTTGTCAGGTCCATGTGCAGGGCAGGGTGTTGCAAGTTGAGAGCACAGCCATGTTTTAGATGCTCCTAACTGGCAAATGCTCTATAGGGATGCTCTCACCAGGCAGTTTCGAGTAACCCTGGAATCATCCCTGCAACACACTCTGACTCCACACAGCACTCCTAGCCTGTCTGCTGTCAGAGCTGTGGCAAGTCCTGCCTAGCTGCTTCAGCTCTTTAACTTCCCTTCAGCTTACAGCCTTCCTCCCACCCTCTCTCAGCCCCTGAAGTATGACAAATGTCATATTGGGCCTAAGCCCTTACCTTGTAGCCCTTAATGATGCCATTGTGTGCGTCATGAGGAGGAGGGTCCCAGCTGATGATGACTGTGCCATTCTCATCGTTGCCTCTTGTGATGGTTACATGCTGCGGAGCTGCACTTGGCACTAAAGAAACAGAGCTACTGAACCCCCCCAAAGCAGCAAGAGCATCAGCTGCCCTGCAGATGCGGGAACCTAAGCCAGGATGGAGCACCCTGAGCACTGCAGTGGGACCTAGGGGCTTCAGGGCAAAAGTTACTGACACTTCTACTGCTATCTCTTAGGTCTCCCACAGACACTGACCTGCCTACTTGCCTTGAGGTAGCAAGACCCTGCAGACAGAGCTCATGGCTCTCTCCAGAGAGGCAAGACAGCCCTGGGCAGGGGAGGTTAGTAGTAAGCGCCAGGGCATCTGGACCCTGGCACCCCAGAGAGCTGTAAGATAAGGCATGATGAACACACTCACCCAGGGTTAGGCAGTTCCCAGGAGCCCCTCCCCAGAACTGAGTGCATGGCAGAGCCTGTGAGGGATCCGCTGTAGGTACTGCATGGTTAGAGCTTGCCTGAGTTATTCAGGCACTAGTGTGAGTAGGGGCCAGTGCAGTGGAACCTCTTTGGGCCTGTTGGAAAGGCCATTCTCCAGTACCACTAGGCTCCACTTGCCCAGGGGCGGGACAGAGGCTGCATGGGCAGCTCCCTCTGCACAAATATTCTGTTGGGCACATCTCCCCTGTCAATAAGCTCCCTCTGGGGCTGCATAGTTTTTCAGGGATGAACAGTGCAGAGGATGGTCAAAAGGCTTGTGAGCTTGTTTCCCTAAGCCAGCAAGGATTTGTTTGTTCTGCCAAGCAAATACCTCCTAGCTTCCCAGCCAGGTCTCTAGGCTGGTGATGTACAAGGTACAGGCCAGCACTGCCTCCCCTCCCAAAGGGGGATGAGTTAGGGCCTACAGCTGGAGGAGCTGGGAGCCTGTACCTTCCTCTGGGATACAGAGTTGCTTGCTGTTGCTGTCCAAGCCATGGACCTTTCCAGTGTAGGGTCGAACCTTAAACTCATACTTGTAGCCTCTCCGCAGTGCTGGGATGATGATGCTGTGTTCTTTGGCTACCTTCAATTCAGCCCAGTTCATCTTTACTGGATGCAGAGAGCGGTAAAGCACAGTGAAACCCTCAGGGTGCTGGGATGAGCTGATCACCTGAAAGGTAACAACCAGCCAGTGGACACGGAGGACAAGGGAAGAGGGATCGACCTAGCCCGTTTCTGGGGACAGATGTGGAACTGTGCAAGTTATTCAGGACACTTCCTGCACTGTGCTACCGATGCAACTGGGGAATTTACTGACATTTATAACGCTATCAGCTCCCAGACCCCACCTCAGAAAACACCACGGGCACAGAGCCTGCATCTTCATCCTCATGGCACAGCCATACAGACCCTGCATGTGGGAGTGAGGGGAAGGCTTTGAACCAATGTCACTAGGAGAGACCCTCACCAGCTTGGCTAACACTAACATTATGCAAGCTGTGCCACCCCCTGCTTTTGGGGGAAGAGTTAATATGCCCCATGTACAGTCAGGTATCAAACAGAGTGCCCTAAGTCCCTGCTTCCAGCTCTCTGTTCCACTCTCTAGCCAGCAATGTGCTAAAAGGCAAGAATGCTGTTTGTGCCAGCTCCCTACCCGCCCACCCCTCCAACCCATACACACACCCACACACAAAGCTAACAGTTCTAAAGGCCTTTGCTGAGTATTGTGGTGGCCATAATAGTTCAGGGAACATGTGAGGGAGTAAGTGGCAGTATGTCCAAGGTCCCTTTGGGTACTTTATTTTATTGGAACAACCTTGCAGCTCGGCTGACCTGCAGTAGGACAGTCCATGCCCAAAAGCTTGGCAATCATGTCCAGCAACAATACCGTTGGTTTAATAAAAGATATCACCCCAAACCCTTGCTTCTCTGTGCTGGCACTGACAGGAAATCCTGCCTCATTTCCAATCTCCACCTGCTCGAGCTGGATCTTTACAGGTGAACCAGTCTTACAAGGCCTGCAGAGGTAATGTCAGAGAATGCTAAAGAACTGAGGAGCTCAGAGCAGGAGCAAGGTTTAGACTTTGCCAGGCTGAGCAGGGCACAGAATTCAGCTGTTGCTCTGCTCAGAATGGCTGGAGGCAATCAACACTTTCCCTGTAACAGGTTACAAGTGCAGCCTCAGTCCCCCTTCCACTCCCACAGGGCATAATGCTGTTTGCTGTGATTTCCCATTGCCTGTCTGGGAGCTGGGGCCTATGCTGGATTAGTTATATGTGCTGCGTTTTTCCTTTGCTTTTGAGCTCTGGGGCCATCCTGCTGATGATGGGTTGGGGAAAACTGCTAGCTTCCCATTCTGGGGCCTGCCCTTATGGCAGGAGCTGTCCCTAAGCAAACCTGGACCTCTTTCCCTCCCTGCCCTACAACAGAATGAAGATATATCATAGCCAGGACCCAGCCTTTCATCCAGTAGGACAGTATGGATCCACCTCTGGGCTGCTCTGAGACCAGTGGAAGCCCCAGCAGAATACAGGAGCAGGAGAGGAAACAGGAAAGAGCAAGGCTGGGGCAGCACTGGGTGGGCAGCCCAGGTGGAAGGGAGCAGAGTTCTGCTGCTGGAACAGAGTTGCTAGCCCAATCTCTGCTTGGCATGGCTAGACCCCTGGCTCCAGCAGGACTAGTTCAGTATGCTTGATTCATCACTTTTCACACACTATTAAAGAGACTCCTCAAGGGCCCCTCCCCTCCCAGCTCAGCCCCAGTGAGTATAGCATCCAACACCCTGAGATGCCACCCCATCCCCTGGCACCTGGGATGGGTGGAAAGGACATGCAGTGCTTGATGCTGGTCACTTTGTGCCAGGACTCCCCTGCAATCATTGCCAGGGATGCTACTTACTGACCTTCCAGTGCAGGTGGACAGCAGAGGTGGCAGGAAGCACTGTGCTATTATCCAGGTGTAGATAGATGCCTGATAGCTCATGTGGGACATCCTCCCTCTGGCCTGTGTTCAGGGGGCCTTAGAGACAGAGAAAATAGCAAGAGTCATCTCTGGACCACAGGCTAGCCAGTCATTCTAGTCCTTCTGAGAAGGGGCATGGATGTTGGGAGTTTTCATTGGCAACACTAGCCACAAAAGCAGCTCCCACAGTTCCCCCCAAGACACCTGGTGAAAGAACAGGGTAGGGCCCCAGTACCAAGGTCCCTCATGCACTGACCACTCCAGACCAAACAGCCTCTCAAACAGTTACGTCCTGACAGATGGTCCCAGGCTTCTGCTGGATTGGGGATTCAGGTGGTTAAACAGCTGGGTATTTTTCCTATCCTCAGTTTCCCTGACCAGCTGCACATAAAGGGTGAAGCCATCCCTGATCCCTGGAGCTCTGTGCATTCTGGGACTGAGAGCCTAGGAGAGAGGGCAGGATGCTTGGTGAATGCAGAGCTGGCTGCTATGTCATTGGGGTCCCTATAAGGGCCCCTTGTTCTACAAGGTTTAGATGGAGGCTCATTGTTATATTGTATGGTGGCATCTGTGCCCACGTGGGACCAAGAGAAGTAAGACTTCCCCTTGGAAGGAATCCTCTGGGTCCTGAAGGGTGTAGGTGCCCCTGCCCGCTACCCCTCGGTGGGTAGGCAAGTTATGTGGCCCTCACTCTTCCTCTTCCCCCACGAGCTAGGCAGCATAGCCAGGAAAGAATCCTTCCAGTCCTAAGGTCTATGAAATCTATGAAACGTGCAAACCATCAGCATAGAAAATCTTCTCTTACCGGCCATCTGCTGTAAGTGCAGGCATCCCCAAATGCAAACAGCAAAGTGCTTGAAGAGTTGGCTTTCTGACTACTTAGCATCACTGCATTTTAACAATAGACCTGCATCTTTTACAGTTACTGTGTGTTTTATTTCTGTGTACTTTCTTTTTTAAAATTTTCATTTTAATCCTAGGTTTCAGGATAAAAGCCAAGACAAGGCAGAACTGTTCAGTTTTGATCATCATTCAAAGTTGCATTTACCTAATATTGATAGTTATAGAAATTCTTGATATTTTTTTAGAATTTAATTTCGCAAGAACAGTTAACTAACTTGGTTTTTGTAATTAGCATAAATACCAAACCTACTGAAAAATAAATTAATACATAAAATATTTGACCAATATTTGACCAGTCAATTGACCACATATTATTTGATCAATCAAACACCCAATCCTAGCAGGGCATGCTTCCATAGGCTTTCCACTTGACTTGCAATAAGCAATTCCACATGGAGGCACGTGGAGGAGGCAAGTGCTGGAACAGGCAGCAGGGAAGGGGGAAGAGTCACATAGCCTTACCTACTGGTGCAGCTGCATCACTTTAGCTCTGCCATAGTCACAGCACTGGAAAGGGTGCTCATGGTCACCTGGTCCAACCCCCTTCAGGAATGCATGAATGTTTTTCCTCAGCTATCCATGGCCAATGCTTATCCAGCTTCCTCTTGAAAACCTTCAGCAGATAGCCAGTATGAAAAGCTTCACCAGTCGGTGAAGGAGAGTCTGCAATGCCGCTGGGCAGTCTATCACACTGCCTCGCTGTTCTAACCATAGGGAAGTTTTTCCTGACGATCTAATCTAAATCTGCTTTGCTGCAGTTTAAACCAGAGCTCTGTGTCCTGCTCTCTAGCAAGGGAGAACAGCTGTTCCCCCTCTTCTTTATGGCAGCTTTTCGAATATTTGAAGACTTCTATCCTGGGTACTTTCAATCACCGTTTTTCCAAGTTAAACATACCTCTTAACTTGTCCTCATGCAACTTTCCTTCCAACCCCTTTATCATGTCTGTTGGCAACCTCTGGACCCTCTCCATCTTCTCCACTTGCTCGTATCCCTGCTTCTCTGAACAAGGATTCTGTCCTGTGTCTGCAGAATCAGGCTCTGTAAGCACACAGAAGGGAGTTCTCTGGGGCACTATCTCTCAACTGACATCCAAGGGCTACCTCCACCCCAAACCTGTGGCTCAGAGCATGTGTCCCCATGATGGGGGAGTGATACACAAAGAGGTTTGGTAGTCTTTGTAAGACCACATTTAGGATGGTGTAAGGCATTTGCCTACTGCTCCCTAGATGCTGGTACTCCAGCACATAGACTCCTATGGAGGGAAGAAGAGGGTTCCTCCAGGTCAGCTCAGAAAGGGAGAGATGGCCAGAGCCATGGGGACCGGTGGGTGGAGGGGAGTTGTGCTCAGAAAGAGAAGGATGTCAGCTACATCTGCTTGTCGCAGGCGATGCAGGTGACAACTCTCTACCCCTCCCCCTCCACCCCAGCATGCTGCCTACTCTCCAGCGCATGCTGGCCACAGGCCTGGTTGCGCCAAGCCCTTCTTTATGTCTGCAGGCATGCCTAGTCCTGCTGTGTTGTCATGCTGAAGGCTGCATTGCTTACCTTCCACAGAGAGTGAGGCCCAGGCCAAAGTGGTTCCCACCTGGTTCTGGGCTGTGCAGATATACCTGCCTGAATCAAGTGCTGTGACATAATAGATCCACAAGGTGTGCTCCTCATCTACCTCGTGCCTGGCAGGGTGAGACATAGACAAGCTCCATCAGCTCTTGGGACCAGGTCTCTGTGCCACTCTATATTCATATGGCATAATTGGGCCCTGATCTCAGCCAATCCTGTAACAAATATGGTTCATATATCCGGACCAGGCACAAACAAGAGATGGGCATGCAAGCTTTTGAGCCTTGAAGGCTGGGAGCATGCATCTGTGGGGGACTCTGGTCTAGACTCTCCTTCAGGCTGTCCCTGCATCATGAAATTTTTGGTAGAGTCATGCAAATGGAGCCATATTCCCACATCCACCCTCCATGCATCCAACTCAACAGACCAGCAGTTCTAAGACCCTTCCCTGTCCATAGTCAGTGGCTGCAATGTCAGGCAGCAGCCCCACTTATTCGACCCCCCAGCTAGTATGGAGCCAGGACAATTCTGCTCCCACCAGTTCCTCCCACTGCTATATAAAATGGGTTTAGTTTTCCCCTCAGAGCTGGCCTGAAGGGCTGGCCCCCACCTCCCAGCAATGGTCCTAGGGTAGCTAGTCAGGGCTGGTCAACTGCTTTGAGACCCTCTGGGCTACACAGTCTGATAAATGTTTGCTGAGTACAGTGCTAGCTGGGCTCACAGACCAAACACACAGCACACACCTGGCCACAGGCAGCTTCCCATGTTCCTTGTGCCACCACACCTTAGGCAGTGGGTCACCATGAATGCCACATGTAAACTGGACACTGCTGCCAAATTTGGCCACAACATCGGTGGGTCTTTGAGTGAATGTTGGTTTCTCTACGAAGGGAAGGAGCAGAGATCCATCACACATTAGCCGCAAGGAGACTTGGACCACACAAATTAGTCAGTACTGCATGCTGCAGAATCTGATCCCCACAACCCCTTGCACATATGGCTGCCTGCGGAAGCCTCTGCCATTTACCAGCATGTGCAGTACTTGTGGGAGAAGGGTATAGACAGTGATGGCAGAGAGGTAGGTTGTTCTGGACATCGGGGTGCCACCAGCTGCAACATTCACATCTATGGATCTTGCCCTTAACCTAGACAAGTGGTGTCCACTTTTGCTGACCACTAGACAACACTACAAGTAACATGCTCCAGGTAGTATCAGACTTTGCTCTGCCCTGTGGCTATGAGCAGTGTTAGAGGCCTTTGTGGGCAACTTGCTCCCCATGAGCCAGAGGCATAACAGCCAGGGTTTTTGCCCTGGGCAGGAGTGGTGGCAGGCACTGGCCAGCTGCAGAGGTCAGGAGGCTAGGTAGGCAACAGGAGTGGCTGCTGTTCTTGCACCCCTCCAAATGGGCACCTGTGGCTTCTGCCCTGGTCACCCACTGCTCATTATGCTACTACAATAAGCCATGAGTTGGGACCACCACTTTGCCCTTAGCATGGAGAGACGTTGCTACACTCAGGAAGGAAAGGCAGCATGCTAAACCAGCCATCAAAGGGTTACATTGCTTATAAGCTCTCAGATCCTCCCATCACTTCTTCCCCTCCCAAGTGGGCTTCTATGGAGGGGACCTCAGCCAGACAATGGTCTGCAAGTAGGATAGAGCAAGTGCTCACAGTGAGTTGAGTAATTGCTTGAGATGGGAGACAGGGGCTCATGGGGCATCTATACAAGTACTCTCAGAGCCACTCTAATTAAAATGCCCACAGCATCATGTGTAGTCAGTATCCTATGTTTCAAAATGGTGGCGGGGGTGCTTTAACTAAAGCTTGTTTGATGAGTTTTAGTTAAAGCATCCTCGCTGCCACCTTGAAATGTGGAGACATTGAATTGACATGTGACATGGAGGCTGCCAATGTCTGCTACTTAGCATGTTCCAGCAGACTCGCAGCAGACTCAATTAATCAAACCTGCTCCAATGCTTGGGAGCAGAGATCCGTCCTGTGTATGAGCAGGGCTGACCCTAGGGAGGTGCAGGGCCTGGGGCAAATCAGCCTTTTTGGGGCCCCCTTAACACTGCACAGGGCCTGTGGGACTCCTGCAAAGGCAGGGCACAGGCCAGGGTCTCCGCTGCACCCGGAGAGGAGGGTCTTCGCACTTCTTCTGCAGCATGGAACAGAGCTACCAGCACCAGGCGGGCCCTGCGGGAGAGGCTATGGCTGCTCTGCCGGGTTCCATGGGTCTCCCCAAAGCACAGACATGTGCTTTACAGCACTTTAAAAATGGGTACAGTGCTTTACATTAACCCTTGTTACGTGAAGTATTACATTTGAAGCACTGTATTTTACAGCAATTTAGCAATCTACAGCACTTTCATAACTTTGGTACATTGGTCATATTTCTGACCTGGGAGAAGACCCAAGAGGCTGCAGTGCAATTGCTACTTCCTAGCCTGGGAAGTGCAGGGGGCTCAGAGGATTCCCCCCACCCCAGCCAAACACTTCACTTCTGTCCTACTATTGTAAAATTACTCTTGTAATTTTATAGTGCTATAGAGAGTGTTCTAAATTACTGCACTGTAAAACATGCATGGAGCACTTCTACACACACCCTAAAGCATTAACATGGCAAACCCAACTTCGGTCATACTGCCTTGTACACTGTAGATGCCAAAATTATACACTTTGATTAACATTCCCCAAGCTACCATATCACAATCCAGCCTCAAACCCAGGCCAGAACCCAGGATTCCTGCTCAACAAGGATCTAGAGCTGCCTTGCAGAGGTGTGTAACCTACTGTGCATGTCCAGTCTCCTTGTGCGACTGGGCTATAGGAAAGACAGCAATTGCAGAAGACCTGAGTGTTTGGGACTGAACCCTAGCCAGTGAACACGGTGTAGCTTGTAGTAACAGGCAAACAGTTTGTTTTTTCGTTTCCTTGGTTATGATCTGGCTCCCTTGGTTCCTGCAGTGAGAAAACTTCCTCTACCACAAGCTTCACAGTTTAAATACTGGAATTTCTTCACTGCAGTGTGACCTGGGACAAAGTGTGGGTCATTCCCATTTTGATTGCATAGTGTTCAGGGAGAAGGGGAAGCATGTTTCCAGGAAGTTGTGGGGAAGCTGATTTGACTCAAACCCTGGCCCCACTTTTGTATGTATACATCTGGAAATGATTTCCCATCTAGTCACAGGCAAATCTGGTTACAGGTGGGAGGAAGTGAACAGTATGCAAAGCAATTGCAACCTTCCCTGGAATCTGAGCTTGGAAACTGAGCCATTTCCCTGAAAATGGCTGGGTGACTTTTCTCCAGGGAAAGCAGTTATCAAAAGAAAACACCCATGTATATAGACCACTTTGTCAGGTAGAGGTTTCTTGTGGTTATGACAAGATTCTTTCCAGTTGGATGGAACCCAGGGATTGCTGCTGAGCGCCTCTGAAGTGCTCCAACAGGTGATCAGGATCCAGAGCAGGAGGCCTTCAGAGCGAAGCTGTGACCAGAGAAGGCCCTAAGGAAGCTCAGGAAGAATGAGTCTCTTCAGAGGAACCAGAGAAAGGGCCCAGAGGACAGCAATGTTCCAGAATGGAAAAGTCGGGTACAGGGTGACGGAAGGATCTCAGGGCACATTCTCCACTTTTCTCCCTGCATGTTCCTGGGCCTTGATACAGGGGTTCTCCTGCACCCTCCAATAGGGGCAGGGCCAGAGTACCTGGGAACGATCTCCCTTCCCTCCTGGAAGCCAATGCAGGCGCTAAGTCTGCTCTGTTCAGTCTGCTGGCTCTTTCTGGCATCGCAGCTGTCCTGAGCTCTCTGCTCCAGTAGCAGCATTCAAAAGCTGCCTTGTCCTAGGTAGCCTGGAGGTGGCACACTTGTACAAGCTGACACATGCTCCTGCCTCCCTAATAGAGGATGAGTTGCTGCTAAGTCCTGAAAGAAACTCCTGCTTTTAGGCAACCAACCTGGTGCTACAAACTCCAGCCTGCAGCCATGTTGGGCAGCTCAGGAAGAGGGCAGGTGCTATCAGAGGTCTTGCAAGTCAGAGGTACTGCCCCTGAACAGTTGAGTGGTTCCTAGTGTCAGCTGCTGTGATACCAGCTGCATAACCCACTCAACAGGAAATGCTCTACAGAAGGGAAGACAAATGTAGTAATTAGGCAATTATAGGGTGAAACTGTTACTCCTTATTATTATGGGATGGAGCTTGAGAGCTAGAACTCCACCCTCTGTTGTTCCAGAGTTACTTTTTTATCTTCCCAGTTAGGTGTTGTTTGTTCCTGAATAAAACAGCCTGTTGTTTTGGGCCTGGAGAAAAGTCTCAGTAGTCTGTTAAGTAAGGAACTTAACAACAAGCATTAGCCATCTCACCCAGGACAGAGACAAGAGCCACCTTGCTTTCTCTCCTGCCCACTTGGTTGGAAGCCACGCAGACATACACCCCCGAGTCACTTCTTCGGGCATGAGCTACCAGGAGCCTCCCACTGGAGATCTGCAAGGAAGGAAAGAAGCAGGTTAGGCCCTGCTTGGTGTCCTGCCCAACCTTTACACACAACCAGTCCCTGCAGCGACTCAGCATTGGGGGGAGGCCAGTGCTGAACTCCTGGCCCAACCTGGACCAGGGCCAGCAGTGGCAAAACTCCTCCAAGTTGAGAATATAGGACAGATGGCTGAGAGAGGAAATCTGGGCTAGAGACAGGTAGGCTCTAACTCTGTCCACCTGGGGCTGAGCTAGCTTCACCCTCACAACAAAGCTTTGACCCCAGAGGCCATGCTGGCTTCACCCTTACAGAGATAGCGTGACTCTAGAGGCCAAGTTGTATCCTAGTCAGGAAGCTCAGACCTTGGCCTCTGGGCTGCCTCTGTGCCAACAATGGGGTCAGGACCCTAGAAGCCAAGTCAACTGCATCATGCCAATGACACCAATACCTGTAGACCAGGGGTGCCAAACAAGCCGCAGGCCAGATATGGCCCGTGAGTCTGCTCTATTCAGTCTGCTGGGCTAAAAGCAAGCCACTTGAAGTTGCTGCTGAATCTTGAGCTCTTGGGCCCTGGTGAACATGGCAATCAGTGGTAGGAGGGCAAATAAAGGCTGATACATGCCCAGTCACCTTCCAGCTGCTTTGCCTGCTGCCACTACCATGGCTTCCCATCCTTTGGCCACCATCCCCACCACTACCACATACCCTTTGCCAGAGCTAGAGCTGCCGCTGCTGCAGCATGAGGAATGCATGTGGCGAGTGGCAGCTCTGCTCTGGAAAGTGGCCTACAGTGGGAGCCAAAACTGCAGCACTGCCGCTGCTGCATGGCCCCAGTTAGAGCTGTACTGGCCACCACTACATGCCCTGAGCTGGATCTGGCCCAGAAGAAGCTCTGTGGAATCTGGCCCAGGGTGCAAGGTGATTTTGACAGCCTTGCTGCAGACCAAGCTGGCTACATCCTAACACCAAGGCTGGGGCCCTGGAAGCCGAGATGGCTTTGTGCTTCCTACATACAGGCAGTGGCGGATTAAGATTTGCTGGGGCCCTGGGCAAACAGAAAACTGGAGGCTCCCCACCAGTTGAGGGCAGGTGTTTTCTGTGTCCAACAGGGAGCTGTGGCTGGGCTTTCTTGGCAAGTCCGAGGCAAGCCAGGGGCCCCGAGTGCCACTGAAGTGAAGCCAGCCCCGGCCTCTAGCCTGGCTCCTTCTGCTGGGCAGAGCCAGGGCTGCAGTCCCCTAGCACTGCATGACAGGCCAGAGCTGGGGTTGGGGCCAGGGCTGAGGCTAGCCTAGGGGTGGAAGGGGGCATGGACTCCATGTCATCCTTGGCTACCCTTCAGTCCCTATGCTAGCCCTGGTGGGGTGGGGCTGTCCTGTCCCATCCTGATCCAGCAGTGGTGGTGCCAGTGGCTGCCTGCAGATGGCAAACAGCAGGAGTGGGAGCAGGAGCAGGAACAGAAGCAGGGCCACCCATAGGGCTTCCTGGCAACAGATGACCCCAGGAAACTGCCACCACCCATATGGAGCTCCGCACCCACAGGCGGTGAATGCCATGATCCCTATATTCTGACAGGCAGGAAGTGTGAGGATAAGGCCAAAGCAGAGGGAGAGAAGGGTCTGAGGAGATGCAGTGGGGCTGAGCTTACCTCATGATGACTGCTCTCCTGGTTTATAGGCACTCCATCCTTCTTCCAGGACACTGTGGGCTCAGGATGTCCCCTTGGAGGTGTACATTCCAACCGCACTTGCTCCCCCACTGTCACCACCTGGTCACTGGGATGCAGCTGAAAGTCATCCTGCAGAGCTGCAAGCAGACACAAATGACAGAATCAGACCTCAGGAAGAGCCTGCCACCCTCCCAGAATCTGGACACCAAGGTTTGTTGGGGTGCAGTGCTGCAACGCTGGCCCAGCATGTCCCACAGGGCAGCCCTTCTTTCTTTTGGCAAGTCATCCTGTTCCAGTTTTTGCCAGCCTGTCTGAGGGAAGGCCTCTGGGGTCAGACAGGCTCACCACTTGAACCCATGCTTGGTGGCAGTCTGGTCCTGAACATTCCCCAAAGAATGGGCTGTTTCATCCCAAACAACCTTTTTTTAGGTTTTGTTCTGGTGAGTCTGAAACACATTAGTTCGGAGCTGCAGGTGAACAAGGTGAATACCCCCACAGCTCAGTTAGCTGCTTCCCCACCACTATCTCGGTAAAAGTTTTCCCAGGTCAGAGAAGAAATCTGCTGGAGCTTTGTCCCTGCCTAATCTGCATATTCATAGAGCAACTTTTTCACAAATGGACTTTGAAACCCAGGGGAGTTTATCTCTCCTGTGCAAGATGAAGTTTTTCTTCTATTTGGGAGATTAGTTGATTCAGATCACTGTCCCTGATTCGATTAATTCGAATCCGAATCCGAATCTGAAGATTCGATGCTGATTCAGAGAATCAGCGATTCAGACACAGACACAATGTTTTTTCTATGTACCTTGAGGTACAAGTGCAGCTTGTGAATGCTGTGATGCTGGGGCGCATGGAGTGTCCCACAGGAGTGTGCCCCCACCTCCATCGCATGCTCAGTGGTGAACCCAGAAGTGGACCAGAAGTACTTCTGGTCCACTTCCGGGTCTACTGGGGAGCATGCGGTGACCCCTCCCACGCCCCCCCAGCTCAGTGATCGGCCATGGAGGAATCCTGGGTGCCCCCCCTCAGACCCAGGAGGCACCAGTCGCTGAGCCAGGAGGGAAACACAGGGGGGCCCAGAAGTGCTTCTCATCCACTTCCGGGTCTGCTGCCAAGTGTGCTGGGGAGCCCCCTCACACTCCTGTGGGACACTCCATGTGCCCCAGCATCACAGTGTTCATGAGCTGCCTGCTACCTAGAGCTATGTAGAAAAAACATTTAAAGCGGTGTCTATGTCTGAATCACCAAATCTTTCCAAATCACTCCGAATAGATTCAGAGGGTTCTGATTCAATTCGCAGAGATTAAAAGGTCCTCCAATTCAATTTGGATTCGGAGATTCGGCCACCGAATCGAGCCAAATCTCTGCCGAATCAAATAGGGGACTGAAACTTCGCATAGCCCCACTGGACAAGGCTGAGTTGTGCTGGGATGCACATCAGGGGACTGTGCTGTTACACACACAAATGGGAGAACAGGCAATGTGGGGAAAAACCAGGATCTGAGTGGTGCTTCTCCAAGGCCTTACTTAGAAGCAATCCTTCCCCAGCCCTCTTCTTACTGCAGAGGACTGTTGCTTCTTGTTTCTTGTGTCTGCCTCCAAGGGTAAGTGCAGGCACAGATTGCAGGTTTACTGCATGAAACGAGGAGAATAGTTGGCTCATTATGGCATGGCAAATCTCATGCAAGTCCCCAAGTATCTCAAGGGAGGAAGAGGGACACCCACTGAGGTTATTCAGAATGCCTGACAAAGTGCCTGTGAAAGAATGGGCTCTATTTCAGATGACTCTTGGATATATCAGCTCTGGGCTGTGCATGTGCAGCCCTTTTCAATGAGAAACAAAGACAATGGCATGCTTTCAGTACCTGGAAGAAAACTCACTCTCACTCTCACCCTCTCCTGTATCCCTTGTACAGGACTGATCATCTCCTTTGGGAGATGTCTCAACTGATTGATAAAGGGCAAATATAGTGCCCATCTTGAAGAAAGGGAAGAAGGAGGATCTGGCAAACTACAGACCAGTCAGCCTCACCTTAGTTCCCTGGAAAAATCATGAAGCAGATCCTCAAGCAATCCATTTCTAAGTACTTGGAAGAGAAGAAGGTGATTAAGAACAGTCAACATGGATTCACCATGGGCAAGTCAGGCCTGATAAACCTGATTGCCTTCTCTGATGAGATGACTGGCTCTGTGAGTGAGGGGAAAGCAGTGGATGTAGTATACCTTGACTTTAGCAAGGTTTTGATACAGTCTCCCACAACATTCTTGCAAGCAAGCTAAGGAAGTATGAGTTGGATGAATGGTCTCTAAGGGGGCTAGAAAACTGGCTAGATCATTTGGCTCAGACGGTAAAGTAGTCAATAGTGCCCTGTCCCCCTCCAAGGCATCCCTGGCTATGAGGTGGAACTTGTGTGCCACACAGCAGATGCCAACAAAGTTGGCATCATGCACCACCTTGACCATACTGGCCCCACTGTCAGTGACCATGGAGCTGCGGGTGAGCTCGCCCACCAAATGAGCCACCCCTGCACTATGTGGTTCATGACCACCATGATCGCCTTTGTCATGTGGGACCCATCCATCACCTTAGCTTGAACAAGAGCCCACCGATACCCTAACTGATCGCACTAGTGTCCTGTGAGGGAGAGGTAGGCGTGATCTCCACCCCGGCTGCTCCAGATGTCTAAGGTAAAGTGCAAGGCTACCTGTGGACCTGCCATCCACAGCTCTTCCCTCAAGTACTCCCTGCATGTCTCATGCAGGGAGGGCACCACCATCCTGCTAAAAGTGGTGTGTGCAGGTACTTGGTAGCATGGAGCTATGAGCCACTTGAACCCTGGATACTTAACAAAGGAGAAGGGCTGGACATCCACAGCAAGCATCTCCCCAGTGCTCTGGGTGATCTTGCTCCACCTTTGCCCCACTGTTCCAGGGGGGCCTGCCTCTGCTTCTTGGTGACAGGGGCTTTGGGTGAGAGGGGGACTTCTTTTAGAATCATAGAATCAATGAGTCGGAAGGGACCTAGACAGATCATCGAGTCCAACCCCCTGCCATGGGCAGGAAGGAGCACTGGGGGGACGGGGAACGGGTCATAAGACCCCAGCCAGGTGCCTGTCCAGTCTCCTCTTGAAGACTTCCAGGGAAGGTGAGAGCACCACCTCTCTGGGAAGCCTATCCAGGCTCTGGCCATCCTTACAGTGAAGTAGTTCTTCCTAATATCTAACCTAAACCTCTCCTCCCTCAGCTTGTGGCCACTGTTCCTGGTGACTCCAAAGGGAGCCCTGGTGAACAGACTTTCCCCGAGTCCCTGCTGCTGGCCTCTGATAAAGTTGTAGGCAGCCGCAAGTTCCCCCCTCAGTCTCCTCTTGCAGAGACTGAAGAGATTCAGGTCCCTCAGCCTCTCATAGTTTCATAGTTTCATAGTAGCTAGAGTCGGAAGGGACCTAGGAAGATCATCTAGTCTGACTCCCTGCCTTGGCAGGAAAGAGCACCGGGGTCAGATGACCCCGGCAAGGTGCTCATCTAACTTCCTTTTAAAAATCCCCAGGCTAGGAGCCTGCACCACTTCCCCTGGAAGCCGGTTCCAGGCCCTAGCCGCCCTGACTGTGAAGTAGCGCCTCCTAATATCTAATCTAAACCTACCCTCCGCCAGCTTGTGACCGTTATTCCTGGTCACTCCTGGCAGCGCACGGGGGAACAGGGACTCCCCCAATACCTGCTGATCCCCCCTGACTAGTTTGTAGCAGGCCACAAGGTCCCCCCTTAACCTTCTCTTGTGGAGGCTAAACAGGTTCAGGTCCTGTAGCCTCTCCTCATAAGGCTTGCCCTGCTGACCCCTGATCATACGAGTGGCCCTCCTCTGGACTCTTTCCATATCATCCACGTCCTTCTTGAAGTGTGGCGCCCAGAACTGGATGCAGTACTCCAGCTGCGGCCTGACCAGCGCTGCATAGAGGGGGAGCAAGACCTCTCTGGACCTGTTAGTGATGCCCCTGTTGATGCATGACAAGGTGTGGTTGGCTCTGCCTGTTGCTTCGTTGCATTGGCTACTCATATTCATCCTGGTGTCAATCCTGACTCCAAGATCCTTCTCTGCCTCTGTGCTGCCGAGAGGGTCAGCCCCTAACCTATAACCATAATGCTGGTTTCCTCTCCCCAGGTGCAGCACTCTGCACTTGTCCTTGTTGAACCGCATCCTGTTCAGATCCGCCCATTTCTCTAGCCTATCCAGGTCTGCCTGGATGCGGTCCCTGCCTGCCGGTGTATTCACTTTACCCCACAGCTAGGGCATGCTCCCACTGGTGCCAGGCTGAGAAGGAACAAGGGCAAGGGGGTGCTGCCTCCTGAGATGTAGCTACATTGCTGCAGTGGTGAAATGTTTCACATCCTTGCCCTGGCTGATCTGCCTTTGGCAGTGCTGGCAGGTAGGATACCTGGGATCATCTGCCACCTCAAAATGATCCCATACTACACTACCCACCCACTTCTGGGTTGAGGGTGGGGATCCTGCTTTATCCCCCTCCTCACCAGGCAGGGGCACAACAACAGGAGGAGCTAAGCCACTTCCCCCCACATCCTGGATTTCAGAGGCTTTCTCAGCATCCTGGCCATTGGAGAAAATTGAAACAAAAGTCCTGGATTAGCTTGAACCTGCCCACACATGCCCAGATTCTGACTCAGGGGCCAGGCACGTGAGGACGGGTTCCTACCAATCCAGGACTTTGGGCTGCTCCCTGGTCTGGACTCTACTGGACCACAAGTGGAATCAGTGCGTGTGTATGTGTGCATGTGTGCGTGTGTGGTGTGTGTGCACGCACATGTCACACTGTCCTGCCTGACCCAAGTCTTGAGAGCCATGGGGTTGGATGGGGGTGCCCCCCTGTCTTGGTTTTCCCTCAAATTATTATGGTCACCCTATTTATACATGGTTGAATTTTGGTTAGAAACCTCTTACACAATTGACCTGTTTATCCTGGGTCAGCAATTTCAGGCAATGGGCTTTAGGCCAATCTGGTGGTTACTGGTAACTAATAACTGTTCTTGGGATGATACATCTACATCTTTAAGTCATACAACTATTTATGCCTGAAGGAAAATGGCTCAGGCCAATCCATGTCCCCACATACTGGGTTGGAGAAGATCCCAGGCAACGCACCTCCTTTGCAGGAGATAAATGTCTTCATTCCTTCTTTCCTTTTTGGAAACCTGTGGGAGCCCTGGTGGGGGTGTATGGGGAGGAATAAACTCCCAGGGTTTAGGAGCTAAATCAAACACCTCAGATAGGATGTTGGAAGGAATGTGTCACTCTTCAAAAAATGTTACTGAGTAAAAAAGTGGTTTAATAAGGTTGACCATATGGGAATGAAACTTGATTTTTTTTTGTTTTAAAAAAATTCTTTTCATTTAAAAGGCTCTATTCTATTAACTGAATTCAAAATAAAACATTTTGATTTGGTCTTGTGGAATGTTGATTTAAAAAATAATAATTCCAGATTAATTCTATGATGTGGTGGGTGTGTCCATTTTTTGCCTTTGTTCTATTTTTTTAATACTTTGGAGATATGAGAAATGCTGGAATTTCCCTTGATACAGAAACTCCAAATGCTGAGCATCTCCAGGACCAGCTGCACAGCCCATTTGCTTCGCACCTCATTAGTAAGTCCTTCTGCAGATGCTATCATGAAGACACAGAATGGTCAGTTATGGATCTCACAGCTCTGGAGATACCCAACCAGCAAGGTAGTATGGGGAAAATGACTAGGGCTGTGCGAAATTTCTCTGGCTGTTTCATTTTGATGGTTTTGACTCATTTCAAGCTCAAACAGCAACACTGAAACAAAATGAAGGGCTTTGAAAGAGCCTCGAAATGAAATGAGGGCCGGTGAAACATTTTGAAAGTTTTGAAACATTTTGAGTTTCGAAGCTCAAGCTGGGCTTTCCTGAAGGGAAACAGAAAGTAAGGAGAGGGAGAAGGGGGAAGGACTGCTATCACATTGACTGGGTGTAGCTGGCCAGTGACTATCATCCTTCCCTGAGGTCCCTTCCAATGCCAGTACTCTTGGGGAGGGCTAGAAAACACACACGGTCACACATCATGAGTTTTGCTTGTCAGCAGCCTGAGGTGCAGTTTCCCAGAAACCCCTGTGCCTATCTCCTTGAAATTTGGCAGGCTTCATTGTCTCGGAAGGGGCTACCATCCCTGCAAGTTTCACCTGAATCAGGCAAGAAATGACAAAGTTATAGGCAGTTTTGTGCTTCCCCATTATAGCCTGTGGGTGAAATGCCGAAACAGCATCAAAACACAAACAGTTTCGATGAAACAAAGCAGAACAGTGGTTTTGAAACTAAACAAAACTCAAAACAAAGTCAGAGATGCAGATTCAACTTTTTAAACTTGCCAGTGAAACTTCTACTATTGATACAGTCCTGGTTCAGCTCCCTTAATGCTAGCTGTGATTCTGTTACTCCTGTGAGTGTGTAGACTGAGTTTGCCCAGTAGGTTACACGCTGGCCAGGCAGGTACTCAGCTAGATATATTCACACTGGATGCATACATGGATGTACGGCACAGAAACAGAACTGGTCAGACACTGATGGCTAACAGTTGTTAGAAGAAAATGTTCTTCCCATATTTTAGCCCTGATAACGGGGTGGTTAAGGAATTCACCTAGGAAGCAAGAGACCCAGGTTCTAGGTCCTTTTCACCTAGAGGATGTCTTTGAACCAGCACCACTGACTTCCCAGCAGAGTGCTTGAAACAGCACGCTACAACTCAGGCATTGTCCATTCCCCTTTCTACTACTCTTTGGGCAGTCCGGAGGAAAAAGGGTAGGGTCAGAATTACAGGGTCAAGGTAGAGAATATGCAGCTTAGTAAGAGAGCTGCCACTAGAAGTGAGTGGGCCTTGATCCCACTGGGGCAGAGACTCTCTCACTGTAATCCATTAATTTATTCCAATGACTATTAAATGTGAAGGGGAATGGCTTAGCTTGGAAAGAATCATGGGAATAGCATCTCAGAACATTGGACTGAGAAGTCAGAGATGCAGATTCAAACCCCCTCCTGCTGAGATGTGCCTAGAACCATGAGCACAGTGGCAGAAGTGCAGAGGTGGTAAGCAAGGAGCTCCCACAGATGCTGCCATGCTGGGAGTGGGAGGGTGGCAAGCACTGACCGGGGGACAGCAACCACCCACAGACACTGCTGGCAGTAGCGGCCAGCGGTGATTACTGACTGCCAGCAGACAGCGGCGGCAAGGGGGAGGCGGGTGGTGAGCAGGAGGGGTGCACCGCCACATTCAGGAGGTGCACGTCTTTTCACAGGGGGTGCACCGCCACACTCAGGGGGTTCATGTGCACCCGTGTGTACCCCTTATGTGTCTCCAATGCCTAGAACCCAGGTTTTCTAGCAGAGTGCCCAAACAACTTAGCCTTTAGGCCTAAAGCAGGGGAAAGCTAAGGCTTGCACTCAGATATGAATGTACCTATGTGCCTGGTCACTGTGCATACTCAGGCTGCACACCCATGTTTCCACATCCACTATGCAGGGGCAAAAACAGCCAGATATGCGTCCAGCAAACTACTATTGAGGTGCATACAGGGATACAGAATTTTATCAACCTTACCATTCATCAGCATGAACCTAGGGCCTTGGGGAAGCTCCCTCATAAGCAGGGGAGGATGGCCTGCAGAATCTTAGCGAATTTTTTCCAATCCAATTGCTCACAAGGTCTCCTTGAGCTTTACTTAAGTATAGGCAGAGAGAGACAACGTACTTGGAAGGTGGCACATGGGCAGGAATCTTCAGGTAGTCTAGGAAATCTGCTTGCTTGCCTTCTTGTCCAGGGACAGAAAAGACAAAGAAGGAGAAGGGAAGGGAATCTTTCAAGCCACATGCTCCTCTTCTCCAACCAAAGCCAAATGCAAGGTCACCAGAGTATTTTAGGGAGATAGCATACTGCGGATTGGTGCTGCATCATTTTAGCAACGGTACCTCTGAAATTTGCAACATCACAGCCTAAACATGGATTTGAAGCTGCAAATGAGCTATAGTATCAATCCACAACCTTCATATTAAACTTTGTTGAATGAAAACTCTTAATAGGCCCAAGCCTACTTTAGTGGAAGTCATGGGTGATTAGTGCCTCCCGAGTCTGGGGGGTACCAGCGAGGCACGATCGGGGTTAGGGGGAGGGTCCCAGCGGCTGGTTGCTGAGCGCACCAGCAGCTCTTCCACCACTGACACCCCACCAGCAGAGCCAATTTCAGGGGGGGCACAAGCACTCTCCATGCTCCCCTACCAGCCAGAGCACTCGCTCTTGGCGGGGGGGGGGCACCAGTGCTCTCAGAGGAGGCACGTGCCCCTGTTGTCCACCTATGGGTTGCCTATGGTAGAACTCCAAGGTGCTGAGCACCTTCAGATCAAGCCCAAGATACTGCCCCTGACCAGTGCTCAAGACATTAACCTAGGTCTGTGGATAATGTTATTAATTCTCTGCTTCTTTAGTGCCTTATGGATAATATAATTTTCCTAGTTGATTAGCTAGACTAAACTAAAAAGCCATTTTTTGCAGGCTCAGAAGAGCACTGAGAAGAAACCCTACTCTACTATAAACCAACATAGCCATTTCCAGGTACTGAATGCAGTAACTAGCTCTTAAGACCTCACTTACCAGCAATGTAGAGTGATGCGTTTTTACTAGTGGCTATACCCAAGTAGTTCTTTGCTACACAACTGTATACTCCTTCATCTGACTGGCCTTTCTGCTGGTTGAGGCGGTAGAAGAAGAGAGACCCACCAGGCAGAAGACTGCGCTGGTAAGAAAGCTCATCTTTATTTGTTTTCACATACTCCCCATTGCAGTACCACTCTATCGTTGGCTTTGGATTCCCTTCTGCACGGCAGTTCAGGGTGGCAGGCTGGTCCCACCGCACTACCAGGTCTGTTGGATGATCAGTGATGTAGGGTGCAAACTCTTCAGAACGGGACCTTGAACCTAGAGGAAATTAACAGGAATTAACACGTTCAGGCAATTTTTTCCATTTCTTCCCCTACATCAAACTGCCACCCAGGGTCAATACAAAATGGAGATCAGTTTACTGTGTCTGCAAGTAAGGTTATGTAATATCTGAAGTCTTTAACATGCCAGGCTCATCCTGACCATGATTCCTGCTTTAGGAAGAGTCAGGAGCTACATGGACTTGGTCATCTGGACTAAGGTTCTGTCCCTAGCAAGCAAACATCCCTCCCTAACCCTCACCCTGGGCTGGGCCCATCATTTCTGTTGGATGTGTTTTAGGGCTGTGTGAAACTTCAGCAGCCGTTACATTTTGGAGGGGTTTCAGCTTGTTTTGGTGCCCAAAACACTGAATCCAAAATGAAACAGAAGGCTCCGGAACATCTCTGAAATGAAATGAAACCATCCAAAACATTTTGGAAATGTTTTGGATGTTTTGGAATGTTTCAGAGGCAGGCTTGCAGGGAAACAGAAACTCAGAAGAAAGAGGGGGAAGTGGGGGCAGTGGGGAGGGAGAAAGACTTCTCTGATATTGACCTCTGTAGCTGGCCAGTGTCTGTGATCTGCCCCTGAGATCCCTTCCAATGCCAGTGCTCTGGGGGAGGAATGGCAGCCTGCTGTCATCCTGAGCACAAATCTGGTGCCTGTGCTACCCAGGAGAAGTCTGGCACAGCCCTGCAGCCCTCTGGGGGGCTCAGGCCCCTAGATCTGCATGTGGAATGACAGCATGCTACCAGCTGGGGCCAGTGCCAGCACCCGAGTCTGCTTGGCGCAGCCTGCGTCAAACACCAGAAAGAACCCAGTGCTGGTGCTGGCCCCAGCCAGCAGCAGCAACCTGCTGTCAGTCTGTGCACCGATCCAGGGGCCCATGCCCACCAGGAAGAGTCTGGCACAGACCCGCAGCCCTTCTTTTAAAGTGCTCAGAGGCTAGGGCCGGGCAGGGGATAGAACCGGGCAGGGCAGCCATGGGGGATTCTCCTGCGGCTCCCCCAACTGAGGCAGAGGCAGACACAGCCGGAGGAGCTGTGGGAGAAGCCCCCATGGTTGCCCTGCCCAACCCCATCCCCTGCCTGGCTCCTGGCACTTAAAAAAAAGGCCCCACACTCACCAGCTGTAGCAGTGGTGATCAAGGCCTGTGAGGGTTTGTGGCAGAGACCCCCATGCAATGCAGGGCAGTGGGAGGCAGCGAGGATTGCCCCCCCTCCATCTGGTACCCGCACAGCAGCTGTCTCATAGCATGGGTGCAGTGTGGCTCGACAGAGTGCTATGCACTGTCTGGGAGCTGGGGCTGCTGGAGCTGGGTAGTGCCAGGCTCCGGCAGACAGGTTGAGCTGCCCCAGCTCTGGGACAGTGTGCAGCACCCTGCTGAGCCGCACTGCACCTGCACAATGTAACAGTTGCCAGTGAGGGGGTGTGGGCGATCCCTGCTGCCCCCACTGCCCTGCACTGCATAGGAGGGGGCTCTGCCATGAGCCCTCAGAGTCCCCAATCACCACTGCTACAGCTAGTGAGTGCTGAGCTTTTTTTTAAAGTGCTGGGAGGCTGGAGCGAGGCGGGGGATGGGGCCAGGCAGGGCAGCCACGGGGGCTTCTCCTGTGGCTCCCCCCCACCCAGGAAGAGGCAAGCATAGCTAGAGGAGCCATGGGAGAACCTGCAGCTGCCCAGCTGTGCCTGCCTCTCCCCGGTTCATCAGAATCTCTGAATCAGAGCCAAAACAAAACCGAAACTCAATCAAGTTGAACCTTGTGAACCAGACACTTTCTGTGCAAGGGTTTAAATGGAGGGAAGTGGAGGGCTAGGCCCTGATGGAGGATCAAGCCAGCCAACTTTCTGAGGTACCATCTTTAAGCCCTTCGGGGGACAAAATAAAACCAAGGAATTTAGTGGAGGTTTGGTCAAAGGCACATTTTCCAACTTAGCAAAAAAACCATGATGGCACAGCCCCTCCAGTGTCATCTGGATATGAAACAAGTGCTAATCAGGGTCTTTTGAGAAGATCAGAATGTCATCCAAGTAGCAACAAATTGTTCCAAGAGATCCTGCAGCATGTTTCAAAGGTTCATAGATGTTAGGGTTGGAAAGGACCTCAGTAGGTCATCGAGTCCAACCCCCTGCCGTGGGCAGGAAAGAGCACTGGGGTCAGATGACCTCTTGTCCACTCTCCTCTTGAAGACCCCCAGGGTAGGAGAGAGCACCACCTCCCATGGAAGTCCATTCCAGATTCTGGCAACCCTCCCTGTGAAGAAGTTCTTTCTAATGTCCAACCTAAATCTGCTCTTCATCAAATTGTGGCCATTGTTCCTAGTTACTCCAGGGGGTGCCCTAGTAGATAGAGCATGTCCTATTCCCTGCTGCCCTCCCCTCATGAATTTATAGGCAGCCACAAGATCACCTCTCAGCCTTCTCTTGTGAAGGCTGAAGAGATCTAGGTCCCTCAGTCTCTCCTCATAGGGCCTTGCCTGCAGACCTCTGACCATACAAGTGGCCTCCTCTGAACCCTCTCAAGATTCTCTGCATCCCTCTTGGAGTGCGGTGCCCAAAACTGGATGCAGTACTCCAACTGCAGCCTGACCAGTGCTGCATAGAGGGGAAGCATCATGTCCCTGGTCCTGTTTGTCATGCGTCTGCTAATGCATGATAAAGTGCAGTTAGCTTTGTTGATCACTTCATCACATTGATGACTCATGTTAACCTTGGAGTCCACTATGACTCCAAGTTCCCTTTCTGCTGCTGTGCTGCTGAGAAGGTCACGCCCCAGCCTGTAAGTGTGTCAGTGGTTCTTTTTGCCCAGATGCAACACTTTGCACTTGTCTTTGTTGAACTGCATCCTATTTTGTTCTGCCCATTTTTCCAAAATGTCCAGATCTGCCTGGATCCGTTCTCTACCCTCTGGTGTGTTAACTTTGCCCCATAACTTGGTATCATCTGCAAACTTGGACAGGCTGCTCTCCGCACCCTCGTTCAAGTCACCAATGAAGACATTGAATAGCACTGGTTCAAGGACCGAACCTTGTGGGACTCCATTGCCCACATCTTTCCAGGTCAATATCAACCTGTCTACCACCACTCTCTGGGTGCAACTCCTAAGCCAATTTGCCACCATGTAATCTTCTACATCACAGCCTGTCAGTTTATTTACAAGAACAGAATGTAATACCATACCGAAGGCCTTCTTAAAGTCTAGGTAGATGACATCTACCTCGACTCCTGCGTCTAAGCATTTTGTGACCTGCTCATAAAAAGAAACAAGGTTAATCAGGCAGGATCTACCTGCAATGAACCCATGCTGATTTTCTTTCAGCATTATTTCCCCTGCTGGCTCCCACAAATGTGATCTTTAATGATTTTTTCCAGAGTTTTCCCAAGGATAGAGGTAAGACTAACTGGCCTATAGTATCCCAGTTCCTCCCTCCTCTCCTTCTTGAAAATAGGGACCACACTGGACCTTTTCCTGTCCTGTGGGACCTGACCAGAGCACCATGAGTGCTCGAACAGCAGTGCTAGTGGCTCTGCTATGAAACTGGCCACTACCTTCAGCACCCTTGGATGAAGTTCATCCGAGCCCACTGATTTGAACACATTCAGCCCCTCCAAGTACCCCTTCACTAAGTCTGTGCTAACAGTTGGTCAACTGGTATCCCTCCTGTGTCTCTCTATGATACAATTGGGAGATTTGTCTTGGTCTGTGTCTAGGAATACAGATGCAAAGAACTCACTGACATTAACATTGTGGTAACCATAGGTGATGCAAAAGAGGAGTAAGGGGGGGGGGAGCATGTGAGATTGGCCCCCAGGAGTGGGGGCGTTGGATGGTGCACCCCCTGAGATTGTGGGGGCACTGAGAGAAGTGGCACTGATTGGCTGCTGGGGGACACCCCCCCTCACCCCCTGGTCAGCTATCAGCCACTGGTGCCCTCCCAGTATCAGGAGGCACCAGTCGCCCATGTTGGTAACATATACTCAAGGAATAGGTAACAGGTAATAGGAACTAACATACATACACTCAGCAACTTAAGTTCCTCCCCGCAGCTCCAGAAGTGTTCCCGAACCAGCCTTTAGTCCTGAGAGCACTTAGATTTCCAAGTGTGTTTCCAAGTCTAAGTCCCGCACCTTCAGTCCACAGTCTGGCTGATTCCTGCCAGCACGGTCCCCAGCTCCCCCAAGCACTGCCACCATTCCACTGGGATACCCCCTGCAAGTATGTCCTTGGTCAAGTCTGTCACTTCCTCCCCCTTTGCTCTCAGACCCCTTAGGGCTTCCGGGGGTTGTAGTACAAATTACAGTCAGCACACAGTTGTGTGAAGGGAAAGCAGGACTGTTCCTCCTGCTGTCAGCTGCTCCCCCTGCCGATCCAACCAGTGGTAGGGAGTGGGTGGAGGGCTAAGCCCTAATGAAGGCTCAAGCCTTTCTTGCTCAGTCCAAATGGTTAACTGCAGGGTGGCAGACTTGGATGAGCAAGCAGGCCAAGGCCCCACGCTTGTAGCAGCATTTTACAAAGTCCTGGAAGTCAGAAAGATGGGGGAGCAACTATTCCACAAACTGGCCTCCCAGGCTCTGCTTGGAAAGTAGGGAGAAGGTGGTCAAGGAGGAGAAAGTGACTAGATGCTAGGAAGGCAGGAAACCTGCCAGGGAAGGGCCAAGGCTAAGGGAAGCTGTATGATGCCCTTTGCCTCTCTGATGGTGTGGGGTGATAAGAGAGCTGTTGGCACCTGAGGGGTCAGAAATGAAATGAGGGTTCTGTGTCACGGGGTCAGAACAAGGGAGCAGCATGAGCCTGCAGTCCCAAGAGACTCTGTTGCACTATACCTAAGAATCAGCTAGAGCTCAAAGGGAAGAAGATGCCCTGAACAGTAAATGAGGAGCATTCAAACTGCTTGTGACTGATTAGAGCGATTATGGCTGAGAAAGACAACTTTTGCTACCATTACACCAATGAAGAGATTGCCAGGAAAATCTCTTCCAAAAGCTGTGGGAGGGATCTGCACCCAAGGGCAAGGGATGGGAGTCAAAAGCCAGCTACAGCAAGAGGTCTGCTCAGCCTCCATCCCCAGAGTCAAATGCAACTTTTTTCCCTGGTCTCCTTTTTGAGGAAGGAGACAGTGACCTTCATCTCACCTTCCAGTTCTGTTAGAATCAGGGGCCACTGGAGCAGGAAGACAGCAAACCACAGCCTGGATTGCCCCACCCCTGCAGAAGAACATGAACTCACAATGACTGTCACGAACAAAGGCATTGGGCTCAGGCTTATTTTGCCTCCCGTTTTTTTTTATAGTGTAACGGATGGCTGAGATTTCCTGGCATTGTCCTCTCAAAGAGGAGGGCAGCATGACTTCCTCACAGACCAAGGAGGGGTTGCAGTTCTGCCTAGTGCAGGGTGTAGGGGCAGAACAAAGAGCCAGAGCAGGCCTTGGGGTATGCTGGGCTAGACAGAGTAGTCTGCGCCTGACCCTGACTGCCCAAGCACCCTGCTCTGTCCATGGGGTTCCCGGGCCAGTCTTCATGGAGACCTGCTCTGTCCAACGCCCCTGGCAGTGCGAGTGGGGTGGAAGGATCCAGGTGCCTGGGCAGCGGGGCCAGGTCTGGTATCAGCAACACCACCGGCAGAGGCAGTGGGAAGGAGCTGCTGTTGCAGGGCCTGTCAGGAAGTTGAGTCCAGTTGTTGCACTGTCCCAGACAAGAAAAGCCCCAGGACTCACTGCTCCTGGGGCAGCTTCAGAGCTTCGGGGGCTCATGCAGAACCCCCACATAGCAGCAGGGATTGCCCCCGCCGGCAAGAGTGGTGAGTCTGTGGGGGGGAGGTTCTTAAATGGCCAGAGCTGGCCTGGGGAGGGCATCTGTGGGAGGGCTAGGGGAGCAGGGGGGTTGGGGTGCTCATGCAGAGCCCCCCATTCAGCATAGGGCAGTGGGGGGCACTAGGGATTGCCCCCCGCCTGGCAGCCTGGGTTTTTTCCCTACCACCAGGTGCTGGCTGCTGGGGCGGGAGGGCAGCCATTGCTGGGCTGGGAGAGCAGGCAGGGGATGGGCCTGGCCTGACTGATTCAGAGATTCAGTCTAATCAAATTGGGACAGCTACTCAAGTCACCGAATCAAATAACTGTTTCCCAAATAGGCCGAATCCAAAGCGAATACTAGCTGCTTTGCCCAGGCCTAATACTGAGCTCTATTCTACCTCGCAAGCATCCAGATCTTGGCAGCACATCCCTGAGCACCACCTGACCAGCAGCCTTTGCTACCCCATGAAGCTTGGCCCTTGCCACACCTGGGTTGGAATCTGAGTCCTGCAGCTGGCGTTGCATTGGTTGACTAAGCTTGGTGACTAAGAGCCGAGGACTGACAATGGCTGGGTGGAAGCAAGAAGCCCTGGGTAATTCCAGGCAGGAGGGGCAGGGAAAGGACCAAAGGGAAGCACTGAGAAGATGTCAGGAAGGGGCATTAAAGGGGCCAGAAGGGGAAGACACCCACACATGCTAGACAGCCATGCTTACCACCTCCCTCTTTGGCTCACATCTTTGTGTTGCCTTCCTCAGGGACGCTTCCCACCCTGCCCAGACCAGCAAAGCGTTCCTAGCAGACCAGTGCCTTACTTCTTGGACACCTCTGTGCCTGTAACCACAACCTTCATAAAACCAATATCTCAAGATGTGGGACAGAGCCTGCTATAGAAAGAAAAACTGCAGCACACACCACAGGGAAAGAAAAGCTGTGGCAAGCCAGTGCGTGTCCCCACCACAGCACTCCATAGCATGGTAGCCCGTCCCTGCACGACATCCAGTCCCTGGTGCCACCTGCCGGAGGCACTGCCTGACCTGCCCTATGTATGCTGTACTCAGCCTCTGGTCCCTTTGGGGAATAGGCTGCTTCCTCGTCTCTGTTGTTCACCTCTCAGCTGCAAAGAAATAAACTACACAAATCCAAATCACCACCAAACAACTCACAGCACGTGGAGGATGACTCCCCCTCGTAGTGCAGGGGCTGCCACTGAGGAGGAGAGACATGGGTCAGTCATTACAACCCGAGCCTGCGGACAAGAAGACTATGCACTACAGACCTGCTGACAACACAGCTGGCTGGCCCAGTGTGGTTAGCAGTTTCCCTGTTAGCAGGTTCCCTCTCACTTCATTGTGACTCTGCTCCTACTCGGTGCTACAGCCCAGGGTGGGGTGGGGTGCGGGGAGAGGAGATGCAGTCCCAGGATCAATGGCCCCTGTTCTTTTTCTCAGGAGCCTCCCCCTGTGCTTGGGGCCTGTGGGGCTGCATGCCATGCATTGTCTATCACGTTCATTCTCCAGGCAAAACAATGCTGTAGCTGTGCAGCCCTGGTCCCAGCCTGCCTGGGACCGACACGGATGGTCACTTTCTGCAAATGCATTCACACAAAAAAGCTACCCCCAAACAATGGGGAAAGGAGAAAAGCTGGGGGAGGGACAGGAATCCTTTAGCATGCCTGCACTCAACAAGAGGCTCGTCCAAGCACCAGAGCGCAGGCCTGGGACTCAGGCCTTGAGCACTGTGGAGATCCTGGCCTCAACCACTCCCTGCCCTTGACTTTTCGTGTAGTTTGAATATGCATCTGTATGTTTCCGTGTGGGCAGGACTGGGTGGATAACATTAGCTATGAATGTCCTGCCATTTTTATGTAGCTATTTTAAGCACACTGACATTCTGTAACATTTGCTTTCTATTCCAGATCCTGACTGATATTTGGAGCCCTAACATCGAGGAAAAGGAAGGTGATTTTGTCTGGGAATTATCCTCCATTTTGCACACCAGTGGCTGAGTCCAACCCCTGAAATGAATGTTCATTGACACCAGCCAGGAAAGCAGTGGAGGCTTTGTTTTTGGGAGCGTTTTAAGCCCATTTGAAAGTGAGAATAATTTACAATGAACAAGGCTGCACTTTTTCTATTGAGTTTCAGAAATATTTTGTCTCTTTGGCCCAGTGTTTCCTTCATGAGTCTGTGAACATTTCCAGGGAAGAGAAAAGCTATTTTGCCATCTCCATCAGCAGAGAATAAGCTGGCACAGAGGGCTGAGCAGAACTCAGTTAACTGTGCTGCCAGCACCAAGCACCTGAACCAGACACAGAGACTGAAAGCAAAAATCAACTGCACAAAACAGCAGAGGCTGTAGAAGATTAAGTCAGTCACAAGGCACCAGCGTCCCTGTGCTGGGCTGCTCCAGTGGTTGGAGCTGTTCTACATAGTAAAGACACCCAGACAAAATGGGCCTTAGAAACAAGTGGAAAGCCAGGACAACCCAGACTAGAGACCCCTTCACACTGGCAATCTGTGGGCCCTGCACACCCAAAACTCCCAACAGCAATCCCGTTTATGAATGAAATGGCTTTGGTGCCAATAAGAGCTTCCGTTCACAAACTGGTCTAGGCCAAAACACCAAGAACGTGGCAGTGGTTATTCCAGCCTTCCTGAGGGTTAGTACTGAGAAAGAAAATGGCAATGACCCCAAGAAATCAGTTCTTGCTCTAGTTTCAACTTCAGCAGCAGCAGTGCAAGAGGCCTCTTGCTTCTGAGCTCACTTACCTTGAACCTGCCAGACCGCCGCCCCCAGCCAGAGTGCTTGAAAAGCAGCCCACACTCCTGCCATGCTTTCCTAGCCGCTGGTTCAGTTAGTGCAGATGTACTCCTGTCCTAGGGAAAACTCATCCACTTGGCCTTTAACTGTTGCTCTGTGCCTTAGGCGATATCCCTCTCCAGCACGCTCTTCGCCTCGGGAGGGTTCTTACCAGTCCAGTCTCATATCACCGGGTGGCACCAGCTGCTCCCCTGGCTCTGTTCACTGCAAGGAGTGTGTAGGAACTACAGCTTAACCATCTGAAAGGTCAGTTGAAAACTATAGCTGCTTAATGAGCCCTCATCCTGGCCCACACAGGAGGGGAGAGACTGCAAACCTTCCTGTTTCCTACTCCTGCAGGAGAGCTGGAATTTGGCCCCTCCCAAACTAGTTCCAGGAATAAACAAGCCCCTTGCCAAGAAAACTGTCATTTTATTTTTCCTTCAACAACACCTTTCTGCCTCCCCCAGGAGCTCCCTTATCTAAAGTCCCAGGTCCATTTTCACTGCTGTTGCTGTCATCTGAACAAGTAAGTGGGCATGAGCGCAGGCTCCATTTTTGCTACCCTCATGAAGCTAAAGTTGGTTCCTGGTTCCCGGTTCCGTATTTGCAGTTCCTGGTTTCTTTTTCAAACTTTCTCTTTCAACAATTATAAAGGTGTTAGCAATGAATGAGTTACAATAAAGAGGTCATCAGACGTATTTGCTAATAAGAATGTAACAGCATACTATATATCAAGAATTCATGGCATCATCCATAGAAATTAAAAACAGTTCAATACACGCACACATGTAATCGATCAAACAACGTAACAGATCCCCTGCCATCAAAGGGCTGGCCTAAAGAAAAAGGAGCAAGGGTGCTGTCTGTTGTGAAACTTGGTTTTCAATTGGCATAGAGCCACCTGAAGCAATCCGATGCTTTTATGATCTACAGAGATCACTAATTAAGGACCTGGGTTGGATTTAATCCTCGGGACCAAACCTATCTCAGGTAACTCCAACCAACACATTCCTGTGATCTGGGATCTCTCCTGAGGCAACCTAGGTAGGGTACTGCCCAACCCAAAGCTTGGTGTTCGAGTGGCATGGTGCCAGCTGCCAGCACAGTAAGTGCTCAGCTTCTATGCAAGACTGTTTTCAGAGCACATGTAGTCACAGCTCAGAAGACTGTCTACTTGGACGGTGACTTGTGGGCATTTAAACAAGAGAAAGAGCATGCTATGTTTGCAGGCAGCAGCACTAGTCCTGAGTTTTCAAACACTACAAGTCACGCCCCCAAAATCATGACTGGCTTCAAAATAATTATCTTATAAAGTATTTAAAAAATATGAGAATTTAAATAAGAAATTAGGTTCTTTGCCTGATGGCTTCTTAGCTTCATGAACTTGGGTCACATTTCTGTTTTCTGCACAGTCATGCAGTCACACCTATAGAATTGGAATAGATGTTGCTTGCATCCCACCCCAGCGACAGCTGGGCATCAACTGCATGTTTCTGTAATATGGCCTTGCACACTCTCCCTCTTGCAGCCTGGGTGGTAAAGCAAAGATCTACAGGGTGTGCCTAGAGTTGGCCTTTTTCTTCACATTTTTCCCCACCACAGCAGAAGGCAAGATGGCCTAGCCACTACAATATAGGAGGCTGCTGTCTTGTGTGAGTGTCCCTGCACTGCTCCCCTCAGCAGAGATGTTCAGATGTCAGCAAGGATAGGGAATTTCAGGGGAGAGAACCAGCTGTGGACAAGACCCAAATATCACAGGACATCACTGGATTCTTAGTCTTCCTGTAAATGTCCCCCTTTCTGAGCATGGCAGAGCTAGACAGACAAACATTGACCATGTTAAGTATTGGCGGGGTCTGTGCCATCCCCACCACTGCCCCAGTTGCTGCCAGGTGTTGGCTCTGAACAGACTGCTGCTCCACGCCCCATGGTCAGGGCAGAAATTGCATTGCTGCTAGACCCTGGCTCCAGCTGGGGTGTGACCCCGCACCTTGCCATTGGCACAAAAATCGGGGGGGGGGGGTATCTTCCCCCCCCATGCTCCCCTGACATGACACCAATGGAGACGAGGGAAGCATTTGAAATGATTAATGTAATGATGAAGCTATGTTAAATGAACCTTAGAGTCATTTCCTTCAGTTGCCTCCAAAAGCTTATAAAAAACAGGAATTAGCAGTGTGCTGGGAACACAATAGCAGGATACCATGAAGCAGGCAGGAAATACCAAGATGAATAGAAACCAAGCAATAGATTGCAACCAGCTAGTGGCAAGTGCTGTGGGAGTGCCCTGTGGTTGGCCCTGACCTGATTTTTAGACTAATTTATCTCTCTCTTTCTCCCTGAACCTATTTGCATGTCTCAGCTCTTGGTGAGCTGCCCCTCTCACAATCACAGGGTTCCTCTGGTGGGTTCTGAAAGTCCCATCCATCTTTCTTGGACACAGGAGGATTTTATGTCATAGGCAGGGTTCAAATTACACTCTGAGTCTTGGGGGGCCTGTGGTGGTTTCAGCCAGAAGCTGGAAGGAGCCCCCGCTACCTGAGATGCATAGAAAGGCATGCAGTGGGCCAGGGGCTCTCGTCTTTTATGGGTGGGCTCAACCTCTCTGAGCCACCCAATATTTCAAACCCTGGTCATAGGCAACTTAAAGATGAGACAGATGAAATGCTGGGGAACCAGACTGAGTGTGAATGTGTGGATTGCAAAGTGCATCTGTGGGTGAAGAAGTAGTGCTAATATACTACTGCACAGTATTATTGGCAGGGATTCTAGATTTATCTGTTTAAAAATCGCAGATTCTCTGATTAAAAACCCCAACATCCATGTTTTTCCATGATTAAAAGGAAACACCACTATATATATATATATATATAGGTATCAATTGAACACAACTTTGTATTGATATATTTACAGTGTTAAAGCTATTTGGAAGCCTATCAGTGCCTCAATCACTATAATAAAATAAATTCTAAATATAGTAAAAACTGCCTTAACCAGCACCTTACAAGCTGGCATGCTCTATTAACCAGCATGCCAGCTTGTAAGGTAGAAGCGAAACCGAGCCCCCACAGCCTGGGGCAAAACAGCCTGCACTGCCAAACCCCCATGGCCTGAGGCATAGCAAGCTACACGGAGCCTGCCTCCCTGTCCCCCGGGGCCCGCGGGGCCTGTGGGAGGGGCAGTGATGCAGCAGGAGAGGCAGCAATGCCCAAGATGCAGCAGGAGATGCATTGGCCCAAACAGGCAAAGACTCCTGTTCAGGTCTCTCAATTAACTGGCATATTTTGTTATCTGGCACCCCCAATTCCCCATGGATGCCAGATAACAAAGCTTTTGCTGTACATATAAATTTTGGCATTTGATTTTGGGTTTTTTTATCATGGAAAATCAGAGCTCCCTCTGCCCCCTTTGCTCACCAGGATGCGGGTCCAGCTGAGTCTGTCCCCCCTGCCCCAACTGCTTTGTGGTGCTGAGCAGCTGTGATATGCCAGTGCCCTGCCCATGTCATTGCCCCTCCCTCCCCACCCACAGCCCCCTGACCCTGGGGGGAGGGACAGATGCAGGCTGGGGCCTTGGGGCTCACCATCCTGCTGCCCTTTCCCTGGGGTCTGTGGGGCCCAGCAGGCAAAACCTAACATGGAAGAGCAGAGTAGGGCAGGACAGGGTGGGAAGTCTTAGTGCCACCAGTGGGACGCTGCACCACCATGGCAAAGTGTCCCCTGCCCACCTGGATGCAGTGGGGAGCACAACTCTATGCCACTGCCCCCTTCTGCCAGGTGGACTGAGGGTGCCTCACCATGTCAGCACGGGGCTCCTGGCAGTGACTGAGCCTCCCCTTCATGCCTGGCCTTGCCACACCATGTCCTGCCTCCTGGGTTACGGAGGCCACAAAGGAAGGACAGGAGGTTGGGCAGCCCTGAGCCCGCAGCAGTGAGCTCGCATCTGCCTCCACCTCCGCCTCTGCCCCAAGTACAAATCTGGGGGGCACATGCCCCATATGTTCCTGGGAGTTCACACAGTGGTTAGGAGCCAGCCCGCTCACCCCAACCCCTGGATAAGCTACCCACAGCGCTGTCCGGCCCTGTGGCCATGTATTCCAGCCCTGGGCCCCAAACTCCACGCACTGCCCAGGTATCCCCACGCACCACCCCAGCCCCACCCAAATCTGTCCCTCACTATGAGGGCATCAATCCTTCTCCGTCCCTGACTTACCTACCGGGAGCTGCTCCCTAGGGTGCTTGCCTGCCACATGCATGTGTGTATGCATACATGCATGCAGTGCCCCATGTTTGATCGCCCACCTCCTGCCCCCTCTAGCCCCTTTCAGGCTGGAACTATGCCAGCCTGCAATGGGAAAACCTGCCATTTCCTGCATTTATTCCTTTAAAGAAAAAAATCTGAATTTTACTGTGTTTTTCCATGGCAAACAGAAAACCCAGGTCCCTGATTAGGCTACTGTACAGTACTGTCACTTAAAAGACGTTTGCCAACACTACCGCACAATAACTCAGGTTCCTGAGTGTTTATTTAATGCTTGCTTATAAAAGTACTAAATAAATGTGCAATGACCACTGCACAGTAGCGTCTCATGTATATGCATCCACTGTGTACCAGCTTTAAGCACAAATGGTAAAACCCACAGAAAACCAGTCAATGAATGTTCCCACCGGTAGGTGGGGGGGGGGTTGGGGGGCCCCTCAGTCCCTGCTTTCATGACAGCACCATCCCCACCATCCCCCAGCAGGGCTGGAGAAAGGGGTGAGGGCAGCAGTGCTGGCCTCGCCCCCCTCCCTGGCCCTGCTCCTTGGAGGCAGAGGGGGATGGAGGGGCAAAATGAGCCCGGACCCAACACAGTGGGGGCAGGAGGTTGGGGGGGAAAGGGGGCCAAATGAGAAACAGGGGTGGGGCCAGATGTGGAGCTCTGTCCCCACCCACCCCCACCCACGTAGGTGGGGACTGAGGGGCCAGAGGAGGTGGGTGAGACCAGAGGCACTGACCTTGCCCCCCACACTCTGGCACACAGGGTTGGACATGGCCGGGGGGGTGTACGGGGCTGGAGGCAGAGTGGCGGCACTGCAGGGTGCTGTGTGGCAGCTCTCTGTCCCCACCCCACCCTGGTCAGTCATGACAGGCAATGGTGGGGATGAACTGGGATGGCAGCGTGGGGCGGTGGGTGACCGCGCTCTGTCCCCGCCCCACCCCCACCATCATTCTTGATGGGCAATTGCCTCTCTAATCACCTGTCCAAGTTTCCACTTCTTGCAAGCTTCCTTTTTGTATTTAAACTCACTGAAGAGTTCCCTGCTAAGCCAAGCTGGTCATCTGCCATATTTGCTATTCATCCTGCACATCAGGATGGTTTGTCCTTGTGCCCTTAGTAACAATTCTTTAAAATACAACCAGCTCTCCGAGACTCCTTTCCCCTTTAGCCTGTCCTCCCAGAGGATCCTGCCTACCAGTTCTCTGAGCAAGTCCGTCTTCTTTTCTGAAGTCCAGGGTCCATACTCTGCTGCTCTCCTTTCTTCCTTTTGTCTGGATCACAGGCCTGATCATCTCATGGTCACTGCTGCCCAAATTGCCATCTGCTTGTACATTCCCCACCAATTCTTCCCCATTTGTGAACAACAGGTCAAGAAGAGCATGGCCCCTAGTTAGACTCTCCAACACTCACACCAGGAAGTCCCCATTACTCTCCAAACAAGTTCTGGTTTGTCTGTACACTGCTGTATTACCCTTCTAGCAGATGTCAAGGTGATCAAAGTCCCCAGTGGGAATGAGGCCCTGTGATCAGAAAACTTCCGCTAGCTGTTTGAAGAAAGCCTCATCCATCTCAGCCCCTTGGTCTGGTTGCCTATAGTGCATACCCATAACAACATCACCCTTGTTGTTCTCTAGTTACCTCCAGAATCCCTGGGGTGGGTTGGACTTAGGGGCTGCCCTGAAGAAGTGTGGCACACAGATGTGCTAACTGAGCAGCAGAGAAGGGGGGAGCTGAGGCAGGCACAATCACTCCCTCCCTTCCCATTATCCAAGAGGTAAATTACTGTAGCTGTTTTCACTAGACTTCTTATACTTTTGCAGCAAGGTGGGCATCAAGACACTTCTTGAAGATTGCCAGGGTGAGAAACTGTACCACTTCTGGGGGGAGCCTGTTCCAAACCCTCAGCACGCGACTTGTAAAGAATTTTTTCCTATTGCCCAGTCTGAAGCAATCTTCAATCAATTTGTGCCCATTGTTTCTTGTCTTCCCCTGGGGGGCTTTGGTGAACAGATGCTCTCCCAGGCTCTAATGTACGCTCCTAATATACTTATAAGCTGCCAAGTCCCCTCTGAGTCTTCTCTTCTTCAGGCTGAACAGTCCCAAGTCTTTAAGCCTCCCCTCATATGACCTGCTCTCTAGGCCTCTAATCATGTGTTTGGACCTTCTTTGGACTCTCTTGAGCTTCTCCACGTCCTTCCTGAAGTGCGGCACTCAAAACTGGATGCAGTACTCCAGTTGTGGTCTCACCAAGGCTGAGTAGAGTGGCAGGATGACATCCTTAGCCTTGCTTGAGATGCCTTGGTAGATGCATGCCAGTGGTTGATTTGCTCTGCCAGCTATGGCATCGTATTGGTGGTTCATGTTCATTTTGTGGTCTATCACAACACCTAGGTCTCCTTCAGTTGTGGTGCTGGCAAGCATAGTACTGCCGAGCCTCCCCAGTGTGACCAAAGCGCCATGGCACTTACCTTAGGAGCCAAGACAGGTAACAGCAGGGAGGAGGCCGGAGGACAGATACCAACCCAAATGCAGGCTTGGCAGTTTTGCGGCTGCCCGAGCCTGCACGTCGGGGAGAGCTGGGGGCGTGGCCTCCAAGCAGGCTGCTTAAAAAGCGGCTAGAGAAACAGCTGGGATGGAGAGGGGAGAGAAGGATGGAGCACCAGCTGGGAGATGCTGGCTCAGGGGCTGGAGGAGGAGGCAGCTGGCCACCAGGAGACCGGTGAGGCAGGAGGCGGATTCAAAGGTCAGCAGGAGCTGAGGACCCCTGCTGGAGAGCAGCAATCAGCTCTGGAGGGGGGCAGAGCCTGGGGAACCACGAGCCCTGAGAAAGGGGAGCAGAGGGACACTGACAAGAGAGACCAAGACAACCAGGCCCCAGGTCAGACGGACTCCAGGGTGGGGACACCAGAGGAACTGGTAGGGACGGATCACAGGGAAGGTCTCAGCACCCCTGCCTGCTAAAGGGGAAGGAGACAGACAAGCCCCTAGGAGGGGGAGAGAAAGGAGCCTCGAGGAAAAGAGAGAAAGGTGGGCTCGGAAGCTCTACTGGCAGGTGCCAGCATTTTTTCTGTTGAATTGTGAATGACACCAGCTGGGTCAAATATATTTTTTCTTGAAGAGGGGGAGACCAGCCCAAGACCCAGAGATAGCCCTCCTTATGGTTCATGGCCCTGAAGACCCAGCCCTGGCAAGGTGGGCAGTGTGGGGAAGACCTGCAGGGAGTAGCTTCGTCCCAGGCTGAAGGCGTGGTAAGAGTGGGGTAAAGGGGAGGTTTTGGACCCCCATGAAGACAACCCCAGGGTAGAGGCACCTCCGGACCCCAGCCAGGAACTGCCCTCCCAACTTATAACAGCAAAGATGTGGCAGGTGAGAAAGAGGGACAGCACCCAGACCATGTAGGGGGCACTGGAACAGGGATTCACCCTGACGTTGCTGGGAGGCAGGGCACCCACAAAGAGGTACCCGAAGCCTTACAATACCTATCCGCAACAAACATGTTGAAAAGCACTGGTCTGAGCACTGAAGCCTGAGGGACGCCACTGG
The DNA here is from genome assembly GCF_052110815.1 of Crocodylus siamensis. Taxonomy (NCBI): domain Eukaryota; kingdom Metazoa; phylum Chordata; order Crocodylia; family Crocodylidae; genus Crocodylus; species Crocodylus siamensis. The sequence continues at coordinate 13,925,932 of NC_143408.1, read as the reverse complement.
TCATCTTCGGCTGTGTTGACTCAGTTCCATCTACCAATACTCTCTGGGTCCTACCCCAGAGCCAGTTACCCAGCCACCTGACCATAAAGTAGTTGAGGCTGCATTTCCCCAATTTTAGCATGAGGACATCATGGGAGACTAGGGCAAAGGCCCTTTTGAAGTCCAAGTATATGACATCAACCTCATTTCCCCTATGCTGGTGGTGAGATACCTGGTCGTAGAAAGAAATGAGGTTGGTCAGGCATGACCTGCTTGTAACAAAGTCATGTTGGCTAGCCTTTCAAATACTGCCTTCTGTTAGCCTATCAGTAATGGATTCTCTGAAAATTTTTTTCCAGGATTTCACCAGGGATTGAAGTCAAGCAGATTGGCCTGTAATTACCTTGAAGATAGGCACCACACTGGCCCTCTTCTAATGTTCTGGGACCTCTCCCATGTCATGAGTTTTCAAATAACTTTGGCCTAGGACACACTATGATGTCGGAAAGTTCTTTTAACACTCGGGTGTAGTTCATCTGGTCCTGCTGACTTGTAGATATTTACCCTTTCCAGGTGCTCCCCCACAAAACCTCTGCCAACTACAGAAGGGTGATCACCCCAGCCTTGATCATCCTGAATCCCATTAAGCAAGCTAACACCCTTGGACTGGTGGAATACTGATGTGCTGTACTCTTTTAGGAGTTCGGTGTCAGATATCAGCAATCCCGTTTCATTCATCAGGGGTCCTATGCGTCTCTTATTTTTTCTCTGACATCCTACATATCTAAAGAAGGACTTTTTGTTGTCCTTGATTCCAGTTGCCAATTTGTGTTCAGTTTGTGTCGTTGTCCTATTCTGCTCCCTACAGGTGCAAGCTGTTGCTGAGTACTCCTCTTTGTCGATTACTTCTGACTTCCATCCCTTGTAAGCTTCTCTTATCCCACACTGTGTGCTCAGCCAGGTGCTCTGGTTGGTGAGTGCCTTTGGGAAGGTGGTCTCCAATCCCCAGGCACTCTGCTACATATCCACCCACTAGCTCAGACAGAGAATGAGGGGTGATTAGGTTCTATTCTCTCCACCTTGCACCAGAGTAAGAAGTGGTCTCTGCTTCTTTCCAGAGCCAGCAAGTAAGTATTGTGACAGCCCAGCCCATGATCATCAGTTCATTTCAGCCAGCAGCAATGCAAACTGTGGAAACCATCATGCGGCCCCAAGATGAATTTGTATTTAATTAATTTTATCATTAATTGTTAACTTAAGAATTGAAGCACCTGTCTCAGGCCCTCTGTGCTTTAGGCAAATATTTCCAAATGCATTCATTGTTAATGACAAATGTAGCAATCTCACCTCAACCCCCTATCCCAAAATGACCAAGCAAGAACTAAGGGTAAGTAGTTCCTCCTTCCAAGTACGCATGGACCTTTCTACTGATTTTCTTCCCTACAGATCCAACATATCTGAGTTCTGAAAGCCAATGAACCCTCAGTGAGAAACTGCCATCTAGAGCTGATCAGGAAAAGTGACAAAATATAATTTTCACTATGATTTGAAAATTGAAATTAAAACATTCATTTGTGATGTTTCCTTTGGAACTCAGGGAAAGCCCTTCTATTAGGCTGGCTTCCTGCCAGCTCACACACCTGGTTCCTTGACAACCCACTTGCTATCTAACAGGGAGCTGAAAGCTCTAGTTCTCAGAGAAAGCATCTACACAAGACACTAAATACACAGTAGACTAATTCTACTGCACATTAGCATGTCATGGTAAAAGCCATGTTAATGCACTAATGCATAGTAGAATCAGTCTACTGTACAATAGTGTCAGAAAGAAAATGTGTGTTATTGCAGGTACTAAACTGAATGCTCAGAAACCACAGTGCATTATTGAACATGTAGACACGTCCAGTGAGTATGGGCAGATATAGCATTTATCACACTCCATTTAAAGCACTCCAAAGCATGAGAGGACAGACAGCCCAGTCAATGTCCCAGGAAATTGGCCAGTCTGCCATTGGCATCCCACAGTACTCCACTTTCTACCTCCCCTTCCCCTACTTCTTTGCTCCCAGAGGTCACCTCACTTTCTCATTCCAGCTCCACCGTGCAGGGATCACAGCACCTGTTTGGCATGTAGTCCTGCCTATTCCCTGTGCTGCCTGAAAAAAACATCATTTTGCTGGATTACCAGCATAAGAAATCAGCTTCTTGGGAGAAAAACTGTCTCGAGGTGCTCAGAACCATTGGTTCTGCACCCACAAGGCTGATGCCAGTGTCTTTGGCCACATCCACAAGACATTCAGTGAATTGGAAGTGGGTGGAAATCATGGACCTCCTTGCTATCTGGGACAAAAATAATACCCAGTAGGGCTGTGCGAAATTTTGGTACCTGTTTTATTTCAGATTCGGACATTTCAGCAGCTGAAACACCAAATCCAAAATGAAATACAAGGCTCCAAAACAGCTCTGAAATGAAACAGATCCATCTGAAATGTTGCAGAAATGTTGTGGATGTTTTGGACTGTTTTGGATGTGTCGGACTGTTTCAGACTGTTTTGGAGGCTGGCTTGCAGGGAGAGAAAAACTAAGAAAAGGATGGGTGGAGGGAAGGAAGGACTGCTCTGATATTGACATCTAAAGCTGGCCAGTGACAACGATTTGCCCCTGAGGTCCCTTCCAATTCCAGTGCTCTTGGGGAGGGACAGAAGCACCATAAAAAGCTGTTTGTGAAAGGCTCTCTGCCATTTTGCAGCTGTGTCTGTGTCTCTGTAGCAGCAGGAACAGCAGCAGAGAGCAGCATCTGTAAGCTTGCAGCTTGATAGTGCCTTCCTACCAAGCTGTAGCCAATCCTTTCCTATTTACCCTTGCTTACCCTCCCTATTGTTATCCCTTGCAGCTATTTCTTCCCCCAAAATCCAGTTATTTGTTGTTCTTATTTCCCCCACCCCCCAAACAAACAGAAAGTGCTGCTTTACTTGGCAGTGTCTCATCATTGTGCACTGCAGGAAAGCACTACACATACATTATACACACTTTCACACAGATACACATTTTTTTCCCAGCACACAAAATATGAAGTGTGCCGGAAAGGCAGGTGCCTGGTCTTCTGGCAGGGGAGCCAGAGGGGGCAGAGGGAGAGCTGTAAGTTCCCCCCCCCAAACTGAGATGCACCCTCTTTCCTAGCACTAACAGGCATGAGGCTTATAGTGCTAGTGGCAGCAAGGAGGTGGGACCAGTGCCTGCATCTGCACCCCCACCAATAACACCAACCATAATAATAACCCCCCCACCCCAGCCCCACCAGCATGACAAACAGCACCAGCATGACAGTCTACTCCACCCCCATTTCAGTTCCCAGCCTGAACCTTCCAGTGCCAGAAGAGGAGCTGGATCTGGAAGCAGGGGACCTGAGTGCACTAGCAAAAGAAATTCTGGAGACTGAGGAAGAATCTGAGTTTGTGTTCCACTCCCTCCAAGTTCCTTTAGAGCCAGGTCTCCTTCCCCACAAGGCAGTTCAGAGGAGGTTGACATTGCCATTGTGGTGGCAAGTGGATCAGCTGAGTCAGCTCTACCTGTTGTTGCGCCTCTGCCTGCTGAGAAGGGGGATCAGGCAGGATCCGCACCTGCACCCCAGGTGTGAGGGGGTAGCATGGTGTGAGATCATCTTCAGGTGGCAGATGATCCCATATATGCTATCTGCCTGCTCTGCTGATGTAAGACCAGCTGGCTCAAGGAGGTGAAACACTTCAGCACCACAGGGATGGTGATGCATCTCAGGAGGCATCACCCCTTGCCCTCGTTCCTCAGCCTGGCACCAATGGGAGCATGCCCAAAAAGAAGTTACCAGCTCACTCCAAAGCCCCTGTCTCCAAGAAGCAGAGGCAGGCCACTCTGGAACAGTGGGGCAAAGGGGGATAGAAAGGGGCGCATGTTGAAAAGGTGAGCAAGATCACCCAGAGCATTGGGAAGATGCTTGCCCTGGATGGCCAGCCCTTCTCCCTAGTTGAGCGGCCAGGGTTCAGGTGGCTCATGGTACTTGTGGCCCCATCCTACCAAGTGCCTGCATGTACCATCTTCAGCAGGATGGTCGTGCCCTCCCTGTATGAGGCATGCAGGGAGTACTTGAAGGAGGAGGTGCACAAGGCAGGTCTGCATGTGGCCTTACACTTCACCTTGGACATCTGGAGCATCCAGGGTGGAAATCATGCCTACCTCTCCCTCACAGGGCACTGGTGCTATCAGTTAGGCCATTGGTGGGCTCTCCTTCAAGCCAAGCTGATGGATGGGTCCTACACGGCAAGGGAGTTCATGGTGGCCATGAACCGCAAGGTGCAGGGATGGCTTATTGGGCAGGGCAAGCTCACCCGTGGGTTCATCACCAACAGGGCCAATATGGTAAAGGCGGTTCATGATGTCAACTGTTGGTAGCTGCTGTGTAGCATATAAGTTCCACCTCATAGTCAGGGACGCCTTGAAGGGGGACAGCTAGCTCATTTTGAAATGCAGAAAGGTGGTGGGCTACTTCCACCAGCCATCAAGGGGGGCAAGATGCTGCAGGACAAAGAGGCAAAGCTGAGTGTTCTGCAGCACAAAATCACCCAGGATGTGGAGACTTGGTGGAACTCCATATACCTCATGCTGTAAAGGCTGGTGGAGAAACAGAAGGCCATCCATGAGATGGCCTTTGTCAGTTAGATTGGGATCAGTGGCCTGCTTAACATAACAGGGTGGAATACCATCTCCCAAATCTTGGTGGTCCTCAAGCCATTCATCAAGGCCACTGAGGCCATCAGCGCTGGCAATGCCCTCCTTACCCAGGTGATCCCCATAGTGAGGGAACTTTAGAAACAAATGGAGAAGTTCCAGGGGATCAATGTTCCTGGCTGGGGCAAGCCTCTGTCACCAGAGGTCCAAGCACTGGTGAAGCAGCTGAAGGAGGTCATCAAGAAATGACTAGATCCATTGCTGTCCAGTATGGTCCACATGCTGGCCACCATGTACAACCCGAGGATGAAGGGGAGCGTATGTGGCAGCAAAACCCTAGATTACTGGACTGAAGTGCTGGTAAACAGAGTCCGAGAGGCAGAAGAGCACAGGTAGGGGACGCAGAAGAGAGGGATCCACTTTCCCATGCCAGCACTCCCAGCAGCAGCCAGTCTCCTTCACGACAGCTGTTGTCAATGGGGGACAAGGTAATGGCTTCATTGGTAGGGTCTAGAGGCAGCAGACCTCAGCCAGGTAACACGGAGACCTCAGTGGATACCTCTCAAGCAAGGACATGGAGCTGCTGAACTGTGACCCCCTTGGTCTCTTGGACAACCTGCAGCCAGATGTGGCAGGGTCTGGCCACGGTTGCCCGGGAACACCTGTGCTGTCCACCGACCAGGGTTCCAAGTGACAGGGTGTTCAGCACTGCTGTGGATGTAGTGACATACCACTGCACCTCCTTGGATCCTGGTTTGGTGGAGTAGCTGGTGTTCCTTAAGGTGAACCTCCTGCTGCTAAGGTTCCTTGAGCTCCACATGCAGATAGAGTAAGTGCCAACATCCTCACTCTGCCCACACCTATCTACTGTTTACAGGAGTAGGCCACTACCTGGAAAATGTGGGAGTTAGTCCCTATAATAAGGGGAGCCTGTGGCTTCCACCCTGGGTCTGAGCACACCAAGGCAATGGTTGCCACTTCTTTATTGTTCCCTGCCACAGAGACAGGAAACCAAATTCTAATTTTAAAATACCCGCAATATGAGTATTGACTTTGACTAAGGCCACATAAGCCCAACCCAGACAAGAGAAATAATGGCAAACAGTTGAAATGAGTTTTATACAGTGATTCAAACAAAATGGCCACTTGGGACCCCTTCAGCATTACCCCAAATTACAGCTGCCAAGTGGTAAGCCAGCCAGGAACGTGATCTTGATATTCGAGATGTACTTCGGGCTTGGAGGGGAGGTATCGTTATGCCCCTTCCTGACCAAATGGGCATTCCAACTGGGTGGCTCCTCCTGAGGGAATGGGGAAGCCTGCGACTAATGGATGGCATACTGCATCTAGTGGTACAAGGCTCTGAGGGACAAGAGGTGTTGTAGCTGGTCCTCCCTAGAGAATAGCAGGTCCTAGCCCTGCGGGCTCTTCACGATGACTTCAGTCATATGGGAGTAGAATGAACTCTGGCTTTAGCACGGGAAATATTTTTCTGGCCCTGCATGGACAAGGACATTAAAGATAAATGCCAAATGTGTGAGCATTGTGATGAGGAAAACTGCCATCACATACCACTTACCTGCACAACATTCAGAGATCGCAGCCACTCAAACTAGTCTGCATTGACTTTCTTATTATAGAGGGAGATGGGAACCAAAAGACCAGCCTCTTGGTAATAGACTATTTTATGTGATATGCCCAGGCTTTTGTGACCCATGACCAGACTGCCCACATGGTGGCTAAAGTGTTGTGGGAAAAGAACTTCTGGTGTCAGACTGCCCGCCCACTTACATTCTGATCAGGGCAGAGATTTTAAGAGCAAGTTACTCAAAGAGATACTGACTATAACGGGGATACGGAAATCCCATACGACTCCCTATCACCCACAAGGGGATCCCCAACCTGAGCGTTTCAACAGAACACTACTAAACATGGTGGGGATGCTAAGACAGGAGCAGAAGGCATCATGGGGCAACATCTATCTTTTCTCATACATGCCTATAATTCAACGAGGAATGATGCCACCAGGGTAAGCCCCTACTTCCTCATGTTTGGGAGGCAGCTGCAGCTTCCTATAAATCTCTGTTTTGGAGTGGAGAAGGCATATGTGGAGCACTTGTTACATGGGCAGTATGCCCAGCAACTGAGAGACAGACTGAGGTGGGCCTACCGCCTGGCTGGAGACCTAGTGAACCGCAACCAACTGAAGCACAAGCAAAATTATGATGCCCAAGTAAACAAGCAGGGACTGAGCCCCAGGGATCGGGTGTTACTAAGGAATTTAGGCCTGACAGGGAGACATAAGATTGCAGATCACTGCAAAGCCAAGCCTCACATAATTGTCAGAAGGATGAGGAATTTACCCGTGTAAGCAGTGGCCACTGAGACTAGGCCTGGGTGGCCCCAAGTACTGCACCACAATCTACTCCTGCCTATTAGTGAATGACTTGGCCCAGGGTTCCAGCCAGCTGAGCTCCACCACAGAACCCCCTCGGTCTGAGAGATGGGCTAGGCCCAGGACAGAACAAGTTCTTCCTCCTGCTCCAGTGAGTGAAGAAGACTCTGACTCAGACAGTGATGGGTGGTATCCCCCAGAGGTCCATTCCAGCCTACCGCCGACTGCCCCTGGAGGGGATACTCAGACTGGAAGAGCAGGGGATGCTCCAGACCCCCACGACAGCGCGACTGAAGAGCCACGACCATTGCAGTCTCCCAGGATTGCAAGCCCTGCTGCCAGACTATCCACCTCCAGGTTGAAAGCCCTGATAGCAGGGATGAAGGGAATGCCCCCAGGTCCCCATGGGGCTCAGAACCTGAACCCACTCCTCAAGCCCAGTGCAAAAGGAGGCCAGTTAAATGCCTCACCTAGGATGGCCCTGGCTTTTAAAGCAAGGTGCCCATCTCTGCCCCCTGGACTCAATAACTGCAGGGGGCCAGCCCTTCACCGGGATGGTGAAGGGTTCTGTAGGGGAGAGTGTAGCAGGCTTACCTTTTTGGTGCTTGGATTGATTCCCAGGCTCGAGGGTCTGCTGTTTGATTGGTGAAGCCCACCCACCAATCTGGGGGCAGCACAAGGGAAGAAATACCCCACCCTTTTCCAAAGGGAGGGTGCAAGGAACAACTGGACCCGAATTGGAACTGCGCCAGCCAGATCTGGAGAACTTCAGGGGTGCAGCCCCTGAAGCATTCTCAACACACTGAGAGACAACGAGGGACAGCAAGGAGAGAGGAGCTCTGGAGACAACTGTCCTTGGGACCCTGCTTGAGCTTCAATGGTGCATGAATCGGTGCACGGGGATCAGGCCCTAGGAGCCACTTGAGGCAGCTTGAGCCTAGGAACTCAGCAAGTGGCTGGGCATTTGGCATGCAGATCAACACATGGAGAGCTGGCCCTGGGAGCAGCTTGAGGCAGCTCGGGCCTCACCCAGTGCGGTTGGTGCATGGAGAACTGCCTTGGAAGCAGCTCATGGCTGCTCACGTTAGCCCTGGCCCTAGGCCAAGTGACCAGAGCCCCGCAGTGTGGCTCCACCTTTAACTAAAAGAGCCCAGTGCCCAGAGCAGGACCTGGGAAAGGGGAGAACCCCTGGTATGAGACTGGGGAGTCAGAGCCTGCAAGGGCTTGGCTTCCACATGAGAGAGAGAGCCCTGGGTGCCCAGAGAGAGAGCCCTGGGTGCCCAGTGCGGGGTGCCAGACCATCGAGGAGAGCCAAAGGTACTGCTGGGGAGAGGCTCTTGTGGGATCAGCCACTAGGAGATGAGCCTTGACTTCTCTAGAGAGGACGCATGAGTTACTGCGGGGAAGGGGAGGCTGACAGGGGAAGTGGGTCTGCCACCTGCAACCTCCATTGCATGGGGAGGTGTTGAGTGCACTCCCTATTTTGAGGCTGTCATTGTGTTAAGGACTATATAGCTAACGGTATTCTTTAAGGTGGTTTATATGGTTTATGTGTTTTAATGCCTCAGTGTATATCTTGGTATTGTTATTTGTGATGGTTTAAAGAAATAGTATTATTAATTTACTTGGGTTATATAAGTTAATATCCCTATGTGTTAATTGTGTTGTATAGATGATAAGTTATTTGGTTCATATGTGGTATTATATGTGAATTGTGGAATATTATATATAATATTATATGTTAAGCCTTGTAAATATTCTATGTTTTATATTAAGTGTCTGTATTTATTCTTATAATAAATTGTACATAGTTAAGTACTTGGTTTTGGCCTAGCTGTATAGAGAGGGGAGGATTTCATAGATTTCATAGACATTAGAGCTGGAAGCGAACACGGAAGATCGAGTCCAGCCCCCTGCCCAAGGGGCAAGAAGTCAGCTGGAGGTCATAGGATCCTAGCAATATAAGCATCCAAATTTCTCTTGAAGGCATTCAATGTGGGTGCTTGAACCACCTCTGATGGCAGGCTATTCCAGACCTTGGGGACTCAGACAGTAAAGAAATTCTTCCTTATGTCCAGCCTGAAACAGCCTTGCAGTAGTTTATAACTGTTTGACCTCGTCATCCCTTGGGGTGCTCTGGTGAACAAACATTCCCCCAGATACTGGTGGTCACCCCTGATAAACTTACAGGTGGCCATCAGATCACCCCTGAGCCTACACTTTTCCAGGCTAAAGAGGCCCATAGCTCTCACCCTGTAGTCATAAGATCTGTTTTCCTGACCTCTGATCATGCACGTGGCTCTTCTCTGGACTCTCTCAAGCTTCTCCACATCCTTTTTGACTTGTGGGGCCCAAAACTGGACGCTGTATTCCAGCTGTGGCCTCACCAAGGCCAAGTACAATGAGAGAATGATGTCCCGGGATTTGCTTGAGAAGCATCTATGGATACAAGCCAGCGTTTTGGTCACTTTACTAGCTGCAGCATCGCAAAGAAGGCTCATGTTTATCTTGTGGTCAATGATGACCCCCAAGTCTCTTTCTTCCGTAGTGCTAGCCAGCATAGCACTGCCAAAACTATAAGGACGCTGCAGGATTTCCCACCCCAAGGTGGAAAACCTTGCATTTTTCAGTGTTAAACACCATCAGGTTCTCATCTGCCCATTTGCTGAGCCTGTCCAGGTCAGCCTGGATTGCCCTCCAGCCTTCAGGTATGGCCCAGAGTTTGGTGTCATTGGCAAACTTGGCCAGTCCAATTGTGACTCCAATGTCCACATCATTAATGAAGATGTTGAACAATATGGGTCCAAGGACAGAGCCTTTGGGGATCCCACTGGTCACAGGGCACCATGATGATTGACTTCCATCAACCACCACCCTCTGGGTCTGACCACAGAGCCAATTTCCCAGCCAGCAGGTCATAGTGGACCCAAGGCCACAGTTGGCCAGTTTCGCCAAGAGGTGATCACAGGATACCAGATCGAAGGGTTTTTTTAAGTCAAAACGTATGACATCAATCTCTCCTCCCTTATGCAAGTGATAGGTCACCTGCTTGTAAAAGGAAATAAGATTGGTTAAGCAAGACCTACCCACAACAAACCCGTGCTGGCTATCCCTCAGGATGTTGGTGCTGGCCAGTCCATTAAGGATGGCCTCTTTAAGAAACTTTTCTAAGACCTTCCCTAGGATATAAGTCAGGCTGATGGGCCTGTAGTTTGCTGGATCCTCTTTCCTCCCTTTCTTGAAGATAGCCACCACATTAGTCTTCTTCCAGTCTTCGGGCACTACACCAGAGTGCCAGGAGTTCTCAAAGATCTGTGCCAGGGGCTGGGCTATGATGCTCGCCAGCTCCTTGAGTAGCCTGGGGTAGATTTGTCAGGGCCAGCTGACTTGAAAGTACCCAGCCTCTCAAGGTGTTCCTTCATGAGGTCAGCATTGATGGAAGGCAGGGGATCTCCCTCACCCAGACCTCCCTGTCCTGTAGTGGACATGGGCGTCCCGTGTGACTGATGAAAGACTGATGCAAAGTACCCATTTAATAGGTTGGCTTTTTCCTGGGCGTCAGTTGTCAGATGTCCCACCTGGTTTAGCAGAGGTCTAGCATTGCCATTGCTTTTCCTTCGGCTCCCCACATAGCTGAAAAAGGACTTTTTATTGTCCTTGATACTTGAAGCTAGTTGGAGTTCAGTTGCAGCCTTGGCTTTCCTGGTTTGCTTCCTGCAGAACCAGACCAGTGCAGAATATTCCTCCTTGGAGGTGAATCCCACCCTCCATCCTTTGTAGGCCTTTCTTTTTAGCCTCAGGAGGTCTGCTAGGTCCCTGGAGAGCCAGGGGGGCTGCTGTGCCCTCTTGCTGCCTTTCCTCCAAGATGAAATAGAATTAGCTTGTGCATTGAGGATTGCTCCCTTGAGGAGCAACCATTCTTCCTGAACTCCCCTCCCCCTGGGATCGTGGTCCCTTAGTGCCTCACTGACAAGCCTCCTTAGCTTTAGTAGCTGACCCCTTCCTCAGCACCCTGCCTGACCATCACCACTGTCATCAGAGGACAAGGGACACCCCCTGTGTGTACCTGGGCTACAAACTTTTTACATAACCAACAATAGTAACCCACCAACACTTGGTAGGGTGGCATGCACTACCTTAGACCTCATCAGAAGATACCATGGAATGGCTCTGACAATACCTACAACCAAGGCAGACCTTCTCAAACTATACCCGGACATTTTCGAAAGGTTGGGCCAATTTCCTGGTACCCACCACATCTATGTCGACCTGGTGGTACCACCAGTTGTGCAAGGGGGTAGTAAAATTCCCTATGCAACCCTAGACAAATTGAAGATTGCCCTCAAAATGCTGGAAGCTTTGAGAGTCATTATGAATGTGAATAAGCCCACACCCTGGGTCAATAGCCTTGTGATTACACAAAAGAAGAACGGTTCATTACAGCTTTGTTTAGACCCATGAGACCTCAACAAGTATTGAGGTATCACTTTTCTATCCTCACTGTAGAGGATGTGCAAAGGAGCTTGTCAGGTAAAAGCTGTTCACCATTCATGATGAAAAGGATAGCTACTGGCAAGGCAAGTCAAATTGGACAAGGAATCGGCAGAGCTGTGTACCTGTAACACCCCATGGGGATGGTTCCACTTCAGTTGCCTTCTCTTTGGTATTAAGTCAGCTAGCAAAGTATTCCAACACAAGAATCATGAGTGCTTTGGTGACAGTCCTGGAATCCACATAATCACAGATGACATGCTCATTGCGGCAGCTACCAAAGAAGAGCATAGTACTACCCTGAAAAAAGTCCTGAAGAGAGCACATCTGAAAGGAGTAAAGTTTAATTAGGACAAAATACAGTTTCTAGTTGACAGCATTAGGTATATGGGCCATATCTTCTCAAAAGATAGTGTCAAACCAGATGATGACAAAGTGGAAGCCATCAACAGGATGCCCCCTCCAACAGACAAAAAAGGCCTTCAAAGACTCCTCAGAAATATTCAGTACTTGGCGCAATACATTCCACATGAGTCCAGTCTGATGGCCCTGCTGAGAGCACTTCTCAGCAATAACGCTATCTGGCAATGGGGACCCGAGTATCAGGAAGCCCTGGATAAGCTCAAGCAAACCATCACAACAGCACCTGTGCTCAGGAACTTTAACCCAGCAGAGCAGCTGGAAATCCAAGTTGATGCATCAAAAGATGGCCTAGGAACATTGTCTGTTCTAGCAGAACCAGCCAATTGCATATGCTTCAAGGGCTCTAAATACATTGTGAGAGAAATTATGCTCAGGTTGAATAAAAACTTCTGGCAATTATCTTCGTCATGACGAAGTTCCACCAACACGTGTATGGCACCCAGGCAAGGGTCCAGTAGGACCACAAACCCCCGGAAGTGATTTTTGCGAAGCCCATAGGAGAGACTCCAGCATGGCTACAGACGATGCTGTTGCAGCTCCAAAAATATGACATCCAGATTCTCTGTACCAAAGGCAAAAACATGTTAGTGGCTGACATGCTTTCTAGAGCCACAACGCTTGCTCCTCCCCCTGAACCTGATTTTTCCACTCAAAAAAGGTAGTTCACAGTCTGACTGAAATGGAGCCACCCAGTGGCCAGTTAACCAGCACTTATAGGAGCACACGAAGGCTGATAGGAAACTACAGTCCCTTACAGCCCAGCATTTTAATGGATGGCCAAGCAGGCAAAAACAAGTTAAACCTGAACTAAAGCCTTACTGACCTCTCAGAGAGCAAATCTGGATTCAGGATGATTGGCTTATCATCCTGATTGGGCTGAAAATAATCATTCCACACAATGCGAGGACCAACATGTTGATATTGCTTCATTCGCCCATCAAGGCATACAGAGGTCGAAAGCACAAGATTGACAAATCATGTATTAGCCTAAGATGACTGCCCACATCAAGCAATGCATTGCAAATTGCACACCTTGTCAAGGGCTCCAACCCAGCACTCAGAAAGAGCCCATGAGCTCACATGAGATCCCAGACCTACCTTGGCTAAAACTGGCAGCAGACATTTTTGACCTACAGGGACAGTCTTATTTGATAACAGTTGACTATTACTCCAAGTACCCGGAAGTTTTGCACCTGTCTGACAAGACAGCTGGCATGGTAATAGCTAAAATGAAGTCTGTATTTGCTTGCCATGGCATACCTAAAGTAATTGTTTATGATCACGTGCCATTTGCAAGTCACATGATGAAACAATTTGTGACTGACTGGGGCATAACCATCATCCACTCTAGTCCAAGTTACCCACAATCCAATGGCCAGGCTGAATACACGGTTAAGACCATCAGATCAATGTTTAAGATGACTTTGCAGGACAGCTCAGCTCTACACCTGGCTTTACTCAATCTCCAGAACATGCCCATCACAGGTCTTGAGTATGCTCCAGAACAGTTTCTGATGGGGAGACTTTTGTGCAGTACCCTCCCTACTACAATGGCAGTGCTAACTCCTAAACTGCCATTGAATGCTTCCCACAAGTTGCTGAACCTTCAAAGGTGCCAAAAGATGCACTATGATTATTCTTGCCCAGCCGGCACAGGGCTGGGGGGAAGGGAGAGGGAGGGGGACATGATGCAGCCACTGCATGCATCCCAGGAAGGTATGGAAGGCATGTGCCCCCTGGATCTGTCCATGGGGCAAAGGCAGGCTGCTGCTGCAGGCTGGGGGCGGGGAAGGTGCTGGGCTCTTCCCAGTGTGGGTAGGGGGGTTGGGCCAGGGCTTCACTCAGGGCAGGCAGCAGCAGCACTGGGATGGGGACTACAGTGAATTGTGGGGTGGCTGCAGGTCCTCCTATAACCCCCCCACCCAGTGTCACCCGCCCCAAGTGCAACCCAGCCCAGCCCCCTGCTGGGAAGAGCCCAGTGCTGGCCTAACCCCAGCTTGCAGCAGCAGCCTGCCCCACCCTGCATGCAGATCCAGGGGCACATGCCCCCATGCCCTCCCGGGGTACACACAGGGGTGGGAGCCACCCCCCCCCCATGCCTCCTGGACAAGCCACTTGTGGCTCCAATCTGTGCTCTGCTCCAGCTGTGCAGCATCTGCCCCTGCCCCTGCCCTAGCCCCAGCCCCAGCCCCAGCCCCAGCCCCAGCCCCAGCCCCAGCCCCAGCCCCATTCTTTCCATCACAGGGGCCTCAATCTGCATTCCCCACATCCCTTCCCTCCCCCCTTACCCTTTCTCCCACAACAAACTTACCAGCTGGATGCTGCTCTTCAAGCTGGCCAGCTGCATATTGGAAATCACATCAGTATCTAATATTGCTTATTAAAAATCAGCTATTGTTATTGGCCCAACAAATCTCTATTAGTGCACCCCTATTAATGACATTAAGTCATGCTGGAAAAAAAATCTCCCTGAAAAGCTTCAGTCAGAGTTGGCAACTCTACTCCATTTCCTACCTCCCAGGACCCCAGCTCAGGACTCCACACCAATTAGACATTCCTTGCTGACTCCAGTGCTAGAAATGTGTTGCACTGTCACTGCAGCTGTATTGGCCAGGTGGAGGGGAGGGGGCAAGAAGAGATAAGACTTTTTCTGGAGTAACATGTGCCCAGGAGCCCAACTACCCCCATTCCTTGCCGGTTTCGGGTACAGGCAGTTTGCTGCTTAAGCAGCTGCTGTGCTGGCAGGGCCATGTGGAGGCAATGGGACTCCCCCTGGAGCAGCAAGTGCAGTGCTTTGGCTCCAAGGAGTCTGGTTTACAGCTGACTGTTTACCTTTACCTATCCCCCTTTAACCTCTCCACCTGCCCTTCTCCTTGGGTCTTCTCTTTACTATTTTATTCCTCCAGCCTCTTACAGAGAGAACTCCCAGCCTATCCTGAGCAAGCACTGCAGGTCAGACTCTCAGTGCAGCTGCTGAGTAAAGCAGCAATCCAAGGGGGGTGCATCTTCAGACCCACCCCAGACCCCTTGGCAATACAAGCTCTGGTGTCTTCAAGCATTCATAGATTCATGACTTCATGGTGAATCTGAATTTTCTTTGGTTAAATTCTAAGTCAGAAGGAAAACAAGTGTTGAGGTACTGATACCTCCATAAAATGGAGTTCTGCTTCCATCTCTGCTAACCTTACCTGCAGCAGTATGGCAACAGAGCAGTGGGCAGCCTAGCCTCAAGGTGCCAAAAGCAGAGATGATGAGAATGACATTGCATTGGAACCTCCTTGTCAGACAAGGTCCATCTGGCCACCTTGCCACCTGATTTTCCATGGCCTCTTGCCTCTGCATGCAGGGTGCAAATGAAACTAGATTTCATGGGATCCAATAAGATCTACTTAAATCCTATAGATTCAGGGATTAGTGCCCAGCAACAGAAGCAGGAGCAATGTTTGTCAGTAATTTAGCCATGTGACTGGCTGCAGACCAATGTGACACTGGTGCAACAGCCAGGACAGGACTTGCTGTATCTTAAAAGATTCTGGGTTTCACTTTGTAATGGTCCAAAAAAGACTTGAGAAGAGAAAGCTGAATGTGCACAATCATCAGATTTATCTCTGTTCCTGGAAATGCCTGGAGCAGAGCTAGTGTCAACCAAACTGCTAACCTGAGCCATCAGCTAAGCTCACATGGGGATGCTCCTTCACTATCAAAGAACTTATCTTTAAAAAGGAAAAGAGTATAGACTAGAACAAGAGGCAGCAAGCACTACAGCTCTCCTATCTCCCCCAAATAGCCAACTGGTGAAAGCATCTGTAGTCAGTGAAGTGTACAACATAAAGGACTAGGGAGACCCAGCAGCCATAACCTGGGCTGGTGGTATTTAGAAACCACAGAAGTAGCAATAATGCTTAGAATATTCTAAATATACATTAGAGATGTGTGCAGATGTGCAGTACATGGTGCTGCAGACCCATTTGCAGCACCACACACCACTGTTACCTTGCAGTGCATGGGGTGTTTTTGACCCTGGGAGATCCTGAGGTCAAAAAAAAGCCATGCCAAAAAAAGCAGGGCACTGCACATGGTGGCAGGGTGCAGTGCCCAAAACCAGAGCCTGGTTGGCAAGAGTCACACTCCAGCTGCTGGTCAGGCTCCCAGCTGCAGAAGCATCATGGCTGCACCTCCCCAAGGCCCCCAGGACCACAGGAAAGGCTGCTGGGGCCAGCACAGTTGCTGGCCCAAGCCTCCCCTAGCCATCTGGGGTAACCTGCCACACACCAGAGCACGGATGGCATGGGCGTTCCCTGGGGATGTGGCCCAAGAGTCTAGATATGCACACCACCAAAGACAAACTTAAACTTCCTGGAACATTTTAAAGCACACTGCAGAAACCTAGTACTATTTTGAGCTAGTCCTCCACAAACCAGATCACTGTTACATGGAGGACTGGCACGCAGAGCAGTCCATGTCTAGTGTCTGGTCAGTACTTCAGGTTCCTCACTCCCAAAACGCATATAGGGCAAGATCCAAACTCCCAATCCCAGTTTCCACCCAACAGGCCTACCCAACTATAGACACTGGGCATTATTTTAATGACCATTTTACCAGGAAAGAGCTCTACCTTTGCTATAATGGTAAGGCCAGCCTCTCAAAACCTTGCTCTAAAACTAAGCAGTGCTTGGGTTCTCATATGTGGCCTAATCTGGAAGAACGTAGTTGGTTGTGTTAGTTTGAAGTCCAGCAGAAGGGAGGATATATTTGCACCATATATGCTAGCTAAATCACACATGCATAGCATAAGCCTTTGTAAGCAGCAAGCTTGCTTCATCAAATGCTGCTGGGTCACCGGAGGCAGTCAGGAGTGTTGAAGTGTGTATGCAAGTAAGAGGTTGCTGTGATGGGAACACAAAACATGAAATAATAGTAATTAACCCCAGTGATGTTGCACATTCTCTGTCATTCCCCAGAAACATCCTGTGTTCTAATCTACAAGCTCTGGGGGACAGAGACTGCCATCTCCTTTGTGCACCCCTGTCAGTGCTTGTTAGAAAATAACACCCATGTCACTTTTCCCCAAGCACTTGGAAAATCTGGCAGTGATACACCAGTGCTCCCCAATGCAATCATTTGTCTTATAACCTAGGTACTGTACCTCCATTTACGTTTCTTCACCCATCATTTTCACTTAAAGGCTGAAACTATCTTTAAGAATCATGTACATATTGGGAGCTTCTTTTACATCATGTACATATTGGGAGCTTCTTGTACTTTTATCCTCTGTATTTATACAGTAATCCCAGGGATGCAACATAATCCTCAGCACCCAAGAGAATTTCAAGATATCCTATAGCAGCAGTTATGTTTCACCAGACTCGGGTGCACTTCTAAATATACAGGGCAATGACCAAAGCCACCAACCCAAAGCCAGGGTCACTGGAGGCTGTGCCACCTCTAAAATATCTGCAAAGAGTGTTGCTCTAAAGGCTGGCTGTCTTTATCAAGTCAGCTCTAGCTCTGATCTCAGCTAATTTAGTAACAGCTGCTTACCTCTCAGGCGGTGCCGGGGCCGAGGCCAGGGCTGGGGCCAGTGGTGATAAAGCTGCCTGTTTGGCACTTGCAAGGCAGTCTTCTCCTGTCCCACCAGACAAGTGTAGTGACACTGGCATACCTGGGAGCCCCAGCCCCAAGGAAGGAATATCACAACCAGCAGGAGAACAACTGGAAACATCTTGAGCAGAAAAACTTGCTGGGAGATCCTGGCTCTGAGAGGCAACTTTTGAAAAGCAGCTCTTTACATTCAAGGGATCCAAAGCAGTCTTGTCCAAAGCCCTATACCTGGGACAGGCGCTGTCCGTTCCCCGCCTGTGTGCTTGTCCCCTCTGCATAGTTCCAGCCCCTCCACTGGGGAAATTATTTGGAATTTGTTATGAACCATGTTTTTCAGCTTCTTTTGTACTTTTATCCTCCTTTTCCACCCTTTTTTCAGATGTGGAACAATGGGGGAGGAAGGCATGTAGGCCCCATGCTGAGAGTGGGCAGCTCTGTGACACAGGGGCTGCTTTCTCCACACATCTGTGACATCAGAACAGCACAGAGGAGGGGGCAACTCTGCCAAGAATCCTGCATGATATTGTGAAGAACTAAATTAAATGGTCAATGGAGAAAGGGAAAGCAGTGTCTTTGTGGTGTCCTTCTCAGCACCAGACATTTCTTACTTTAACCCTTTTCTCTGCAGTATTTATGCTCTCCTTGGAAGCAGGCAAGGGAGATTCAGCCATCCCAGCAAGACTGACTACATAAAAGAATTCCCTATGCTTTAGAAAAGGCTGTTTTCAAACAAAATTGACCATTCCCTGATAGATTTAACTGCTTGTCGGCTGCTTCTTTGTCAAACTGGTCTGAAACTGCACAGCCTGAAGACAGCCTGAGACATGTTCATTTGTCACAAAGAGACAATGCACTTTAACTGGTTACAATTATATTAATTGCATTGGCTCCAATTATTTCATCATTTCAATGCTGAAAATCAGTAGGACTCCTTTTGTCCTTGAGGCTCAACCCAATTTTTGCCTAGCTCTTCCTTTATCTTTTCTTTGTTTTCTGGATCATTTTATTCGTTCAAACAAATTTAACAAATATAATTAGCTCAAAGAAATTTGTACCTATTTATCCATTGGCAATGCATAGGGGATGCACATGTACCCCCTGAGAGTGTTGCTGCACCCCCTGACAGGCAGTGCTCCCCACTTAGGTGACAGACCGGGTGAGTGCTGGTGCCCTTCCTGAGAGCACCAGCCAGGAATGCGGGCACCAAGTGAAGTGCCGCTGGCACTTCCTGGTCAGTGCGATCAGCTGTGGGGGGACCCCCCCCGAGTCGGCAAGATTGGCCGGGGAGGGAATCCCCCCGGTTGCTGACTGGCTACTGGGGGCATATGCCCCCCCCGACCCAGGTGACACCCGTCGCCCATGCTATCTATCCCTATCCAAAGACATTGATCTTAGCTTCTAGGCAGCAGTGGCCTCCTTGATCTGCCCTGCCTATTCAGGTCAGAGATTTCCAAGGGAAGCCCCCTAGCCAAGGTTACGAATACACCCACATGCAACCTACTTCCAGCCCCTGATGAGCAGAGCTGTCTACCTCCTGTGCAGTTCCAGAGACCAGGTCAACATTTCTCCAAAAATTCTAGGGCTGCTGGAATGCATGGTCTTGATAGATAAGGGCTAGTAACAGACTTAATTCTAAATGATGACTTTTCCAAAGGTTCAGAGCTCTCAGTGAGGGAGTTTTGTTTGGGCCTGCTGTGCACAGTTGGAGACAGCCATATAATACATCAGAGGGCTCACCTCCTCACTGATAAATGTCTGCATTATACTACTGCATTCTTGTCAGTTCATAGACCTCACAGGCAGAAGGATCCATTAGATCATGTAGCCTCAGCTCCTGCATAGTGCAGGCTGGATAACTTCCCCCAGTAATTCCTGCTCTCAGTCCAACAGCCTTGCAGGTAAGCTAGACCAGGCTACACCCTGTCTTGATTTATTGATCTATATGGTTTATAAACAACTCTACATACTTGTCAAGCGGTACCAGGCAGCCAACTGATTTACATGAATACCTTTAATAGCAGGCAATCTTAAACCCTATCATATAAATATCAAAATATAAAAATACCCTTCACAAAATATGAGAAACAGCTTACAAAATATAAGGCACTATGTAACATAATACAGCTCTCAAGATTCCTAAAGAACAACCTGGATGGCCTCTGGACAGAGGCCACATCCCCCTGTATGATGCAGGCATGGATGGGAGAGAGCAGGGAAAAGGAGGAGAGAACTCCCTAAGACTCCCAGGCCTTGCCCCAACTCAAGGAAGTAGCCACGCAGCACCCCTTCAAACCTCAGGGAGCCCTCCCCTGTGGGAAGCCCTCTCCCGGGGTAACTCAACTCCACAGCTGGGAAGGGCTGCCCCTCCATCTTCCCGGTCGAGCACCTCTCCCCGGCGAGAGGTTCCTGGTTGCCAGGGCTCTTTTGCCACAGGCCTTGCTCAGGGCCACATGCACCAACATGGCAACTGTTGGCTCCCCTTGTGCCAGGGGTTGGAGACCGGGGCTGCCCTGTGTGATGCTGGGGCTTGGTCCACTCCTGGAACTGGCCCCTGGCCTCATGCCAAGGATTGGAGACCCGAGCCACCACGATGGGCTCTTGGACACAGTGTGCACCAGTCTGTGTACCGTGTTCCTGATCACTCACCAGGGATCGCAGATGTGAGCTGCCTTGTGCAGCTCCCAGGATCTGGCTCTGTGCATCCCTTGTGCACCACTTTCCCGGCCACTCGCCGCAGTGGTTGCAGACCTGAGCTGCCTCCTGCAGCTCCCAGGGTCTGGCTCCATGCACCGAGTTGTGCACCGTTCACCACGCTCCTCAGTGGCGGGGCTAGGAATGTGGCAGCTTGCTACTCCTGTCCAGTGAGGGGGGGTCTTCAGGACTCTTTGGGTCACCAGACTCTGCCCTGTTGGCCAGGTGACACCAGCTCCTTCTTTGTCTGTCCTCTTCTCTGTCCCTTGAGGCATCCACCGTGTACCGGGCACACTGCTCTTTTTATACCCTCCAGAGGCTCCACCCCCGGATTGCAAACGGACCAACCAGGGTGAAGAGGGGTGTAGGCCTCACCCAGGTCCTGACTCACTTCACCCTGGGTAGGGGCGGGTCCAGCCTCCCTGCAGTTGCTACATGATTGGTGGGAACACCACCAATCATTCACCGCCTTTCTAAGCCAGCAAACCAGGTTGTTACTGGCAAGCCTGCCATATCAGCATTCATTCATTATCTTACCTGTCTTCTCAGCACCCAGGCATAACACTGCCAGTTCTCACAATTTCATGTGTGTTTTGTGGAGCCCTCAGTATCAGAATCAAGGACTCAAAGTGCTGCAGATGGCTTCTCAAGCAAGAATTCTTAACTTCTGGGTTTTTGCTTTCCTCTGCAGTACGGGGTGTGGCCCTGTACCTGGGACCTCCTAAGCATATGTTGACAACATTTCATAGAAGCAGAACATTGGATACCATAGTTCCCCTACTTTACCTGTGGCAGGGTAGGGTGCTAGGTCTATGTTGTGTTGATGGTAATCTGATATAGATATTAGATTATGGTTGTCTGGGATGGTTTGGATAGGGATGATCCTGTCTCAGGCAGGGGGTTGGACTAGATGACCTCCGGAGGTCCCTTCCATCCCTACTTTTCTTTGACTCTATAACTGAAACATGAGTGGTCTCCAAAGGCTTTAGGAAAAAATGTTTTGGGGGTTCCAAAGAACAGGGAGATGATTCTGCGGTGATGACTGCGGCGTGCACAGTAGGGGGCGCTACTACGCAGAATCACCCACCTCAGTGTGCCAGGCACAAAGCCTTGGTTTGGGAGTCTCTCTCGGGCAGCCGATAGCCGGGTGTCCCGCTTCATGGACAACACCCACAAGCCTGAGGTAATGTTGCCAGCACCTGGGCACTGGTCTCTGACAGGGCTCTATGCAGCCTGGGGCACACAGACCCTGAAAACTTTGGGGCTACTTTGCCCACAGTAATATTTCTGGGTGCTTCTTTCAGCCTGAAGCATCCCTCGATACCATCAGGAAAAAAATGGAAGAGAATAGAAAGAAAAAAAAAAACTTGTCTGGCCAAGCAAGGGGCAGAAGGCCTCCCCCCTCAGCAGCACAACAATACAGGTTGTAACCCAACACCTTTATTGATCAGGGAGGGGGACAGGAGGTAGACGGAGGAAGTCAGAACAAACCCTGAGCAAACAAAAGCAATGCGAGTCTTTTCAGAGATTGGATACGGTAATCCTTTTAAAGTGCAATTGGCCTACACATAATTCCCAACTCTTGGCTGGTTTCCAGGTTTTTACTTACAGAAAATCACCAGGCAGTAGGCACCAGCCTGGGGTGCCTAATTGAAGTTTCCAAAATGCCCACTAGAAGAAAAAGAGGGCTTTCCCTCCTCCCCCCGCCACCTAGGAATTATATCTTGCCAGGTCACCTGATTGACCAGCCTGAACCAAGAAGAAAGCAAAGAGAGAAAGGGGTCATCTGGGCTGACCCAAGTGAGGGGCAAAGAGAGGGGGAGGGGATTTCTTCACAGTGATGAGTCAGTAGGGGGGGTTACCTACACAGGTGAGGCAAAGTTTGATGCATGTCTGCTTTAGATGGGTTATGTTGGGGCCAGGCACCCCAGCATTGTTACTAGCACTGGTGTAAAGAATAACTAATAAACAGGAAAAGAGCTGTCCAAAGGCCAATGCCTACTATAACAGACAAGGTAAAAATCGTCTAGCATGATAACCTATTGAAAGATTTCCTCTGAACAATGCACTGCCCAGAATCTGGTTAGATGCATGGAAGAGTAAACTCCTAATTCTTGTAGTGTGATGGTGGATGGATGCCCATTTCAGTGAAACAACCAATGCATTACCTACTACACACAAAACAAACATAGACATGGGTCATAGTGTAACACATGCTCAACTGAGATTTGATCATCAGGACATGGAATGAACTTGGGAGTTATCAATACACTTCAGAACAGACTTCTAGGACACTATTACATCAAGGGTAACCACTAAGAAGCAGATTTAATTTTGCTTCCACATCAAGATGCATGAAGTACTTTGTACAGTATGAAATTATAAGACCAGCCTCCTAACCCAAAGGAAAATACCAGTTCATCCATATAACATAAGAGCTGCCATTTACTGGGTCAGACCATAGATCTGTCTTGTCCAGTATCCTGTGTCTCACAATAGCAGAGAATGGATGCTGAAAAGGAGAATGAATTGGGAGTGACCAAGGGTTTTTTTTACTACTTAGGTATCTGGTTGAAAAACTGCCGAGTGGTAGGTAGTATATTCTCTCAGTGATGATATAGATATGCTGGGGTACAACATGTTTTCAGAATTTCAGAGTTTCTAGGGTCGGAAGGGACTTGAGCAGATCATCTAGTCCGACCCCCTGCCATGGCAGGAAAGAATACTGGGGTCAAATGACCCCAGCAAGATGTTCATCTAACCTCCTCTTAAACACCCCCAGGGTAGGAGCCAGCACCGCCTCTCTTGGAAGTTGGTTCCAGATCCTAGCTGCCCTGACCATGAAGTATAACAGGCCACTAGATCCCCCCTCAGCCTTCTCTTTCGGAGGCTGAACAGGTTCAGGTCCCGTAGCCTCTCCTCATAGGGCCTGCCCTGTTGCCCCCAATCATGAGAGTGGCCCTCCTCTGGACCTTCTCCATGCTGTTGACATCCCTCTTGAAGCATGGCGCCCAGAACTGGACGCAATACTCCAGCTGCGGCCTGACCAGTGCCACATAGAGGGGGAGGATCACCTCTTTGGACCTGCTCGAGATGCATCTGCGGATGCATGACAAGGTACGGTTGGCCTTCCTGACTGCATCCCCACACTGCCGGCCCATATGACTCCAAGATCCTTTTCCGCCTCCGTGCTGACAAGAGGGGAGTTCCCCAGCCTGTAGGTATGGTGCCGGTTGTTCCTCCCGAGGTGCATCACCTTGCACTTGTCTGTGTTGAATCCCATCCTATTCACATCCGCCCACCCTTGTAACCTGTCTAGGTCTGTTTTGCATGTAAGCATGTTGTAGGATTCGTGCTTAGTGTTTATGCTCCAAATAAATATGACAAAGGGGATGTTGTGATATACAGCTTCTCAAGACTGGGCATTACAGTATGGTTTCCTCAGGGAAAATGTAGTGCTCTTCATCCAGGAGGTGTTTTCTGCAAGCAGGCACTGTGGCAGAAGGCCACCTTTGTTTCTCTCCAAAAACTCTGCTCTGTAACAATTTGATTAGGATGGGCCCAGCAGAGGAGACACACCTTTACCCTAATCTCTTTGGGTAACCTGAGCTGGATACATTCCTGAGGGAGGGGGGAAACCTGCTCCCTCTGCCTGCGTGACTGGTATCAGCTACCTGGGTGAGGGGCTTGCTCCCTGATGGGCTAGAGTCTACCCAGCAACTAGTGAGGTATTTCAAATTGGTTGGCTGACAGCCAACAGGTGCTGGCCTCCATTGGACCAGGTAACTGAGGTCACAAGGGCTATATAAGTTAAGGGCTGCCCAGAAGAAGGGGGCAGCAGCCATGAGGGAGACTGAGAGACAGAAGAACTGAACCATCTGAAACTTACTCTCTCTCTTAAAACTGCCTGCCTCCAGAGGAAATCTCCAGCTGTCTCTGGATGATACTTGTGAGTAAGTAACACCCTTCTAGGGTGTTCTACAGCTCCAGCTGGATTGGCAGTATGGGTCAGCTAGCTTGGTCTTGCTACACTGCTGGGGGTGCTTTGCAGACTTGGTGCTCCATGGGGTTTGACAACCTGAGGAGGGTTTGCTTGTGTTGAGTTTGGAGACTCAGCAGAGTTTGCTTGACTTGTTTTGACTTGACTTGTTTATTTATTAGATTTATGTGACCGTCTTCAAGAAGCCTGTGATCTAGCATCCCACAACATCCTCATGAGAAAATTGAAGGATTGTGGGCTTAACTGTGAGACAGTTAGGTGGGTACAAAGCTGGCTGCAGGGTAGGGCCCAGAGAGTCCTAATGGGTGGATCTGTGTTGTTCTGGTGAGAAGTGGGCAGCGATGTACCACAGGGGTCAGTGCTTGGTCCAGTACTTTCAAAACATCTTTATCAATGATTTGGATGTAGTGGTAAAGCTCTCACTGGCTAAGTTTGCAGATGACACCAAGTTACAGGGAAGTGTGGTTACACTTGAAGATAGGCTACAGATACAGGCAGATCTGGACAGGCTAGCAAGTTGGGTGGATCAGAATCAGATGAAGTTCAGCATTGAGAAATGTAAAGTGCTCCACCTGGCGAAAAACAACCTCCTATACACCTACAGGCTTGGCGGTGCCAAACTGACCAGGCACCACGAATGAAAGGGACCTAGGGGTAACAATAAACCACTGTATGAATACGAGTCATCAATGTGATGCTGTAGCCAGCAGGGCAAATAATACTCTGGCATGCATCAACCAATTAATCTCTAGCGAAACCAAGGAAGTGGTTCTCCCGCTCTGCTTGGTGTTGGTGAAACCGCAGCTGGAGGACTGCATCCAGTTCTGGGCACCACACTTTAATAAGGACATGGTAAAGCTTGAGAGAGTCCAAAGAAGGGCCACCTGTATGATCAGGGACTTGCATGACAAGCCATACAAGAAAAGGCTGAGGGACCTGGGACTCATCAGCCTGGAAAAGAGAAGGCTGAGAGGGGACTTGGTAGCAGCTTACCACTACATCAGGGGTGTACCTCAAGGGCTTGGTGAACAACTGTTCACCAGGGCACCCCTAGGTAAAACAAGGAGTAATGGCCACAAACTCCTGGAAGACCAGTTCAGGCTCAACATTAGGAAAAACTTCTTCACAGTCAGGATGTCCAGACTGTGGAATAAGCTCCCTCCAGAGGTGGTGCAATTGCCTACCCTAGAAATCTTCAAGAGGAAAACTGGACAGTCACCTGACCCCAGCTGTCTTTCTTGCCTGATACAGGGGGCTGGACTTGATGATCTTCCAAGGTCCCTTCCAACCTTACAATCTATAACTAAACCACCCTTTCCAGAAGCCTCAGACTGGCTCACAATAAATATACAATCCACAAATAGGACTCCCCAAACAACCTGAGATCTCCAACTCCCCTCTTCCCCCCACAATCAGCACTTGTAACCAAACTCCAACACAAGCAAACCCTCCCAGCAATCACAACTACACCTCCCAACCAACACTCACATTCATATATGAGGAAAACTTCCAGCTCTCAGTCCTCACCTTTCCACTCTTACCATCCAGCCTCACCCCCAGGAAAGTTTCCTCCCACAATATCCCCTCCACGCCCACATTCCCTCTCTTCTACAGCTGGACTGCATCTGTCACTCTCTCACCAACAAACACAGGTAACTCCACCTCCTCCCCCTCCCCCCTGAAAATACACCACTGAAATTCCACAGAATCCCAACAAAAAAATAAAAAGAAAGACCCTCTTTCCCCAGTACTACTGAAGGGCAATGCCAAAGGTCATTTCATAGACATTTGGACTGGAAGGGACCCCGGAGGATCATTGAGTCCAGCCCCCTGCCCTAAGGGCAGAAAGTCAGCAGGGATCATAGGATCCCAGCAAGATAAACTTCCAAGCATGTCTTGAAGGCATTCAAAGTGGGTGCCTGAACCACCTCCGGCGGCAGTCTATTCCAAACCTTGGGGGCTCAGACAGTAAAGAAGTTCTTCCTTATGTCCAGCCTGAATCAGTCATGGATCAGTTTATGACCATTCGATCTCATCATCCCTTGGGGCACTCTCATGAATAGTCATTCCTCAGATCCTGGTGAACACCCATGATAAATTTATAGGTAGCCACCAGATCACCCCGAGCCAGCACTTTCCAAGGCTGAAGAGTCCCATGGCTCTCAGCCTCTCATCATAAGGTCTCTTTTCCTGACCTCTGATCATGCACATGGCTGTCCTCTGCACCCTCTCAAGCTTCTCCACATTCTTTTTGAATTGTGGGGCCCAAAACTGAATGCTGTACTTCAGCTGCAGCCTCACTAAGGCTGAGTACAGCAGGAGAATGACATCTCGGGGATTTGCTTGAGAAGCATCTATGGATGCAAGCCAGCATTTTTCTCACTTTACTAGCCACCGCATCACATTGAAGGCTCGTGTTCATCTTGTGGTCAGTCATGACCCCCAAGTACCTTTCATCTGTAGTGCTAACCAGCATAGCACTGCTGAGCCTATAAGCATGGGTTTTTCTTCCCAAGGTGGAGAACTTTGCATTTTTCAGTGTTAAACACCATCAGAGTCTTGTCTGCCCATTTCATGAGCCTGTCAAGATCTGCCTGGATCACCCCCCTGTCCTCAGGTGTGGATGCTTTACCCCGGGTTTGGTGTCATCGGCAAATTTGGCCAGTTCCCTTCTGACACCAATGTCTACATCATTGATGAAGATGTTAAAAAGTATAGGCCCTAGGACAGAGCCTTGAGGGACGCCACTGGTCACAGGACACCATGACAATTGACTTCCATCAACCTACTGCATCAATCTCCTACTGCAGAGCCAATTCCCCAGCCAGCCAATCATGGTGAGGTTGAGGGCACTGTTAGCCAGTTTTGCCAAGAGGTGATTATGGGATACCAAATTGAAGGCTTTTTTGAAGTCAAGGTATATGACATTAATCTCTTCCCCCTCGACCAGGTGATAGATCACCTGGTCATAAAAGGAAATGAGATTGGTCAAGCAAGACCTACCCGCAACAAACCTGTGCTGGATCTCTCTCAAGATATTGCCATCAGCTAGTCTGTTAAGGATGGCCTCTTTCATAAATCTTTTCTAAGACCTTCCCCAGGATAGAGGTCAGGCTGATAGGCCTGTAGCTTGCCGGATCCACTTCCCTCCCTTTTTTGAAGATAGGCACCACATTGCCCTTCTTCCAGTCTTCAGGCACTTCACCAGAGCACCAGGAGTTCTTGAAGATCCGTGCTAAGGGATAAGTTATGATGCTAGCCAGCTCCTTGAGTACACTTGGCTGTAAACCATCAGGGCCGGCTCATTTGAAGGTATCTACCTTGTCAAGGTGTTCTTTCATGAGGTTAGCTTTGATGGAGGGTAAGGAATCTCTCTCACCCAGACCTTCCTGTCCCACAGTAGGCAGGGGCGTCCCATGGGACTGGTGAAAAACAGATGTGAAGTACCCATTTAGCAAACTTGCTTTTTTCTGGGCATCGGTTGTCAGTTGTCCCATCTGGTTTAGCAGGGGTCCAATGTTGCCTTTGCTTTTCCTCCAGCTCCCCACATATCTAAAAGAGGACTTTTTTATTGTTCTTGATATTTGTAGCTAGCTGGAGTTCCATCACAGCCTTGGCTTTCCTGGTTTGCTCTCTGCAGATCCAGACCAGTGCAGAATCTACAAAGGATGGAGGACTGGATCTACCACCAAGGACGAATCTCCTTGGTGGTAGATCCAGTCCTCCATCCTTTGTAGGTCTTTCTTTTAAGATGCAGAAAGTCCGCTAGTTCCCTGGAGAGCCAAGGGGGCTGCTGTGCCCTTTTGCTGCCTTTCCTCCAAGACGGGATATACTTTGCTTGTGCATCCAGGATTGCTCCCTTGAGGAGCAACCACTCGGCCTGAACTCCCCTCCCCTTTGGGTTGTGGCCCTTTAGGGCCTCCTTAGCTTGTCAAAGTCAGCTTTCCTGAAGTCAAGGACTTGTGTATTGCTGACTGACTTGCCAGCTTTACGGCGGATGGTGAAGGTGATCAGCTCGTGGTCACTGTCACCCAGCTTCCCTTCAAGCACTGATTAGGTCATCCCCAGTTGCCAGTACCAGGTCGAGCAGCAGTTTACCTCTCATTGGCTTCTAGACCTCCTGCATCAGATAGAGGTCATCCACGCATGAGAGAAAGCTTTGCAACTGCTCAGATTTGGCTGAGCGTTCCTCCCACAAGATGTTTGGGTAGTTAAAGTCTCCCATGACAACCATACACTGGGAGCATGCGGCCTCAGCCAATTCCCTGGCAAACTCCAAGTCAAGGTCTTGATCCTGGGTAGGAGGTCTGTAGTAGACTCCCACCATAGTATCCCGTGAGCCGTGTTCCCCACAGATTTTAACCCAGAGGGTCTCCAGTCATCCATCATGGGTGCCAATGTTGGCTTGCAGGGACGTGTAGGTCTCCTTGACATAAAGAGCTACACCCCCACCCCTTTTGTCCACTCGATCCCTCCTGTACAGGGTATAGCCATCTATACCCTATTTAGCTTTGGGCATTTAGTGAAGCACTTTAGCATTGCCTTTTGTTAGCACCCCAGGGCTGTGTGGTGGCATTGTAGGGTTTGCAGGCAAGTGGGGTTTTCTCCCTCCTTGTGGATAACATAGTGGCTATTATGGGCCCTAGGTCTCCTCCAGAGGGAGGGAAATGGGGGTAAGAAGGGATAGTAGCAGCCTTTAGTACAGGAAGCCCTGGTGGCCTGATAGAACTTGTCCAAGTGCTTGAAATTCTGCAGCTTCCAGTTCTGCCAGCTGCCCGGTACAAGGTGCTGCATCTGGTCAGTACACAGGCCTTGACCTGTGGCAAGCAATAAAGGTGCTGCAATGTGATGATGGGGCCAAATGGGGTGTACCCAAGGGTGCTGAGGGAGTTGACTGGTGTGATTGCAGAGCCACTGGCTATTATTTTTGAAAAATCATGGCAATCAGATCTCCCAGATGACTGGAAAAGAGCAAACATGGTGCCTATCCTAAAGAAAGGGAAAAAGAGAGATACAAGGAACTACAGACCAGCCAGCCTGACCTCAGTCCCTAGAGAAATCATGTAGCAGATCCTCAAGGAATCTATTCCTAAGCACTTAGAGTAGAAGAAGGTGATTAGGAACAGTCAGTATGCATTCATCGGGGCAAGTTATGTCTGACCAACCTGACTGCCTTCTATGATGACATGACTGGCTCTGGGGTTGCAGAGAGACCAGTGATTTTAGCAAGGCTTTTGATATGGTCTTCCACAACATTCTTGCAGGCAAGCTAAGGAAGTAGGGGCTGAATGAATGAACTTTAAAGTGAATAGAAAACTGCTTGCAGCATTAGGCTCAGAGGTAATCTATGATTCAATCTTTAGTTGGCAGCTGGTATCAAAAGAAATGCCCCAGGGGTTGGTCCTGGGGCCAGCATTGTTCAATGTCTCATCAGTGACCTGGAAGATGGTACAGAGTGCACCCTTAGCAAGTTTGCAGATGATACCAAGCTGGGGGGAGTAGTAGATACACTGGAGGATAGGGCTAGGATTCAGAGTGGCCTAGACAAATTGGAGAACAGGGCCAAAAGAAATCTCATGAGGTTCAGTAAGGACAAGTGTAAAGTCCAGAACAATCCCATGCATTGGTACAGGCTGGGGCCTGACTGGGTAAACTGCAGCTCTGCAGAAAAGGACCTGTGGGTTACAGTGCACAAAAAGCTCACTATGAACCAGCAGTGGGCCCTTGTTGCCCAAAAAAAGGCTAATGGCATACTAAGCTGCATTGGTAGGAGTGTTGCCAGTAGGTCCAAGGAAGTGGATTATTAGGCCTATGTGAAGCAGCTAGTATTTGCTTCAGATTTGGCCAATTCAGAGGACAGTGATTCAAATCACTGTCCTGCATTGATTCAGATGAATCTCCAAATTGGACAGGCTCCACTCCCTGCCCCAGCTCCTGGATCAAAGAGTTCCCAGAAGCCCTGAGGCCACTGCAGCAGCTGGTGAGTGTGGGCTTTTTTTTTCTTCTTCAAAAAGGAATGGGAGCTGGCGCCAAGCAGGGAAGCCATGTGGGGGCTGGGGCCTGGGGGGGAGGGTCCCACCATGGTCTCCTTTCCTCTCCTCCAGCTTCCTACTTACCAGCATAGCATGGGGACTGCAGTGAGCAGGGACTGCCTGAATCTCTGAAGCTCTCTGAATTTATTCAGAAAAAATTCAAATCTATTCACACACTTTTTTATTGGTCTCCTGATTCAATTTGGATTCAGAGATTCAGCCATCAACTCAGGCCGAATCGCTTCCAAACTGAATCGGTACCTGAAGCTTTGCACAACTCTAGTGATTATTCCCCTCTACTCAGCACTGGTGAGGCCACATCTGGAGTAGTATGTTCAGTTTTGCTCCCCACTACAAAAAAAAAAAAAAAAAAAGAAGTGGACAAACTGGAGATAGTTCAGCAGAAGGCAACAAAAATGGTTTGGGGGGGGGCATGTGATTTCTGAGAAAAGACTGAAGGAATTGGGCCTGTTTAGTGTGGAGAAGAGAAGACTGGGAGGGGATTTAAATAGCAGCCTTCAACTACCTGAAGGTAGGTTCAAAAGAAGATGGAGCTGGACAACAGCTCAATGGTGGCAGGTGACAGAACAAGGAGCAATGGTCTCAAGTTGCAGCAAGGGAAGTTTAGGTTAGACATTAGGAAGAGTTCTCTCACTAGGAGGGTAAAACACTGGAACAGGTTACCCAGAGAGGTGGTGGAATCTTTGTCTTTGGAAGTTTTTAAGACCCAGCTAGGCAAAGCTTTGGCTGGGATGATCCAGTTGGGGCTGGTCCTGCTTTAAGCAAGAGGTTGGACTAGATGACCTCCTGAGGTCCCTTCCAACCCTAATTTTCTACAGTTCTGTGATGGGGAATCTTAAGTTTCACATAAGGAAGGTCCAATGCAGGCTCTTTACTGCTGTCAGATGGGACTTGCATGGGTATATCCTAACCTACTCCCAGATGCAGTACCATGGAAGCAAATAAAGGTAGAACCAAAGACTGGCTACCCAGCATCTGTTAGGACACATGCTTAAGTAGTTAGCCCATTTTACAATCCCTGCTGTTTCATCCTCACAGCCGTGCTAGCCAAGCTAAAGCCAGTCCGTGCGTGTCCACCCGGTGGGGGGGGGGGTCCTACCTGGAACTACAGTGTTAGCACATACTAGGATCAAATGGCAAAAAGGCCAGACTGAAATGATAAAGCATTGTTTGTTTTTTCTGCTCTTCCCTGTGAGGAGGGAATCTTTAGACATATCACAGGCCCAGCACATTCTGATGCTGCAGCTGAGGAATTCATGGCACAGGGAGTTTGGGTGACCCGCCCAGGTTTGCAGAGAGAACAAGCGACTGAAACAGAACCTGAATGACCTCCGCTCACTTCCCTAGCCAGCATGTGTTGGTATTTCTTGATTAGATTCTTCCTATTGGCTGGAGGCTTTATGGACCTCTGTCCTTTGCCCCCAACTCCTGGCAAGGGTTGTGTCCTCATCAGATTGCTGCTTGCTTGCACTGCTGCTCAGAAGCCCCCTGACCATCCCATGGGAGCCTGGCCTGGGTGAAGTGGGGCAGGTGCTGTGCAGACACACTCTTGCTCAGCAGGCAGGTAGTCTCAGATCAGCACCAAGCAGCATGGGCCTTTTTTCTCTTGGACTGACCTTTAAATCAGTCCCTAATCATCCCCACAGGGAACTGAGCTTTCACAGGCCTCCCAAGGAGATGCCATTTTCCCTGAGCCTCACTTTGTTGGCCTGGTTTGTAATCTGACAGCTCGAGGGGAGTCGAACACATCAAGGGCAGCTCAGAGGGCCCCATGCTCCCCCCTGCAGGTGAGCAACTTCGGGGAGGCCTTTCTGTTTGGGGAAAAACAAAACAAAACAAAAAAACCCTTCATTTTCTACTTGGAAAAGGCAGTGTGCCGTCTCCATGGCAACTGTTATGCTGGCCCCGGCCCCCAGTACATTCACCTCCCAGCTGCCAAACCTGCCCTTTGAAAGGGAATATGGAGTCTGAGGATGTTTCCCCGAGTTAGTTAAAATAGAAGTACATCTCATTTTCAGGGCTGCTGATCCAGGGTGGCATGTTGGAGAGGGGGCGAGACAGCTCCACAGGGGGTTTAGTTGTGCTTCAACAAAGAGGAAAGCACTGTGGTAAGGCTAGAGCTGACTTCTGCTTGACTGCAGCTCAATAGAGGTGGCCCAGGCTTCAGGAAAGGGCCTTCTTTTTGTGCCTCACTCCCAGCTGGCATCTGACAAAGGGAGCTGCTCAGAATCCAGAATGAAATACTGCTCCAACCTTGCTTTGTTCTGCTGATTTTCCCACTGGTCTATGGGGGCTGATGGGGGAGGGGACATGTCTGAGCCAGGGGAGCTGCAGCAAGTGAGCCATGGAGGTAAGACCACATGCATTTCAGGGGAAAGTGAGGGCAGGGTAATTACCCCAGGGCCCTGCAGCCTCATGAGCAATCTCTGCCGGTCTTCTGCCCCACAAAAGAGGTATTGCACAGCAGGTCCTGTGCCCCCCACAGCACCCTGTCAGCCCCATGGAGGCACTGCAGCTTCCCAGCACCCCCGTTAAAAAAAACAAAACAAAACAAAAACCAAAACCACTCATTCCAGCTGCCTCCCGACAATCCTTGGGACCGTTTGCAATGGTATGCATCTACAAGGACTGGGAGCATTTCACGTGGCTAACCCTGCATTCCTAACATACCCAGAGGAAACCCAGCTTCTCCAAGCAAGTCGCTGTCATCAGGGTTTCTCACTCCTTCCTTCTACCTTGCAATAATCCAGTTTGGCCATTGCAAAAAATATGGTTGGATGGAAGTGGCAATTATTAACCATTGATATCAGGTCACTGAATCAGTGCACCACTGTGCCTACTCCCACGTTAGCTACTTTGCTAGATGTTTACAAAGCATCAGACCCAGAAGATGAATTTTTCAGTGCTTTAGATTTGATAACTTTGTCTCTTGTGAGGATTTTATTTTGACAAATACTAGGAAGAAAATAGTTGGAAAGCTGGTGGCCAAATGTTAAAAGACAGACATGGCAGTGTCCAATGAATGCTCAGAATATAGTAGTTGTAGGCAACCATCAATCCTTCTGGATCATGGTATAATCAGTGAAAGGTCACCAAGACCCATATATACAGGCAAGAGTAAAAAGAAAATGGAGGCTGCTCAGACCTTCCATCCCCTCTTTAGGCAGAATCAAGACTAGACAAGGCTCTTTGGGTAAATCTGATATCCTTTATTAAACCACCTAAAATAGTTGGAAAAAAAAAACCCAACTATTTTTGTTTAAGAATAATAAAAAGATATTGGATTTACCCAAAGAAGCTTGCCTGCCTATGTCCTTAGACCACAATGGCGACAACCCATCTTCCAGACCAAGTCCAGACATTCAGGGCACGTTTACATGTTCATTTAAGCGCAATTAAAATTTAGTGTGCATTAAGCTAAATGTGCAGTAAGCAATTTTTGGTAGTTGTCCATGTTAGGCCCAAGTCCTGTCATGTGTGCCTGTGGCCACTGGGGGGAACTTCAGCCTCAGGCCACATGACTGCCAGCACTTGGCAGCCATGTTGAAACCAGAGCCAGCTGCCAGCACCTGGCTGCCATTTGGGAAACTCTGATCCCTGGCCAGACCCTTCCCTGCACAGGAACTGCATTCCCAGCACAGGGGCAGCATGTGGCAGCTCCCTCTTGCCCTGCCTCCCCACACCAGGGCTGCTCCAGCTAGTGGTGCCCAGTGCCCCCGCCAGTGATGCCCAGTGCCCTGCTGCTCCAGCCCCCCTGCCAACAGTGACCAGTGCTCTGCACTCCTGCTGGCCCCAGCAGCATCCCTCCCTAAGGCCCCCCACAGGCCAGACCCCAGTACAGCCATACTCCCACCCACTGGAGACAGGGTACTGTCTGTGGGAGGCCATGCGCAACTCCCTCCTCCTGCACTCCCTACTCCAGCCTGTCTGCCCTGCCACCCACCCACCCACCCACCCTGCCACCTGCCCACCCCCAGCACCAGTCTCAGGACATAAACATGGGTGAAACAAAACTTTATTACCCTCATGACATCCACCCACATCCCTCCTCCCTCAACAAGACAGAGCCCCTCCACTACCATCCCCACCCACCAAAAATAAAAAGCCCACTTACAAGGGGAAAACCATTTACAATATTTTTGGGTCTTCAAGCCCAGAGTGGAAAGCCATGGAGGAGGTACGGGGGTTAGGGGTCAGGTGCCCAGCACCCTAGTGGCATGGCAGACCCAACACTAAAGTTAGTGACAGATCACCTCTACATCTACACAACCAGCATTATGGTTATAGGTTAGGGGCTGACCCTCCTCTCAGCAGCACAGAGGCAGAGGGGGATCTTGGAGTCAGGATTGACTCCAGGATGAATACGAGTCGCCAATGCGATGAAGCAATAGGCAGAGCCAACCGCACCCTGTTGTGCATCAACAGGTCCAGAGAGGTCTTGCTCACCCTCTATGCAGCACTGGTCAGGCCACAACTGGAATACTGTGCCCAGTTCTGGGCGCCTCACTTCAAGAAGGATGTAGAGAACATGGAGAGGGTCCAGAGGAGGCCACTCACATGGTTGAGGGCCTCCCTGGCCAGCCCTATAAGGAGAGGCTGAGAGACCTGAATCTCTTCAGTCTCTGCAAGAGGAGACTGAGGGGGATCTTGTGGCTGCCTACAGCCTTATCAGGTGACACCAGCAGGGACTCTGGGAAAAGTCTGTTCACCAGGGCCCCCCTTGGAGTCACCAGGAACAATGGCCACAAGCTGAGGGAGGACAGGTTTAGGTTAGATATTAGGAAGAACCACTTCACTGTAAGGGTGGCCAGAGCCTGGAATAGACTTCCCAGAGAGGTGCTGCTCTCACCTTCCCTGGAAAATTTTCAAGAGGAGACTGGACGGGCACCTGGCTGGGATCTTGTGACCCCCTCCCACCGCCAGTGCTCCTTCCTGCCCATGGCAGGGGGTTGGACTAGATGATTTGTCTAGGTCCCTTCCGACTCATTGATTCTATGATTTGTATTAAATGTGCATTTGCAGGTATCAAGTTTAGGCACTTTATATCTACACGTGTGGTTTAATGCACATTAGCCTATTTTAATGCACATTAAAGCATCAGAAAAATCCTGCTCTTTAGCTAATGTGCATTAAAATACACAAACATGCATTTTTCTAGTACCTCACAATGGAGGTACTAGATTCAATTCATATTAAATTTAGGCTAGGGTTCATCTACATGTTCAATTAATGTGGTTTAGGCAATGTGCATTAAGGGTGCACATGTGTAAGTGTACCCACGATGCACATTAATGCAGGCTAATGCACATTAACCCATTTCATGGAAATGCACCCTCAGTGCCTCAATACTTGCAGTTATATGCATGGTGGGGTATGGAACCCAGGTGTCCTGTGGCAGACAAGGATTCTACCACTGAATGATAACAGCAATCAGTGGTGATGCATAAGGGGTGCATGTGCACCCGAGAATACTGGTGCATCCCTTGATGGCTGTGCTTTCCATTGAGGCAATGGGCGGGGGAGGGGGGCAGGTAGGAGTGCCGGTGCCCTCCCTGCAAGCACCAGCTGATTGCTGCAATCGCTGCAGCTGCTTCTGAGAGTGGCTGCAGCGATTGGCTGGCATGTTCTGCTGCAGCCACTTCTGGAAATCTCAGCAATTGGCCATAGGGGGCGGCATGTACCACCCCCCCCCAACTAAGATGACACCAGTCACCCTTGACAGTAATTGATGCTCCAAGTAATCTAGCAATAAAAATCAGCGTAAAATATTGTTAATGCATGCTTACGGCCACAATCTATACAGCAATCTTCAAACCGATTGTGTTGTACCACTTTTGAAAAGTCCCTTAAGAAATCAATACTTACTGGTAATTATTGAAGTTTTCCCCCCCACCCCCAAATGGGTAGAGCCTTAAACACTCAAATACAGAACCGCAAAAATGACTGCAAAAGTAAAATCACAGGTTGTAACTACTTGTGCATTTACACTGGCTTAAGTTTACTGCACAGTAAGTTACTGAGCAGTAAGCAGGAATAGGTTGCATTAAAAGTGCATTAACGCTATGTGTGGACTGACCTGGGACTAAAGTTTGTCCCAGGTCAGTCCACAGTGTTACTGCACAGTGAAGCGTCCACATATGCATTACTGAGCAGTAACTAAATCGGGCATAAAATTTGATACCTGCCTGATCTAGGTATCAATTTTAAGCTCAAGTTAGTGCAAGTTGTCATATGTACTATGCAGTATAAGCATGCATGTGTAGATGCACATCTGTACTGCACAGTAATTTTGTTTACTGTGCAGTAAATGCACACATGTAGAGGTGCCCACAGAATAAGTTTTTTGACAACAGAAGCTTCCCTTCAGATCAAGGATCCTCCTTCATAGCAAAGTTTTAGGAACCTGCTTGGAAATGCTAGGACTGGAACACTACCTACCTGTACCCTTAATTCAGCTCCCTGCCCCAACTAACACCAGTGGATAAATTTTTATGGTTTTTACCACTGATGCTTAAGCTAGCTATAGTAGCCTCACACCCAGCCCTATGTGGGAAATTCCAGGAAAGCCCAACATCAGAAGTTAGGTTCAAGTGTTGGATTTTAAGCTAACTGCTACAACTATTATGGCAGCAGAAGGGAGCCTATCTTTGGCAGCCCAACCCAACGACCTCCCTGCTGAATCTGAACGACATAAGCATCCACCTGGCCTACAACTGTCTGCAAGGGACCTACAGGCACCTGGGCCCTTCATTTAACTTGAGGACTCTGCTCACCCTATTTACCCACATGTTCCAAACCATCCCCATTCTTCACCATTAACAACTAGAGCCAGCTGGGGCAGCCCTAGGACCCTGTAACCTAGCCCTAAGAAAGAGGCACCCTAGATGAACCTCACTACAAAAAGTGAACTTGGAGAGCTCCCAGACCCAATCCTGGAATCAATCTGCAATCTTCTGGATGCTACAGTTAGCACTGGAAAGAAGGAAGCACATTTCAGACAGGGTTTCTTGGATATGGCTCTCTCAAGCTCTAGGAAATACACATCCACCTACTCTAACACTGTTTTCAAAAGCTCTGCAATCACCTTGACTTTCCATTTAGCTTGGGAACCCTGAATGCCCCATCTACCCGCAGACTGAAACCCTTTCCCATTCTTTACCACCAACACCTAAAGCTGGGTTGAACAGCCCCAGCAACCTTCAACTTCTTCAGGTGGGAGACACCCTACAAATGCCACCTCAGAAATGAGCTTGGGTGCTAGGATTGGTTTGGGGCTCTCCAACTGCAGGAGCCAGGGGACTTGCAGCTATAGGAAGCTTGCCTATAGAGGCCCTTCCCTTCCAAATCTTCCTACTGCTGCAGGATGCAAACAGCCACTGGGCCCCTTCCTACCTGTGCCCTTGACTTAGCTTGCCAGCCCCAACCAACAACATAGTCCTAGACCCTTCCCCAGTCTTTAACATTAGCCCTTCTGCTAATGTTGGAGGCAGTTCCAGCAGCCTCCAACCCAGCACCAGGTAGGAACCCCCTCAAAGTCAGACCAAAACCACAAGCATAGAGTTGCAAACCCAGTCATTGGAGCTAACTGCAAGTGTTAAAGAATGTAGGAGGGTTTTGACATAAGATGTTGTATGGGGTAGGCAGGATACCCAAGTTAAATGAAGGGTCTAGGTAGATCTAGGGCTCTTGAGGAGAGTGGTAGGGCAGGTGATTGCTACTAGGTGCATCTACACGAGATACTTACTGTGCATTAGCCTAATAACACTGCACAGGAGCCCATCACAGCACAAACCATGCTAATAGCTTACCGCACAGTGCTATTAGGCTAATGTGCAGTAAGCATCACTAAATAACCATGTCAGCACTACTGTGCACAGGGCTGGGGGGAGGGGGGAGGAAAAAAGAGGGAGGGGGGCAAACTGGTGCAGGGCCTGGAGCAGTTGCACTTTGGAGGGCCCCATGGAGCCAAGTGGAACAGCCATGGCAACTCCACCAGCTTCACTTCCAGTCGCTTGCTACTTGCCACTGCTGCCACCACCAATGGGCGGACTTGCCCCAGGCCCCATCCCTATCTCCAACCCCCCACCCATGACAAAAAAAAAAAAAAAATAAAATTATATATATATATATATATATATATAAAATAAATAAATAAATAATAATAAAAAAAATCAGGTCCCTGCTGTCACAGCAGCACCATCCCTGTCACAGAGGTTGGAGTGGGCTGCATGGGGCCAGAGGTGGATCCAGTGGATGTAGCCCCCTTCCCCCCCCCCAAACATGGAGCCAGAAGGGGAGGAGCTCTCAGGGCCAGAGGCAGAGCGGCAGCATCCCAGGGCATTAGATGGTGTCTCTCCCATAACTCTTGATGGGCATTTGGCTAGTAATATACACACACTTAATATATTCAGATTTTTAGAAAACATCCATTTTAGCATACTATACATAATGGTAAACCATATATTTCTCTCACTAGATGATTAACTTTTTCACTCATATTTGTATCAAGCTGCATTAAGTTGGCACCTTAAAATTTAATTAAAAGGCCAAAAAACAGCACTTTAAACTATTAGAGACTTATTTAATAAATTTAGATACAAAATTAAAAAAAACAAAAACAATGCACGTTTACAGCTAGTTTATTAAACATTACTATTAAATGTTACAGTATTAGGAGTACAGACTGTAGTTAGTGAATTAAACCAATTATTTCAGGCCACCAAGGAAAATTTTCTGAAGTGCCTAGGTGGAAGTCATTTGAGCTTAGGCTCCTACTTGCTTAATGCTCTTTAAAAAATGAGACAGCCTAGGTAAAAGACCATTTTGAAAATTTCTACCTGCTTTGTTTCATGTTTTTAGAACACAAATCTAACTTTTCCCCCTTCTTATTCATTAACTGGAAGAGGAGGGGAAAAACAAAAAACAAACAAAAAAACCCCACACCACAAGAGTTCCTGCTTTTT
Source organism: Crocodylus siamensis (assembly GCF_052110815.1). Taxonomy (NCBI): domain Eukaryota; kingdom Metazoa; phylum Chordata; order Crocodylia; family Crocodylidae; genus Crocodylus; species Crocodylus siamensis. Next base: position 13,886,635 of record NC_143408.1, on the reverse strand, counting down.
CAGCTGCTAATCCATTTCTCAGCTTTGAGCGAAACAGTACAAAACAAAGAAAATAATTTTTTCTGCACCTGCAGAAAAGGCTACTGCTGATAAAAGCCAGTTCAGGACTTCAACAAACTCTGGTTCTAGCTGCTCTGCTAGTGACTTTCACAGCACTAAAGACCATCTTTCTTTAAAACATCATCAGCAAACATGCATTACTTGGATGGTTCACCTTTAGCCCTGATATTTATTATGACTAGCATAATTAGTGGGAGATTAGCATCATTGCCAAAAATTTGAAAATGCCGCAGTTAGGCATCTACCCCGATACTTTGTGTTAAGAATACAAATTCATTAGGGGGACGCAGCAAGGGAATCGGAGATACTCTGTTCACTAGGGCGCCTCTTGGGATAACAAGGAACAATGGTCAAACAGAGAGAGCAGATTTAGGATAGATATCAGGAAAAGCTTCTTCATAGTAAGGGTGGCCAGAATCTGGAATGGGCTTCCAAGGGAGGTGGCACTCTCCCCTACCTTGGGGGTCTTTAAGAGAAGGCTGGATAGGCATCTGGCTGGGGTCATGTGACCACAGCATTCTTTCTTGCCTATGCAGGGGGTCGGACTCGATGATCTGTTGAGGTCCCTTCTGACCCTAACATCTATGAATCTTGGCAGGAAAATGAGGTGGAGTAAGTGCTTGATCCATCCACTTCATTACTGCCTGCAGTTTAAACTTTTCTGTTGGGTACTTCTTGCTTTAATGAGCTTCCAAATTTCAACAGCATGCATAACACAGAAGCAATCTTTCTGTAGCTTGTCCAAGGCTACAGACATAAGTTTTAGGGTATTCAGCATATTTTCTACATTTCTCTTTAGTCCAATGTCAGGTCAGGTTCACCTGCTACTGGAATATACAGTAGATGGTACTATCTGCAATAATTAATGCCAAGTGCTGAGTGGTGATTAAAAAACAACCTCTAGGGTGCCAATGGCTCTTGGAAGAACACCTTAGAGCAGGGGTACTAGTTCTCTCTGGAGGAGGAAGTGCTTCCAAAACACTGTGGAAATGGGGTCCACTCCATAATAGGGTAGACTGGGCTCTTCAACCCTGATTGGCAGCCAGTCTAGGAGTGGAGCCCCAACAGCTGGACAAATAGATTATCTTCCGTGCTCTGGCAGGTCCTGCAGCCAAGCTGGTTTAAAGTGTGCTGACACCCGCCTTTCCTTTAGATTAAAGCAGGAAGGCTGACAGGGAGTCACTGGTCTCCACATACACTGCCCTCATTTTTGTGCCCTGGAGAGGTCACTCCGGCTTCAGCTTCCCTTTCAAGCAAAGATTTAACATGGGAGGTAGCAGTTAGGAGTTACAAGTCCAGTTCATTTGGCAAAGAAGAGGACACCGAGTTGCCAGCCTAAGGTCTTACTGAGATTTTATTGTCTCTCATTGTTCAGCTAATAAAAAAGTTAAACATCAACACTGTAATGCTGCATGAAACAGGTCTGGCCTCGGATGGCTCTTTAAGAGAAAAATATTATACATTCTTCTGCTAAGGAAAAACCTCCCAAAGATGCATGTGAAGATGGGGTAGGCTTTCCTGTTAGGAACACTCTTCTCAAAACAATTGAGAATCCATTGAATTCTATGAGAGGATCCTCACACTTTGCCTGTATACTTCAGAAGGCAGCCACCTTAGTGAGGGTCTACATTGCAACACTACTTCCCTGCGGAGATTAAAAGACAAGGTTCATGAAGAACTGGCCAGTATTACTGGTAACATTCCAGACACTGAGGACTTAGATCTTCAGTGCTGACAGTGAATCCTGGCCAATTTGCCTGGATTCACATAACATAGGAAGCATGAATGATAATGGACAAAGGCTGTTGGAACTCTGCTTCAGTCATAATTTGTGCATCACCAACTAGTCCTTTCAAATGAAGCCATAACATAAAATATTATAGAAGCAGCCAGGATCCAGCTGTTGGCACCAATTGGACCTTATCATCATTAGGCAGTCCAATCTCACTAGTGTCATCTTCACTTGTAGCTACCATAGTGCTGATTGCAACACTGGTCTTGGTGATCACAAGTTTGTTTCTTGGAGTGGAAGATTTTTATCCGATTTTCAGTTTGATAATGATCACAGTGTTTGCCATGTATTAACATCACCAATACATCTGAAAGTGTTGCAGTTGATGGAGGCTCCGTAGGAGGCTGCTTCAGACCAGCTTGCGTGCAAGACTGCAGAAGAGAAGTGGGGAAGCCTCAAAAAAAGATATAGTCAGGAGTTGACGCAGATTTGGCAAGGGGGTCAGAAGAAACTAGGACTGGTTCAAGGCATGCTCACATGAATTGATTCCATTTATCAAGACCAAACAAACTGCTATGTTAAGTCACAAGAAAAATGGCTCAGACAGAACATTGAAGAAACTGAGGAAAGGAAGGAGTGCTGTCCAACATCGCAGGACACTGTGCCAATGATTAGTGGCTGCAGCAGTGCAAGGAACTTCAGTCTGTATTTAACACTGGAAATAGCAGAGGCAAGCATGATGAAATCAAGGTGACAATAGGGTGAACTGCCATTAAAGGCAGCATCACAAGAAGTCATACGAGACTGAAAGCAACAGATGGAAAGACAGGTAGAAAATTATCTTGAACTCTATTCAAAGGAAAGTGAGGTCACTGAGACAGCCCTTAACTTCATTGAGATTCTGACTCTTCTTGAGAAGACTGATATTCAAACTGTTGAGGACCCAAGTAAAGCTATAGATAATCTAGCCAGTGGCAAGGCCTCTGGAAGAGGTGGTATTCCTAAAGAAGTGATCAAGTGTGGGAAACCTGTTCTCCTTCCCCATCTATATGAGCTTCTTATTCACTGCTGTACAGTAGGGACAGTGCCACAAGATATGAAAGATGCCAGTATAGTCTCCACCATTGCACAGAGTTTTGGGAGGGGTACCAGGGACATGTGCCCCCCAGATTTATGCACAGGGTGGAGGTGGATGCAGGTCTGCCTGGTGTGGTCTTGGGGCTGCCCATTCTGCTGCCCTCCCCTGGGGCCTCTGGGGCCCAGTGCGTGGGACCCAGTATGGCAGTGTTAGAAATATTATTAGGAATGCATAATGAATAGAGTGTTGTTAGAACTGCACAGTTTGCATCTCGTACCTGATAAGAAGAAACACTACCAAGGACCCTTTGTGCTAAAGTATCACTCCCTTTCTCTCTTGGCCAATTTACTATCTTTTTCCTATACTAAAATCACACATACCTTCAGCCTCCCTCTGCTTTTCTCATGTAGATTACAGAAGCTGTAATTCAATTGACTGTGTCCTTGAAAGAGAGAAGGATTTCAACTTTTGGTGACCTAGGGGCTTTTCTGAGCGTGCGTAATTAGCTGATGCATATATACCTATCCGCCCCGCATACTTAAGTAGTTAATTATAATGCACATGCGACGTATGAAGTGACGTATTTACATATATGTTTGTATGAACCAGAAATAAGTTGTAAGAGTTCCTGTTTTGGCACACGTGCCCAGGAGGGGAAGTATATTAGAGCCGACTGCTGGTTTCCTCGGGGGCAGAGTAATCTGAGATTCTCCGTCTCTGCTCTGACCCCATTTGCAAATATACCTTTTGTGTTGCTAATAGTGTGTGCCTGAGGAATTATTATTCGCGAGCCTCCAAAAGAAACGAACCACGATTTTCGCATCAGCAGGCAGGGCCATCCCTGGGGTATGGCAAATTGAGGCAACTGCCCCAGGCCCTGTGTTTCAGCATCATGGTGAGGAACCTGAGCCCAGCAGCCTGGCAAGAAGCACTGAGCAGGGAACTGGAGGGAGTGAGGAAGAGGGCAATGGGCCCTGTTCAGGATGAGCCGCAATGCTGGGAACTCAAGCAGCCCTGGGTCTCTGGGGCTGGAGTATGGCAGGAACCAGAGCTGGCTGTTGGGGCTGGACCCACATGGCACCCCACAAACCCCCTGCTCCAGAGCTCCCCACAGGGTACAGGAGATGCCACCCTGGCAGAGCTGGCAGTGCCCAGTGGGATAGGCCAGAGGCAAGTGAGCCCCACTCCTGGCAGAAGGCTGTGGCCAAGGTACTTTTCTAGCGCCCACCCTGTGGCACAGCCTGGGCACCAAGGCAGCTCAGTTTAGGGCCCCCCACTGCAAGGGTGTCCCTAACCCAGCCCAGCCCACCCACTGCAGCCCTCATCTTGGCTTCTCTGCACTGCAGGCATGCCCCCCCCCACCTCAAGGGTGGGCTACACCAGTGGCAGCACCTGGACCATGGCTACTGCCTCAGTCATGCTCTGCAGCCTGCACCATCTGGCTCTCCTGGTCCCTGCCCCAGCCCCACAGCTGGCAAGTGCCAAGCCGAGAACTGCAGCCTTGTCCCCGCCCTCCCAGCAGATTTCAGAATGTAGATGGCACAACACTGATCATGACCACCAAGTTTTGTTTAACAATATATATAAGTTAAGGGGGCCCCACATAGGCTGATTTTCCCTGGGTCCTGCATTCCCCTAGGGTTAGCCCTGATGGCAGGGCAGGGCCAAGAAGGGTGGGGAAGCTCTGTGCTGCTGTTGGGAACCCTGATTTGCCATTGTGAGGCACCCCTTGCTTGTTTGGCACCAGCTGGGTTGGGGGGCTGTGGGTCAGGAGTGAAAGGGTACTGGCAAGAGCTGGGCACAAGCATTTCAGGGCTTCTCAGTGCCACAGAAGCAGTGGCAGAGAGGTTTAGATGGAGGTGGACAGCTGCAACTGGACCCATGCCTTGGTGAGGAAGAGTGGTAGGGGGGGAGTTCTGGTTTTTCACGATAAGAAAAAAAACAACACAAGACACCCAAATGCTATAGGCTTTATCCAGATCATGCCTTGTGTGACAGACAGTCTCTTGGGCTTCTCCCATGAACCTCACCTGGGAAGTGGCCAGCCAAGTTCCTGACTTGAGCCAAGCTTGCCCTGGTCCCTCCCAGGGCAATTTTACATAAGCATACATAAACACATGCTGGGCCCACACCCTGGACTCCAAGCCCTCTGTTCTCCCTTTCTGGGGCTCCACACAACTCCCTCTCCAGGGAGGTTGGCCCATGTGCTGCCCTACTCAGTACACCCACCTTTCACCAGCGTGGTAACTGGCCTGGCACTTCCTGGGGACTCCCACACCCCCAGGAGCCTCACCAGGCTATCCATCCCTAGCAGGGTGTAGTTTTAGGTCATGCCCAGGACCAAGAGCCTCCTAACCATCCCCATAAGCACTTACCCTTACCTCCTGATTGTTCCTGCTGCAGCTCAGCCAAGCAATGTTGCCATCTTCACTACCAGCAGTGTTCACTACTGCTGTATTTATATAGGCAGCCAGTGCTTTGAAATGGCTGCTGGAATCAAGCACCTGCTGGCTGCTTGACTCGGCCCTTAAAGCAGCAGGCACTGCATGTGCTCTGCCCCAAGGTGAAAACATATCAAATGTTGAAAGTAAATGTTCGTATTTTGGCTCCATTGTTACTAATAACCTGTTCCTTATTGTTTACTCCATTGTTACTAACAATCCGTATTGGCAAAGCATCATGAGCACTCTGAGCAAACAAGTGTGGAATAACAACAAACTGACTGTTATCTGACCATTAAGACCAAGGTCAAAGTATATCATACTTGTGTCACCAACACCCTTTTGTATGGTAGAGAATCATGGACCATATACTCTACTCAAGGGCCCCCAAGGCACGCGCTATTTTGAGGCCCAATGACTTGATACCAAGGCAGAACGGTAGTGGCGGAGGAAGGAGAAGGAGACCAACCCAGGGCTGTGAATCCCACTCCCCCATGCAACAACATGCCCCATTGCCGAAGAATGTGTGCATCCAGAATTGGGGTCCTCAGTCACCCGAGGACCCATTCAAGCCTGATGGACGTCATCCTCAATTCCGAGGGACCGCTGCTGCTGACTCTACTTAAGAAAAGCACCTCAGCAGCTTCCATTTATGTTGCTTTCACTGCATTTTAGGAATTTCCTGGTGGGATGAAGTTGTCCATGCTGAGGTCTTGGAATATGCAAACATTCTAAGTACCCATTCTCTTAGTCAGCAGCAACTTCATGTTATGGTTACCTGCAGAGAATGGATGACAGCCCCATACCTAAGGACTTCCTGTATGTGAAACTCTGTATACAAAGAAAACCATGTGGCTGTCCTTATCTCCAGATCAAAGCTGCGTGCAAGAATGATATGTGGACAATGAACATTGAGCCAGAAAACTGTGAGAAGATTGAAGCACTTGGAAGCAATCTATTAAACATGGGATGAAGGCTTTTGAGGAAGAAGCCCAACATACAGAGGAAAGAAGAAACCTCTGGAATAACCCCACACCACATTCAGTATTGTTTGAAACGTCAAATTTGGGAAGTGTGGAAGTGACTGTCACTCCGTAATTGGGCTTTATAGCCATAATTGCAGATGTTTATTGAGCTGATGCCTCACTCAGTACAATTTTACTGTTTTCAGGATAGACAGATACCTCCTCATCTTCCTCCTAGTTACTACTACTTCTAATTTTGACTACGCTGGCTGTGATGCTTCCATCAATTCTGTCATGATTTTCTTCAGAGGTGGTCATCAGAATAGCCCATATTGCTTGGGTAAAGCTCAGCTTCCTCCAGGGCTTAGCTTGTAATCATGGTGAGTTCCCTCTCCACTCCTGGCTCCTAGCCACATACGGCAGAACTTACAGGATTGATTCTGGTTCATTAATTCCCTTTTTTGTAGCCTGGTTGGATTTTCACAACATTTAGAATCATCTTTCCCCACATTTATCATGGGTTAAGGAATGTAATGAGCTACTGTGAATAGCAAGCATTCTTCAAGCCAAGGCTCACTCCTGTTTGCAAAGAGGCTCTAAAAGGAACAGATTAAATGCTTGCTTGTATTGATAACCCTTCACACATGTACCACCCCTTTGATTTTAGCTTCAGAATCTTCTTGTTAGCCTAACTCCTTTCAATGAGCTTCCTCTTTCCCATGTCCTTGTTGTGACCAGCACTCACAGATTCACTGGACTTTGACAGGGCTGTGCTGTGAGTGCTTCTGCTATGGCCTTGAACTTGACTACTAGGTTGTCAACCCTGTGCCTTAGCACCTATGCCACCCCAGCCCCTCTCAGTGAAACGCTTTATTGGGAAGACCACACATACTAATCTGCTGGGCAGCACGTGAGGTACTGTCCCAGAACATGGTGAACTAAAATTCCAAGGGAAGAAGAGGCAACAGAGCAACCCTGTGTTCAAGCAGCCTGCAGGAACAGCAGCACCACGGCTGCTGTTTGGCTGCTTCTCACCTCATGTTTCTGGAAGTGGTGGATAGAAAATCGCTCCGTAGTCCTGTTGCCTTTGGTGCCATGGAGAGTACTTTACTGTTTATCACAACCAGTCACTGCATGGAAGCTGTAACTAAGAGAGCACTACAAAAACCATGGCCAGAAGCCTCCGGGCTAAATCTTCAGACAAATGGCTTTATGTACCTGGGTTCAGATTATTTCACATATTCGTTTCCTCAGGAGAAAAAACCTTCCCCTTTTAGTTCCAATAGTCCAGTGGTTAGGGTAGACCTTCCCTTAAGCAGAGCAGGTTTGAGCCTGCATCACTGACCTCCTAGCACAGTGCTCTGTCTACCAGGCTCTAGGCATTTTATAAGGGACGCCGTTTTGAATCTTTATTACAAGAGTGTTATGGTTGGTGGTGTTGCAGCTTGCAGCTATGTAGTACAGAGTACATTCAGAACCACTGCAAAATTCTCCAAGCACACTGAATTTCCTGGTGTCACTCTCTAAATCACCCCACTACCAGAGATTCCTGGAGGTTGTTATGTCTTTCCTTGTAAGAAAAAAGCCCAACAAATTAAATAAATAACTAGATAAAACAAACAAATAAATAAATAAATATTTTTAAACAGAGAGAAAGCTGGGAGAGGAGGGTGACCAGCACATGGCCCATTGTGAAGACATGGCCTTCATCACCAGTCCAGCATGGAGATTCCCAGGTGCTATAGTCATTCAGGTGTGTTTGTCATCAAATTAGTCTCCTGCTCCTTGTTTTAATGTACTGTTTCAAAGGCAAGGTCTGGTTCTCTCCTGTTGTGGTCTTTCTGTTGATGATTGCCTTCCTGGTGGCAACCCTGGAGGCCTTGCTCTGACTTTGACCTCTGGTTGAGGCCTGATCAGAGTCATTTGGGCACTGGTCTCTTCTACCTCTGCATACTGGTTCCCTGAAACTGCTGCTCTGCAACTGTCTATGGTTTTCTGCTCAAACATCAAATCTCAGTGGGAACCACTTCATAGGACCTTGGCCCAATGACAGCTTGGACAGTGCCCTTTTGCCATAACTTTGTGTGATGGCTAGATGGTTGAATCCAGACACCATCTCTTATGTGGAGGTGTCTTGGGTTTCTAGCTCCTCTATTGTAATATATTGCTTGTCTGTCTTGGTGTTCTATTAACAGTCTCCATGTCTTGCCTGTCTTCCCTCCAGTTGCAGCAGGCTGTCCCTCACAGGAAGTAGTGTCCTGGTTCTTTACCCCATCAGTGTCTGAGTTGGGCTACTATCAAATCCTGGAGAGGGGACATTGCAATGGTCCAACAAAGCCAGATAATGATCATATCCAGTTCTTTTTGCCCTTTCTATGAGCCTTTTAGTTGTCTTGATGCTTTGTGGCACTGAATACTTCTGCTTACAGTCATGTGGTGAACAGTTGCCTCAGAGTTATTGCAAATTTTTCCAACCATGCTGAATTTTCCGATGTCATGCTCAAAATCATCCCCACTACAAATTGTGTTAGAACCTGCAGGAACCTGTAGGTTGTTACACAGGTAGGGCATAATGCATGCTCTACTCCAGCACTCCTCTTGAAGTGGAGCCACCAGCCTTTGCATTCAAAGAACAATATAGAGAAGTAGGACTGGAAGGGACCTCCAGAGGTCAGCTAGTCTTGAGGCAGGATCATCTCTATCTAAACCATCCCATACAAATCATAATATAAACTCTGTATATGCATGCATATACTCTATGCATTTCATGACTAGTTAATCATTATATCTTCAGAAGTACATTTATATTTTAAAATGTGGAGTCCAGAACTCCACACACTACTCTAGGTGAATCCTAACCGGTGCTGAGTAAAGAGGCACTATCACCTCCCATATCTTGCACGTAATGCTTTTATTGATACATCCCAAAACTTCATTTGCCTTTCGTGCAGCTGCATCACACTGCAGAGTTATACTGAGCTGTGGTCTACCAAGATTCCCAAGTCCTTTTCCATAGTGCTGCCAACCAGCCAGGTGTCACCCATTTTCTATTTGTGTTTCTGATTATTCTTCCTGAGGTGAAGCACCTTGCATTTGTCCGCACTGACCTTCATCCTGTTAACTCTAGCACAACTTTCCAATTCATCAAGATTCTTCTGAATTGTACTCACATTCTCCAACATGTTTGCAGTCTTTCCTAGCCCCTTTTTAAAGGGGGACACTATGCTGGCCCTTTCTGAGTCTGGTACCTGGTCCATCTCCCATGACTTCATGAAGATCAATGCCGAGGACTCCAAGATATCCTCCCTCACCTTACCTCCTTCCTTATCCTTATCCAGATAATCCTTAGTAGATGTTTGGCCACAGCTTGATCTGCTGGCAATGTGCCTACTGATGCAGTCCAGTATGCTGTTAGCATTCTTGACAACATGGGCACACTGTTGACCCATATCTACCTTATTGTCCATTGTAACCCCAAGGTCTCTCTGCAAAGCTGCTGTATAGCAGAGCACCATTGGTGCCTGCCACTTTAAGGGCTGAGCCAAACAGCCAGCAGGTGCTTGATTGCAGCAGCCATTTTGAGACACTGGCGGTCTATATAAACAGAGCAGTTTGCTGCTAGTAGGCTAGGTATAAATATTGTTTGACTGAGTTGCTGTATGAGACTATCTGCAGGTAGGAGCAGGAGGTGCTTGGTTCTGGGCGTGACCTAAAAGTATACTCTGGTAGGGCTCCCAGTGGTGTGGGAGCCTCCAGGAAAATACCAGACCAGTAACCACCCTGATGAATGGTGGGTTGGGGCACCTTAGTAACCCCTGGCCCCCACATCACTGGGGCAGTGATTGGGGCCAGGCATGGATACAGCCACCTGACATCCCCCCCCAGGAGGGAAATCTTGTAGCCCCAGTGAGTGGATAGAAGATGTGGAGCTTTCCAGTGAAGGGGAAACCAGAGGGCTGGGAGCCTGGTGTTTGTGTAGAGTTGCCCCAGGAAGGGCCAAGGCAAGCTTGGCCCCAATTGAGTAATTAGCTGGCCACTACCCTGCTGAGGGTCATGGAAGAGGCCCAAAAGATAGCATGTCTTCCACCCATGGTGTGTGCTAGATAAAGCCTATGGCTGAAGAGGCCCACTGAGAGGGAGCAAGGTAGTATAATCTCTCGATGCATGAGAGGGTGTGGAGTGTAAAAGGCTTCTGGATTTCATCCCCACATGCCTAAACAATAGACCTACTCCTCTCTAGTCACCTATCCAAGCTTCCACTTATTGTAAGCTTTTTTTGTGTGTGTGTTTACTCTTACTGAAGAGTTCCCTGCTAAGCCAAACTGGTCACCAGCCATATTTGCTATTCTTCCTGCATGTTGGGATGCTGTGTTCTTGTGCCCTTAGTAAGGTTTCTTTAAAATGCAACCAACTCTCCTGTACTCCTTTCTCCTTCAGACTGGCCTCCCAGGGGATCCTGCCTATCAGTTCCCTGAGTGAGTTGACATCTGTGTGGCAGTGCACCTTTTGGGTGCCTGCCACTTCTTAAGGACTGGAAGCAGGTAGCCACCAGGTCCCTGATTAGGGCAGCCATTTTAGGGCCCAGATACATGGGCTGGGCCAGCAGTCTACTGCTGGCAGCTAAGGAGGTAACATCAAGCTGAGCTGCTGCTGCTCCTGGAACATCTTGGAGGTAAGGGCAGGAGCTACGGGGGTGGCTAGGAGGCTCCTGGTCCAGGGCGTGGCCTAAAACTGCACCCTGCCAGGTAAGGGGGGTCTAGTGGGGCTGTCTGTGGTGGGACAGCCCCTAAGAAATACCAGACCAGGTACCCCCCAGGTGAAAGGTGGGTAGGGGCACCTTAACTTTGGCCCCCACCTGGGTAATGGTGAGGTTGGTGGGGCCAAGCACACCTGTTAGTAGGCACTTGAGCCCAGCAGGGACAAAGGGTCCCAGAGACCCTGGGGGAGGTAGTGGTGCTGTGAATATTGACTGACTGAATAGAGTAGGGTGCAGTGGGGTGCCTGAAGGACTGTGTGAGTTGGTGTGGAGTAGGACTGCAGAAAGCAGTTTGAAGGACTACACCGGGGGTGTACTAAGTAGGGTGGCTTGGGGCTGGTGCACACACGCGTGTACCACCCTTCAAGTGTGAGAACATGAGAGCAGTTACCCAGTGAGGGGCTAGGGGCAAAAGCAGCCCAGAATTGGCACAAGTGACACCATGTAGAGTAGATGACCTTGCGGGATCTGAAGTTGCTGTATGGTGGTGCCGGGGAAGTAAGCAGCAAAGCCCAAAGGTCCATGAGGGGTCACTTGGGAGAAGCAAGGGTGGTAAAATGTGGCTCAGTAATAGGCAGTATGTTAGAGGCTCCTAGGAGAGGGGGGCAATGTGTGAGTGTATATGAAGGAGGCCAACAATGGTCTGAGTTTGCCTCAGCCTCAGACTGGGGAGCAATATCTATCTGGATGCTATTGCCATGGCCCATGCCTTGCAGTAGAGAAGGTTGGGAGCTGCAGATAGCACCCCCTTGCATCAGGGTACTGTAGGGGCAGCCTCTTGTATATTATTTTAAAACATTCAAGTTGTGGCAGGTAAGTTTAGGGCAGACTGCCCTAGGCAGGTGGGTGGGCTGACTTGAGATCCAGCATTGAGTTTGCCCCCATCACAGTCTGCTTTTCTGAAGTCCAGGGTCATACTCTTCTGCTCTCCTTTCTTTCTTTTGTCAAGATCCTGAATTCTATCGTCTTGTGGTCACTGCTGCCTATATTGCCATCCACTTGTACATCCCCCACCAATTCTTCCCTATTTGTGAGCAGCAGGTCAAGAAGGGCTCGGCTTCTACTTGGACTCCAATACCTGTACCAGGAATTTGTTTCCAATGCTCTCCAAAACTTCCTGGATTTCATGCACACTGTTGTATTGCCCTCCCAGCAGATGTCAGGGTGATGGAAGGCCCCCAGGATTACTGGGGCCTGTCATGTGGAAACTTCTTCAGATAATTGGAAGAAAACCTCAACTTTCAGGTCTGGTGGCCTATAGCAGACATCCAGCACAACATAACCCAGAGACTTACAAGGGTGAAGGTAAGCCTGTTGTTGCTCTCCCCTCTTAGCTCCAATTTGATACTGGAGCTCTGAGAAATCATACAACTCTTTTTATATACAGCACAACTTCTGTTCTTCTCCCTTGCCTGTCCTTCTCAAACACCTTACACCCATCCATGACTGCTCCAGTTATGCGAGCTTCCACCAAGTCTGTTATTCCAATCACGTCGCAGTTCTGTAACTGTTCAAGGACTTTCAATTCTTCCTGCTTGTTTCCCAGGCTCTGTGCATTTGTGTACAGAGACCTGAGGTGACTAGCTGATTGCCTTCATTTTCTCAGGAAGAATGAGGAGGCCTCCCCTGTTGCCCCTCCTCCTTGTGTTTCCTTCAGGTCTACTGCTTCCCAATTACCTCAGGGCTTTAGTCTCCATCTCCTGGCAAATCTAACTTAAAGCTCTCCTCACTAGGTTAGCAAGCCTGCCTGAGAAGATGATCAGACAGGCTTGCTAACCTAGTGAAGAGGCCTTAAACTAGGTTTGCCAGAACCAAGGATGGAGTACAAAGACCTGAGGTAAGTGGGAGACCTAAAGGAAGCACTCCTGCTTCTCTGGTATCTAACACTTGCTGGCTTTGTTAGCCTTTACCAGATAAAAATATATTGGTCACTCCATGGATATGCAAACCTGGGGTTACCAGAACTTATAGGGCCATCCTTACTTATTTACTTGTTGCCTTTTTACCAAGGCTTAGAGTTCATTGACAGAATGTGGTGCCTCACCATGGTGAGGCAAGGCCCCACTTCATTCACCCATACTAATATGGTATTGTGGCTCTTCCAGTCATCCTGCTGATGCTATGCTTCTATGGCTTATGCAGCCTGAACATCTGGATTGCAAAATGAAGCTAAGTAGCTCTACCCTAAACAGCTACAGGATGACAGGGGAATGAGCACTGTAACACCTCGGGGACCCAGCCTCCTACCCTGGTGCTGTGTGTAACAACTTGCAGTTTGAAACCAGACTAGTAGGAAGTAGGGCTGTGCAAGGCTTTGGGGTCCAAAGCAGCATGTTGGGGTCAAAGTGCTGGCCTCATTAGGCTTCCTGAAGCAGTTCAGAGCCACCTGCGAGATCTGGCCATAGGGTATAATGGGGAAACAAAATATCTATAACTTTGTTTTTGTCCAATTTGGATGAAATTTGCAGAGGTGGTAGACTCATGCAGAGAGCATAAAGCCTTGCCAAGCTTCAAGATCAGTGCAGGGGTTTGGGGGAACTGCCTCAAGCTGTGGACAAGCAAAACTTGTCACCAAGGCACTGCAGGGATGGTAGCCCCTGCTTCAGCCACGACACCTGCCAGCTGTTGAGGAGATAGATGCAAGGGCTTCTGGGGCCCTGCACCCCTCGCTGCTGACGGGCAAAACTCATGCCATGGATGCTTGTGGGACTGACTATGTCTGTCTTTGTGGGAGACACTACTGCAGGCCTGGCTGTTAAGCTACTATGTTACCAGTTACCAATCAGTCATGATTCACTTGGGGACCAGCTCAATACACAGTCAGTCCCACAAGCACCCATGTCGCAAGTTCAGTGTGTCAGCAGATGCGGTTGCAGGGCCCTACAACCCCTCTGCACTAATCTCAACAGCTGGCAGGCATTGTGGCCTCAGCAGGGGCCACCATCCCTGCAGCCGTCACCCTGCTGTGCCTTAACACACACAGGGTCACCCATGTCATGAGTTTTGCTTGTCTGTAGCTTAAGGTGTAGTTCCCTCCAAACCCTTTACTGATCTCCTTGAAACTTGGCAGGCTTTGTGGCCTCAGTAAGAGCTACCAGCCCTGCTGTTTTCACTCCCCTGTGGTGTAACACAGCTGTGACATGAGTTTGGCTTTCAGGAATTTGGTGCAGGGGTTGTGGGGGGGAGGGAACTGTACCCCAATCTTCTTGAAACCTGGCAGGTTTCATGCTCTTAGCAGAGGCATCCCTGCTAGTTCCATCCAAATCGAATACAAAACAACAATGTTATAGATACTTCAGTTCTGCCCCCCCCCATTATACCCTGTGGCTGGATCTCCGAGGAGGCTTTGGAGCTGCCAGTAATCTGTGGAGCAGCATGAAGTGAGGCTCACACCTTCAGACTGTTGCTAGCTGGTAGGATACAGATCTGCTCAGTCCTTAGTCTCATCTCATTCCTTTCTGGAGAGGCTGACCAAAGAACCCTTGTCACCTATTCCCAGTCTACATGATTCCAGCAACTGTGGCTCTGCACGCTGTCACACATGCCAATTCAGGCACTTCTGAGGCCTAGGTGCTCTGAGGGATGCTGTGACTTGCTTTAAAGAGCTGAAGGGCCAGTTCCAGGGCTAGAGAAAGCACTGCAGTATCTGTTCTTGAAGCCACACCCCATGGTATTTTGAGCCCCACATTTTGACTGGTTAGAAGCAGTGTGTACAGGCCATAAGAGAACCCCCTTTCTTGGTGTACCCCTTCCCAGCTGCATAAGGGCCTGGCCCACAAGACCCAGGCTTCTACTGGGACCAGGTTTGGACACTTGGCCACAGGAGTATACGTGGTACTTACTTGTGCCCACCTCGTTCCTTGCAACTCTCTGTGGCTCCTGCCTGCCTGCATCTGTGCTTACAGTGTGCAAGGGCAACACCTTCTGTTGATCTTGGTGTATTCAGTAATGGAAGTAGGTTGCAGAATTGTTCTTAAGTCACTGTCAGCCTTTTGCCGATCAGGTGCCACAGGGGTTTGCCTCCAGAGCAGAGCAGGGCAGATGCTGCCCTAAAGGGTCTGTCAGCTGTTGGGATTGGAGCCCCCTGCTCCAATGGTGGGGTCTCCCATCATGTACTGTTCTATTTTTGCCATAGAAACTGTAGTACTTGTAAAACTAGAAATAGTTTTCTTACAGGTAGTGTGAAAACCTGGAAAGGGCTTCCAAGGGAGGTGGTGCTCTCCCTTACCTTGGGGGTCTTTAAGAGGAGACTGGACAAGCGATCTCTTCTTCCCAGGGCAGGGAGTCGTACTCAATGATCTGCTGAGGTCCCTTCTGACCTTAACATCTATGAAGACAATGGCTTACCTACAAAGAACTCTGTGGTAATTTCCAAGACTCACAAAATAAGGGGTCACAAATGGAGGGATCACTAGCTTCCTGCAAGAGCCTCAAATCAGAGCTGAACTAGCAACCATAGATAAGTCTGAGGTTTCCCTCCCAGCAGGAAATGGGAACCTTCACAACAGGAAATGAAGAGGCTTATTTTCAGAGTTGTAGCTCATTGTTCTGTGCTGCAAGTCAGGCCTCCTGTCTTCTTCCACCAAAACAAATATTGCTTTGATTGACACCATTTGATCCAGGGTATCCTTTTTTCTTTTTTTTTTGGTAGAGGACAAAAAGCCACAGCCAGAAATGAAGTGCACTGAAACTTGATAAGACATTTTTAAGACAGAAGAGACCACTTAAGCCCCTCTGGCCTGACCCCTAGGTAACGCAGGACCACTCTATCTTGCACTGGGCCCTGTACTGAGTCCCTGACTCCATGGGAATGCTATTTCCTGCTGCTAACCTGCTTGGCTTTAGTGCCATGCAGCCTGCGAAGTCTCAGACCCTTGCAGTGCTCACTCTCTCCCCTGCCCTCTGGGCCTTAGTTTTCCCTACTGCAGAGTGCTTCCCAGGCACCCTCCACCTCTGGCCTCCTTGCCACTTGAGCCTCCAGTTCTATGCCAGCTACTATTCAAACATAAGCCCCTTCCTGGGTCTCAGCAAACTCCTGTCCTGTAACTGCTGGCTTTCTGTAGCTTCCAAAGGTACCTGTGTTGCCTGGGTGTCCCTTCTCTCGGCTCAGGCCAGTAAGCATTCTGGCCTCAGCAGAAATTAAGACCAGACTGAGCTCTCCAGCTCAGAAACTAGGATTTTAGTATGCTGTGACTACCCCTTTTGGTCATGTGGCCTTCACCTTTCCATGGGGTTTGCAATCAGCCTAGTACTCAGCCTGTTCTGGTTTACTTTGGTTTGCCCTCAAGTGTGGTAACTTCACTTCTGGAGCTGCAGTTATTTCCTTCTTACCTGCCTGGAGCTTTTTCTGCCTCTGCCCATATGGCTAGTATTCCAGCAGTCCCTGCTGCACTTCCAGCTTCTATTTGTGGCTTCCCCTGGCTAATTACTCAGAGGCTGACTCCTGTTCAGCAGCTGACCTGAGTACAGCTCTTTGATACCAGCTTTCAACTCTCTAAGTAGCTGAGCTTAGGGGACCCTGCTATACCTGCCCATCTCAGTGCTCTGTGTATACCAGTAGAGGCCAACCTTTTAGGCAGGCAATACCACAAGGTGAGCCTTAACCCTCTGAGTGCTGCTCTCTTTCCCTGCCTGAACTGTTGCTGTGTTCCCTGCTCCCTCCTTGATCTGCCGTGTGCCATGCACACAGGCTGCTTGTGCCACTCATGGCAACATGCTGAAAGTTGGCCTGCAACCAACACTTTTATTCCCAGTGTTAGCACTGCCTGTCTTGCAAATGTTGAATAGATCCATTCTGAGCCCCATGATGCTGTCTTAGGTAGAGCCTCCATTTGCTCTAAACCAGTTTCTTTCACTCAGATTGCCGTGGCACCCTGGGGTGACTTAAGCCCCTTCCAGAGGTGTTGCAATGCGGGTGATGCCACAGCCAAGGTGATGCGCTCTACATACTTCCTGTAAAAACAGATCAGGAAGCAGTTGCTTGGTCTTATGTCCCTCTGTTTCCAGGAGGAGCATGCAAGGTTGAACTGGGTTGGGTCACAGGAAGAGTGGGAGCTCTGGCCACAGCTCTTTGCACTGCCTGTCAAAATAGTTGCAGTGTGCCCTGATTCTAAAAAGGTTGAAAACCCCTACTCTAAATGCTATCCTCCAAAAAAAGGACTGAAACACAGAAAACCTGACTCTTAGCCTTTTTCCATATTCTACTGCTAGTCATACTCCTTTTCCACAGTAGGAGATATAACCCAGGATTCCTGACTCCCAACCCCACTTCTCCAACCACAAGACCGACGCCCTTGTACTCTCAGACACAAAGACAGACCCAGACAGAACACCACTGCCTCTGTGACTTCTAGCAGATCTTTCTAGTCATTCAACTCCAGTGTCCCCTGAGACATGAGTATCAAACCCAGGAGTTCTGATTCCTAGCCCCCTGCTCTAGAAGAATGCAGCCTAGTGGTTGGAGTAGGGTACAGAACCCTGAACTCTTAGTTTTCTGTTATAGTAGGGAGGGTAATAGAACCCATCTTCCCTAGAAATGTAAACCACTCCAACGTATTTACTTCCAGCCCCTCCTACTCTAACCCCCAGATAAGCTTGATGCCTATACTTCGGACTGAACCAAGGACTCTGGTTCCTAGACCCCACTGTAGTCACTGATCACATTCCCACCCAAGGCTGGCACTGGAATCCTGACTCCCAGCCCCCTCCCTTCTCAGAAGACTACTGCTCTCTCAAACCCTGCATTGAGGAGCTTTCAACTTCCAGCCCCCCACCTATTTTTACTAGTAGATAACCCCTCCCTGCCATTCTGCTGAGGGAGAACCCAGGAGTATTGGCTCCCAGCTCCTACTTCCAACTACTAGATCCCACTGCCTTCTCTGATGTAAAAATAAAACCCAAAAGACCTGGCTCCAAGACCTCCGTTCTAACCACGAGGTTCCATTCCCCTTAAAGAGCTAGGAAAGAATCCAGGAATCCTGGTATCTGTTCCCCTCTCTAGTTCTAAGTACTAATCTTCTCCCACATTCCAGGAGTCCTGGCTCCCAACACTTGCCAGCTTCCCCAGCTGTAACCACTAAACAAACCCCACTCTCTGCTCTCTAGCTGTCAAGAATTTATGTTCAATACTTGGACTGGACATGTCTATTCCCAGAACCCTATCCTGTCTCCATGATGGGTGTTTCACCCATGCTATAAGCATGCCCTTCCTTAGCCCTTCACTTCTGTCTTAGAAGGATATGTATGTACAGCGCACCAAGCCTACCGGCTCTCACCTCAACGTGATCTGAACACTCTGTATCTGTCAGGCACCAGGTGTATCTGGTGCTCTCAGGTCCATGTCCCTGGCTCTGCACAGAGTATCTGTACCAAGAAGCAAACATTGCAGTGTTTCTGTGCTAGGCACCAAGCATTTGAGTTCTCGGTTCCCCATCCTTTCTCAGTGTTAACTTTTCCATGCAGCAGTAATTCAAGTTCTCTGCCCTATTGCCCTCTCAACATTGTGTTGATGCCCTACATTTAGCCTGCCCAGTCTCTGGGCTCCCACACCTGTGTTAATACTAGATGTTTGCACAAGATACAAACCATATACATGCTTTGTCCCCTCATGCCTCTTGATGCTTTTTGTTTGTACCATGTAATAAGAATGCCTAGCTTACCAACCTGATGCAGCAGTGTGGAGCTTTGTCACGTACTAAGCATGTTTGTTCTTAACTTTGTCCCATCTCAGGTCTATTTGTGCCATGTATCAAACATCTGCACCCATTGGTGACATGTAGGGGGTACACACAGGTGCACACGCATCCCTGAGATTGGCCATGCACCCCCTGAGAGGAGAGAAGAGAAGCACTGGCAGCACTTCCGCTGGCAGCAGTGATCAGCACCCCCCCCACCCCCAGTCGGTGATTGGCTGCTGGAACCCTCCCCACCTCCTGGTCAACAATCGGGCCGCTGGTGCCTCCCCAGTATTAGGAGGCACCGCTTGCCCATGTCCGCACCTGTCTCTACAGTCTCTGTGCCATGCAGCGAGTTCATGCTTCCTTAGCTCTCCACCCAATCTCAGTATGTTTTCTGTGCCATGATGAGCATTTCTGTTCTTTACTCCCACCTCCCTCTCGGATTGTGTACCTCGGCTGTGCCCTTAGCACGCCCATTATCAGCTCTCCACCCAGGTCTCTCTGTTGTGTGCCCATTAATGCATTGAGCATGATTCTCAGCTCCTTACATTAGTCTCAGTGCCAGCTGCCTGTGCCAGGTTCAAGAGTACCCATTCTCAGATTCCCAATTCTGGGGCATCATTTTGTGCTTGTGCTATGCCTCTTCTCAGCTCTCTACTCCTGCCTAAAGCAGTTAGATTTGTTCCAGGCACAAAGTCATGGCTGTTTGTAACGGAAAACATTTGTAGGTATGGAGCAAAATCTTGAAGAACTTCTCGTACAGTATGCCCTGCTGAGAAGGGAGCCATGCTTTCTGGGTGTGCGTGGAAGTTAAGCCCCCTGAACAAATTGTCTCTGTTCCCACCAGAGAATAGTATTTACTTACTCAGTCCTAATGGTGACACCAAGGTTTTTTTTCCTTGTAAGGGGCAAAATTGGATCAAATAAGAATTTCTTTTTAATCTTGGACTTAACAAAATCTTGCCGAGCTTTGCAGGGTGCCCAGAATAGGTTCTGGAAGGGGGGGTGCTGAAACTTTGGCAAAGGTTTCCTTCATTCAGAATATCAATCAGGCATTGCAGTTAAATGATTGTTACTAACAAACAAGTCCAGCGGTACCAGTGTCTGACAAGTATTTGAGTACTGCTACTAGTCCCTGCTTCCCCCATATGGTCTCTTCACGTCTTGCTCACTGGTTGCCATGGGCTGAATCTGAATATCTAAGCCCAAAATCAGTTAATTTTACCTGCCTCCTCAGTGTCTTTCTTTGTCCTTACACAGAAGCAAAATGGGCACAGATTATGGGGACCTCCCACAGCCCTTAGATGGCTGCTACATATACAGCCAGTCTCATGCCCTGGCCACAAAGCTGGCAGTGTGTCTCTAGGGCCTCTACATGGGTGCAGAGCTACTGCGAAGCTTGAGGTCTGAGACACTCCCCCACCAAGACCCAGAATTCAGGATTGAGTGAACCAGTGGCTCTCCATCCAGCCCCTGCAGGCTCGCCTAGCACAAGTCAATGGGTTGGGGTAGCCTTCCCCTTCTCAGCAATAGGGGTGATGCCCCAGAGGTCTTGGTTGGGCCAAACCCATCTGTCTATAAGGAGCACAGCAGGGGGTTTGGCAAGTCCCAGAGGATGTGTCCACTAAAGAGATCAGGCCACCAGGTAGTAGGTTTAGTTTATTAGTTGGTAAAGTCTGCTCTTACAGGTCCATGCAGCACAAGCTCTTGGGTGGGGGTACAGTGCCCTACACAGTCCCACTAGACTGAATAGCTTCTCTTCCATTGCAGCTGTGGGGCATATTTCTGCTACATTTGTTTCCCAATAAAATCTAATAGAAAGGCAACATTTAAAATGTGAACATGCATGCAAATCACAAGCAATTTTCACAGAAAATAAAGACACGACAGAGCTGGAGGAAGAAGAGACTATAATGAAACGGAGCTCAGAGCCCAGCAGGTTCAGAGGAAGCGCTCAGCAGTTGATTAAACACAGAAGAAGCACAGCAGTCTCTACTGAGGATGGAAACTCAGAGCAGATCTGCAGTTGAGTGCCATACCTCAAGTTACTCAATAGACATTGGTTGATGGTCCTGAACTTTAAGAGGGGACTTCTGGACAGGAAGCCTGTGATACTGAATTGAACTGATCCTGTGGGCAGAAGAAATTTAAAATAGCAGCCTTTAGCATCCTTCCAGCAGGTGCAGCCATTAGCACAGACACCACGGTACCACTGGCTTAGGTTGCAGAACTGACCTGCTCTCCTGCCCAAGTATGGCAGGGACCCTGGTGGGGCCTGCTCCATAGTAACTCCATTGGGACAAAACAAATCCATGCTGCTGAGGCAGTGACTATGATTTGGGCCACTTTGTTTTTTAGCTCCTCTTCTGGTTCAAAGAGCTGGCAAGCTGCGGACTCCCTAGTTGAAGGGTCCTCAGGAATAGCTTGCTGTCACCCATTTTCTCAGTTGGCATACTGGTCCCTCAGGGCTATGATCACTGTGTGGCCTTGAGACCAGATGCTGTTTTAAAATATGTTTGGACAAGCGTATGGACTTGGGCCAACCCAGAACTGGTCACATGACCAGGAGCTTCCAACTACCCTCCACCAACGCTCTGGTCTTGGCTTCTATTCTATCTGTTCTTGGCCTGTTTGCACTTATTCCTGGAATGGCTCTCTACAGTGCCTCCTTAGGTGTCTCCCAGCCTAGTACGTGCTGGAAGGAGATGCTCAAACAGCAGTGGGGGTTCAGTACTATGCCATGTGCCAACATTGCTAACTCAGAGCGGGCACACACCAGCTTGCCTGTAGCTCAAGTACAGGAAAGTGAGCCAGAGAGTTGGTAGGGGTGATGCTGATATCATTGAACACTGAGAGCATCACTCACCCACTCCAGGGCTTGCTCCCTTCTGCCAGGCTAAGCTGTGAATGTAGGCTTCATTACCCAGGTCTTGACTGTCATCCATCCTGCAATTTGCAACCCAGCATCTCCAGGGGCCTACACTCTTCTCATGGCCAGGACACACACTGTAACCATACTAACCACAGCAATCTACCCAAAAGCTGCCCCTCCCATGGACTGGCCCACATAGAGCTTTGCTTCTGCTGGGCTGTGGGCTTTGCTTCTGCACTGCTGATGACCCTCACTCCCCAAACTGAGCCAGGCTACAAAGGGCAGATCCTCCTCACCCTTTCCATAATTCCCCAGCTCTGAAACCAGCATTACTATTTTTTTCATAAAAGTCTGCAGCCACATACAGTGATGCCTGCACACACATAGAAAGATGGGCTCTGTGCTGGGGCACACCTGTGCACAAATACCTGGGAACAGCCTCCCAGAGGTGTGTGCATAAAAAGATGCATTCCTGTCCCATGTGATTACTTGATGCAGCAAGACATCCACGGGGGTGGGGGCGGGGAGGGTGTGCATGCGCATGTGAAAGATCTCATCTAATGTCTCTCCTTGTCCTTCCACACAGGCATACATGTGCAGTCATACTAGATGCACATAAGTGCAGATTTCCACACCAGTGCTTCTGACACATGCAGTAACGTGGATGCTTCTGTTTGTGCACATGCTGCATGCACACTTTTCCACACTCTCTTCAAGCATGAGACCTTGCATCTAGAGATGAATGTTCATGCAAACACATATACATTCTCACCCTGGAAACACCTATGCTCATTGATTTGCTCTCTGCCATGTATGCTTGCAGGCTGACTCAGGCACACACACATGAATGGAATGGAATGGAAAGCTATAGAAGGAAAACTCTTGAGCTGAAGTGCAGTTAGTCTGACACCATAGGAGGCCAAAGCTTAGGTGAGCTCTGTGTGATCACTAGGGTGTTAAATAGGAATTAGCAACTTTTAAATGCCTGAACATAGAAGCTACTGTAAGTTCTTAACTGGGTTCATTCAGCCAGCTGAGCAATGTCACTCACCTTGATCTACAGGCCATGCCTGGGGCCTGCTCACTGCACATGGGACTTTTATGCACACACGCATGCGTGTGTGTGTACATACACACACACACGTCTGAAGCACATTACATTGCCACCAGTCAGAAACACCTCCCTCACCAGTGGTATCTCCATGGCACACCTGCAGGATGCTCTCAGGCACTGATTTCAACAGCATTGGCCTCCTCCTGCTCCCGGATTATATGAACCCCAGCAGTCCGCACCATGCGCGTGGCACTCCGGGAATGCACAGGGGAGCCTGGAGATCGGGTTGGGGATTTGTGTGTTCTGGAGGAAGCTGGTAATCTGGCTGGGGAGCGGTGGTATCTATGAGCTGATCGTACAGGAGGCCTGGGGGATCTGCCAGGAGGTGTTGGGGAGCTGGAGTAGCTGGGCGGCCCCAGCTCGGCTGTGCCTTGTGATTCGGGAGGGGAATCTTCATCCAGCTCAGGGGAATCCTGCAGAGACAAGAGCAAGGAGGTGAGTGCAGGCAAGCCAGACTAGGACTGCAGCACCATTGCCTTTGGCACTGGCTTCAAACAACTGCGGGAAAGGGTTCTTGTTAGGTGCTCTGGCTCAGCCAGAGCACCAAGCACCACTCAAGGCTTTTTTCCAATGTGTCTAAATATGCCAAGAGGTCAAGCTGTGGACATATTCTGCATTCACAGTATTCATTGCTATTGATGACCTCAGCCGTTGCTTGCAGTCATCTCCCTTCCCCTGTCAGGGAGCAAAGGCTGAGTGTTACAGAAGCCATATCTAAACCCCAGCAATTATGCTCACTGGAATACAAGACCCCAAGAACTCAGAGACGCCTCTCAGCAGATGTCAGCTCTAAGTTCAGGTCAAGATGGTCTTTTTCAATCTCACGAACTATAGACTCTCCCCAGCTCCCCACAGAGTACCAGATTGCAGAGGATTGGAGTTAGGTTACATGTTGCCCTCCTGTAATGTTGCTCTGGGATGCTCTACAATGCCCTACTCCCAGTACATCTACCAGCAGGTGTCACTCATGAGTCACAGTGTGCATGGCACTTCGCAGTCTTTAGTAACTGCAAGTCAGTCTCTGGGTTATGAGCATGAGGGCCACATTATCAGGGCCTATATGTGCCAGTTTTCTATCCCTCCCTTCTAACATCCTGTAAAAAATCTATTCTGTTTGCAATGCCTCAAGCGAGGAGAGAGGAGTGGAAGAGAGCCTGGGCTAAGCCATCTGAGCTGTTGTGAAGCTGAAGGAATTTGAAAAATTGGTGGATTTTCAGTTTCTAACCATCTTGCACTGTTCACTGTCTCCCCGTTGTCTGTCTGGGCTGGAGGCTGGGAATGCCCTGATTGTCTGACAGTTAGTTTTAGAATGTGCTTGCCTAGGTGTCTCTGAGCAGAGCAGGATAGCCTGTGACCATGGACAGATCTGGAGGTGGATCCACCTGTAACTATGGGTAGATCTTTGGCAATGTAATTCATCTGCAGTGAACTCTCAGCTCACTAGCTTTTCAGCATGGCTGCCAGACCCTGTGTTGGTGTGGCCCTGAAATCCAGGAGGTTAGCACCACTGCTGCTCGCCCCCACATCCCCTTGCCCACAGCCAGATTTGGCAGCATGTGAAAAGGAGAGGGTGAGTGGTGGCAGCATGCATCTCCTGGATTGCAGAGCCTCACCAACAGGCTCTGACAGCTGTGATGATGAGACAGTGAGCTTGCTGAGCATGCATCATGCCACCAAAGATGGGGGGTGCTGCTGCATTCCTTGCACCTCCCTATGAATTTCTCATTTGCCTGTGCAGTTGTGGTGCTCCCATGTTCACTGAGCACTGAAAGAGTTCACGGTCCCAGGAGTATGAAGTAAAACAGCCTGGTGGCCAGTGTCCAAGAAGCCCAATTTTTAACCCAAGGTGGAAGCACTAACATTGTACGCATAATCTGTTGTGCAAAGTAATAGGGAGAGGGCTTCTGGAGCTGCATACAAGTGAAAGAAAGTCAGAGAAGTGTTTGCACTGTACATCACATCTCTTGAGATTCAATAAGGTTAAGTAAGGACAAGTGCAAAATCCTGCACTTAGGACAGAACAATCCTATGCATGGGTACAGGTTGGCACTGACTGCAGATAGCAGCTCTGCAGAAAAGGACCTAGGGGTTACAGTGAACAATAAGCTGAATATAAGCCAACAGTGTGCCCTTGTTGCCAAGAAGATTAAGGGCATACTAGGCTGCATTGGTAGCAGTGCAAGGGAAGTGATTATTCTCCTCTACTTAGCACTGGTGAGGCCACATTTGCAGTACTGTGTCCAGTTTTGGCCCCCTTACTACAGAAAGGATATGGAGAAATTGGAGAGAGTCCAGCAGATGGCAACAAAAATGGTTCAGGGGCTGGGGCACATGACTTCTGAGGAGAAGCTAAGGGAACCCGGGCTTATTTAGCCTAGGGAAGACTGAGAGGGAAGAGCAGCCTTTAACTACCTGACAGGGGGTTCCAGAGAAGATGGAGCTGGACTGTTGT
Source organism: Crocodylus siamensis (assembly GCF_052110815.1). NCBI lineage: Eukaryota > Metazoa > Chordata > Crocodylia > Crocodylidae > Crocodylus > Crocodylus siamensis. Next base: position 13,861,489 of record NC_143408.1, on the reverse strand, counting down.
CAGTGGCAGCAGATGACAGAACAAGGAGCAATTGTCTCAACTTGCAGCAAGGAAAGTTTAGGTTACATATTAGGAAAAACTTGCTTGCTAGGAGGGTAGTAAAGCACTGGAACAAGCTACTCAGCGAAGTGGTAGAATCCCCATCCATGGATGTTTTTAAGACCCAGCTAGACAAAGGGGATCATCTAATTGGGGATGGTCTTGCTTTGAGTAGGGGGTTGGGCTAGATGACCTCCTGAGGTCCATTCCAACCCTAATTTTCTATGATTCTATGGCATTTAAGTCCTGAACAGCACGTTTAAATATTTGGGGTGAAATGTTCTTCTCTGAGCACACGTGCACACAAAGGTTTCTTTCATCACAGTGATTTATAGAACACCCTTCTAATGGGAGGAATAGATGCAAGATACCAAGCTAGTTTGAAGACAAAATTTATGAGCAGAGTGACATGACACCCTTGTCTGTGATAGCAGGGGCTGGACTCAGTGACCCAGGAGGTCCTTTCTACTCTGAGGCTCCTATATAAGTCACAGGACCCGTAAGTCTCATTACTACATGGACCTGGAGCATACTGACAAAGCAGCTTCCTTGTTGCCACGGCCAAATGTAGCCCAGCAGCTTGCAGTGCATAACAGCAAAGGACACTCCTTGGGGCTGGGCTCCTGTTAATCTGAGAGGCTCCAGGTTTTACTTCAAGTTTCTGGTTCAAATACATTCAAAATCCCAGGATGAAGGTGTCCAATGTTTCAGCTTCGTCTGGCCTCATGGGAAACCTCAATCCTGGGCCTCTGTGCCAAGCGAAAAGCTGACTGAAGCATGCATCACAAAGCCCATTTTTTCCAAACAGTTCAGAGGCGTCCTCCAAGCAGGTCTGCAAACGAAGTCTGTTGGGGCCCAGATCCTGTTTCAGCTAGTGGGCATTCAAGTGGACTTATGCACCTAAGTGATATGGTATCCTATCTTGGTAAAGTCCCTAAAAGTCTATTAATGCATTTATTTTAGTAATATGCTATCATGGGGTTTTTCTAGAAGTGCAATTAATGTGCACGAATAAACTTTGGAGATTACTGCTCAGGAGTTATGGCTCCCAGGCACTACATCTTCATATGCCCCTGGGACTGCAGCAAACTAAGCCAGGTCAGAGCAGCTGTGGCTGGCAAAGGACCCAGGGGTCAGCCTACCAGCCTAGGACTACTCCCCCTGGCTCAACATGATGTGGAGGCACTGGCTGGGGCACAAGGGTGTTTTAGTGTGAGACTAGCCAGCTGGCAGCCCCCACACTGAAGCACCCTCATGCCCAGCCAGCCAAGGCAGCATCTACATGTGTGCTGCTGCGGAGTAAAAAAAACTCCACAGCATGATAGTACTTGTATTTACAAGTGCTAGCCGGCTGCAAAGTAAATTGGTTTACTCCAGACTAATAGGGGCACAGATGTAGATGCATGCTAATAGCTAATTAGTCTACTGCACAGTAAACGTCTTGTGTAGATGTGCCCATGGACTTGCAGGCAGAGACACTCGAGAGGATTCTGTGGCTCCCCTGAAGGCAGGTGGCAAGGAGGCTGGGTGGGATGCTCTGGGGCTGAAGAGAGGGGGGTCCCAGTGAGGAGAGGGAAAGTGGAAGTCCCCAGTGAAGGGAGACAGCAGTGACTGAGGGGAGGTTTACCCCAGAGAATTTTTACAAGAATTTTTATGGGGGCTCAATGGTAGTCTGAACATAAGGTAAGGATTTTGTCAGTTTTGTTTTACCACACTGTGGTCAAAACATTTGATAATATTTTTTTCTTTTTCATACCATTTGTTCTTCCTTGTAATAAACCCTTTTGTTTTTCTGTTACTTTCCCAAAGTGCCTGTGGTAAATCATGACATCTGAGCAAATTAATAATCTGGGTATTAATCTGGGTATATCCATTCGACAGAGTGGAGGACCAAGACAAACCTGCTCTGGATGCAGCTCAGGGTTTTGCCATACCATTGTCCTACCCTTAGGATTGAGTCACTAAAGCAGGGGTAGGCAAAATACAGCCTGCAAACCAGATCCAGGCCAACAGGCAATTTCATCTGGCCCACAGGCACCCACCAATTAATTATACCCTGCCCAGCCCACGCACCTCACCAGGGGAGCTGCAGCTGGGTGCGAGCATGTAGCTGTCAGGAGCGTGGAGCTTGCACCCAGGGGGGTGGTGGGAGCACAGACCTCGGGTGGGCAGGGTGGGTGGGCAGGGTGTGAGTGTGAGGGAGGGCAGGGATGTGTGGGGACCCCCCCACTCTCCTTCCCCATGGTGCACAGCCCCCACCATAGTGTCTAAAAGCAGTAAGTAGAAGGTGAACCCATGGCTTTTTGCATTAACTGGTTTTCAGGGATTTGAGCAGGGTGCAGTAGAATCTACTTAGTTGCTTAAGTCCATTTACTTGCCTAATAGATGGGACAGAATATGGCCCTTGGGACTACATATAGTTTTAAGGCCCCATGACAGTAGCCACATCTGCAAAACCAAGGCAGGTGTTTTCTCTTTGACTTTGCTGTGAATAAAGAATGAAGCTATTCCAGCCCCTCATGCCACAAAAGATCCCCCTCTGCCTTGTTAAGGGAAAGCTGCTTCATTTCTGGCTCACAGGTCCTAGGTTTTTCGCAGTACACTTACCTTGTCCTTTAGGATGTAGAGAGCAACTGGGTTCTTGCGTTCATGTTCTCCAGTGTGAGGGATAATCTCAACTGCACAAAAACAGCAGAAAACATTTGTGACATGTTCCTACCGATGGGAAAAGTAATCTATACACACACCCAACATGTATGTGCATGTGTATGGATGTGGGTGAGGGCGTGTGCTGAAAACTGCTGGAATATTCCTGCACTCCTTGAGTTCCAGGAGCAATTTCCTACCCATCTTCCAGGTTCCTGCATCTCAGGCTTCCCAAGCTTAATTTTGGCAATTGTATAAATTGTCTGGAGGAGAGAGTGACATGTTAGGGGTAGTCATAGGTTGCCTAGCACAAGATCATTTACAAAGAGAAGGCAAATATGTCCATATGCATTGGAGTGCACAAAAAAGTAGCCCAGGAGAGGTTAGGGCTTGCAGCATCAGCTCCAGGGAGTAAATTTCAGTAAAAGTTGTGGGCAGTTGCGCAGTGTCAAACAAATGGTGGGAGTGGGGGTTGAGGGCCATTAGGCCTCACAGGAGCAGAGGTGTTATACCAGGAGCCTGAGATCATGCTAAGTCATTGCTGAGTCTGGGGGAGCAGAACAGCAGTAGGAGAGCCCAGAGAAGTACAGAAACCTCTCCACTCCTGAGCCTAATAGGAGAAATGGGCCCAGTAAGGGAAATGGGGCATGTTATACTAATGCATGGTCTGTAAAGCAATTTAGGAAGGTAAACATAATCCTAGGTTCTATGTGCTGGCAAACAGGTGTCCCCAGCTGGAGCAGGGACCCATCAAACAGGTCTCATCACAACACTAGCCTTGGGTGGCCTCCTGTTCTTGAAACTGCAGCAAAGTAGACTTAGACTGGAGATCAGGAAAAACTTTTTCACTCTTAGAACAGTGAAGCAGTGGAATAGGCTACCTAGGGAAGTTGTGAACTCTCCATCACTGGAGGTATTCAAGAAGAGGTTGGATAAGCATTGGTCAGGCATGATTTAAGAATATAAATGCCTGGAATGGGGCTATGAAGAGGAACCACTGGAAGCTCAGAAGACCCCCACACACACATTGCTCAAAGAAGAGCTCTGCAGACCAGAACAGAAATTGGAGGAATATGTTCAGCCACAGAAGAATGAAGCAGAGTTCCACAACTGACTTGGTTATGAAAAAAGACTAAAGAACAAGGACAAGTTTACGTGGGGAATAGGATGAAAAAAAGAGTTCTGGCTCTCCAGTTAGGTTGTATGATGCATGTGGCTATGTATCTGGTCCTCAGGTTCCAGTGCAGGTAGATGTTTGGTGATCCCATAATTCCAGCCTTTGTTGGTCACCTTATGGGGATGGGAAGATTGTTTTCCCCTCCTTTGCTACAGGTGTCAAGGTTTTTTGCTTTTCTCAGAAGCACTGTCTGTTGGCTATAGCCAAGGCAGGAGATTTTGACTGGGATGTGCCAGTGGTACTTCTGGGACTAAAAAACCCCAGAGGTTCCTGGCTAGAGGGCCTTACTCCTCTGTTCAGGGTCAGACTGATGTTTGGGATCAGGGAGGAATTGTACCCTGCAGTCAGATCAGCATGGATGGGAGTGTGTGTGTGTGGGGGGGACAGGACTGGCACAGGGGAAAATGTCTTCCTCTGAAATGAGGGGCATGGTTCTCTTCTTTGGATCTCTGAATGTATTTTATAAAACTCCTATTTTTCCTTGAAGTACTGGTGCTCTCATTCTCCTGCCTTACCTTAGAATGTTTTGATGTTTTTGGAAGTTGTACAAGAGGGTTGTTTGTGCAGGTTTAAGACTAGATTAGACAAATATTGTCTAAAATAGCTTGGAGAGGGATGATCCTGTCTTGAGCAGGTGGGAAGGCTTGATCGGGGTTACCTAAACGCAGTACAAGTGCCACAAGTAGCATGGGCAGCCTTTCCATGTGGCACAAATCAGAGGGAGCAGGCAGCATAAAAGCAATAGGGCAGAAAGCAGAAAGCAGATCAGGTATGGGAGGAAGTTCAGAGTGGCACAAAGAGGGCAGGGTAAGGGCAAATTTGTGGCATGCCTGTCAAAAAGCTTGTCCCCACAGGACTAGATGACCAGTCCAGTTGAGCCCAGCTTTTCTATGATTCTATTCCTCATGCATGTTTTTGGAGTCATCTCTAACAGAAAACGGTCTCACAGAAGAGACTGGAAGAACGACGGTTCTTGCTTTGTGCACACAATGAGAAGCCTGGAATTGCTCACCCAGAATAATGCATGGGACATATGAGCTAGCTGCCAGGAAAGTTTGAAAAGAGTTTTTGTGAGAACTTCATGCCACAGTGTCTCATCCACAGCTTCAGCTATCAAATATCCCCACCGTGCCCAAAATGTAGAGCAGTGGTATGTTGCATGACAACTCCAGACCAGGAGCTTACAATTGACGGCAGAAAGAAAGCACAACTAAAAGAATGTGCATGGAAAACACAACGTACACTGAGTATTCAAATGTGGCAGGAAACCCTGGCCTTGTTCTCCCCACTTGTCCATTTATTTGATTGGTTTGGGTTGACTTCCTGAAAAAAGAGATTGATTAAATCCGTTGCCCACTTACCTGTTTCTGTTACTTCGAACTGCATCCAGGGCCTCCTGGCAGGCAGGCTTTACAAACACATTGATGATTCTGGGTTGTGATTTTATTTTATTATTATTCTTAAATTAATTTCCTTTTTCATACAACCCTTGAATGTCAACTAGGGTTCAGGGTGCATTTGAATCCCCCTTAGATATTCAGGGGCAAAATCTCTAATTTTACTACCCCAGAACCTGATCTTGCTGACACTAGGTGGTGGGTACTATGCTTCCTATTGGGAGAACTGCAGACCCCAGGGAGCCCTCCCAGCAAATTTGTATTTCCAGGATTGGGCCATAGATCATACAAACCATCAGGTAAGACGCAAATCAGTAAGGATCCCTGAAAAGATGTTACCTTTTGTTAGGGGGCCCCGGTGTGTGGACTCAGGATGTCCCTCATTTGTATAAAGGAGAGGTGGGCAAAATACAGCATGCAGGCTGGATATAGCCCACCACATGAATCTATCCAGTCTGCGGCAGGTCCTTCAGCTGCCAAGAGCAGAGGGTGCTCACATATGTTTCTTGGGCATGCTGGGACATGTATTTCGTTGGGCCAGTGGCATTGCAGTGGGGCAGAGGTGGCACAGCAGCCAGATTCAGCTTCCTGGCACCCCCCATGGTGGTGGCTCCTTCTGGCTGCCATTGTCAATGTCTTTGCCACTGCCACTGGACCCAGCCCTGCTGCTCAGGCACCCTGGCTCATCTGTCCTACACTCACTGCTGGGGGTGCCAGACGGAGTGGGTGGGTGAGTGGGTGGGCAGGCAGGTGGGGTCTCCATGAAGACTGGCTTGGGACCCCTGCAAACAAACTGCACTTGGTTGGGCAAGTGGGATGGAGTCATAGGTGGGCGGGGTGCAGCCTCCAGGAGCCAGGCAGTGACAGAACAGGGCTGGGGCCTGGGGCAGAGCTGCACTCTGCTCCCTGCACATCCCTGCAATGCATGCCAGCCACTGCCCATAGAACTGGCGTTCATCACGGGGATGTGAGGGGAGCGGATTGCAGCTTTGCCCTAGGACCAGGGCCCCAGGTCCCAGCCCTGTGTTGTCAGCACCCCGTGATCCAAGGCCTGGCCTTGCAAGTCTATCCCGCTCTTGGACGCTGCTCCCTGCCTGCCCATGGCTCCATCCCATCTATCTAGCTGAGCACATCCTGTCCACAGTGGTCCCAGGCTGGCCTCCATGAAGACCTTGCCCACCTGCCCACTCTGTCCAGCATACCCAGCAGTGGGTGCAGGGCACATGTGTCCAGGGTAGGAAAGGATCAACTGACATCTCCCCATTCTCTTCCTTCACTCTCCACACTGGGTGGTGTAAACACCAATGATGGGAGACCCAGGCCAAATCAGCACCTGCTCCCCCTCCCCCTCCCCTGCCCCTGTACAACTCACCAAAGCTCTTTAAGTAGTCCTTAAAATAACTGCCCACCCCTCATATAGCAGCAGTACTTAATGGCTGCAATTAGCAACAAAGACTACATAGGCCCCAGCCCTGATCCACAGATACTTGATCCATGGGACAATTATTTACCTTCATGCTTTAAGTGCTCTTCATTCTGATCCACATGTTCAGAAGAGCTCTGCTGGTCCAGTTTCCGTTTGTCCCTATAAAATGTAGAAGGTGCCTGGTGAAAAACAAAGCAGGAGGCTTGTGTGGAAAAGTTTTTTCAGAACAGCTTTTTTCACATTCTCCTCATTGAGCCCCAGCATTTCTGGGAGAAGCTCTGCTCAGTGTGCCAGCTGTTTGTGCCAGGCCTGTAGCACATCTGCTCTGAGGAAGTAATGAGCACTGAGATGCTGCTGTCTGGAAGACTTCCCCAGCTGTACACAAAGCAAAAGCCTCTGCTGGGGAGTGAATTCACTGGATGAGTGGAACAGAAGTCAAGAGACCTGCAAAATGGAAGGAGGGTGATTGCAGCCTAAAGTTAGTGTACTTGGTGCTCTGGGCCTATTTCCTCTGCTGCTGTAAAATTCAGCAAATTCCTAAAACAAAGCAATGGTTTTAAACTCCTTAAGGTTACACAGCAAGGGAGCAGGAAGAAACTAATGGAGCTTAAGTATTAGATTACTGTACCAATGGCACAGTATTTGCTTGGGATCAAAGAGAGCTCCTAGCTCTATATCAGGAGAAAGGAACGCTGGAAAGATTAGTTGTTACAGAGCATATACTAGAAATGAGCTAAGCTAGGCCCATCTGCGGGTGTACTGGCTGGACAGCCAAGATCCTGTTTTGGAGCTTGGGTTCCCTAGTGGGACTGGCCAGAACAGGCTCAGAGTTGGGCTGTTTCATAAGGACAATCCTGTAGCGTGTTCATGGATCTACCCCAGATGCTGGGGTGGGTTGGGATAGGGACAAAAATTACACCTAAACTGGTTTAAGTGATCAGAAACTGCTTTAAATCTGTGACAGAACAGATGTTCAGTGCACATAAACCAGTTTCAAAATGGCTGAAACTGGTTTGTGAAAAAATGGGTTGAACATAGTATCAGACTCAACTGATTGAGATCAAACCAGTTTATGCAATGTCTGCCCCAGATCCCTTGCTGGTTTAAGTTAAACCAGGGGCCCCCAGCATCCTGGCATGCAGGGCTGGCCCCACCCCTCTGCTCCCCAGCTGGAGCAGGGACAGGCAGAGACAGGGGGGTCTGGCCAAACTCTGGCCTTGGACGGGATCAGGGAAGAAGTTTATTCCTCCCCTCCCTCCCCTGTCCCACCAGCATGGACCTCTACTTCTCCATGCTGGCTGCTCCAGCAGCAGGGGCATGGCCAGTTCCAGCAGTAGTTTTGGCTGAACTGGCCACAGAGTGGTTTAATTCCACCCTCCCTGTTCCACCAGCAGGGACCCAAGCTGGGTCTTCCAGGCACTCCCTGTCCTTGTCATGGCACTCCACTCCCAGCAGCACCTGTCATGGCTTCCTGCAGTTGTGGAGCAGGGAAGGTTGCTGCAGACCGTGGTGGTGGCACTGGGGAGGTGTGGGGCTGTGGCCTCCTCCAAACCCCAGTGCTGCATGCACAGTCTGCTGCAGCTCTGCCATCCCCACAGCATCTGGCCGTGCCTGGTCCCACCTCTGCAGCAGCGTGGGGGAATGCCCGGCAGACCTGGCTTGGGTCCCTGCTGGTGGGATGGGGAGGGGGGAGCCTGGGCTGGCCACACTGTCTCTCCCCTTCCCGCCCCAGCACAGCTTCCCTGCAGTCAAGGGTGCACTCTACCGCCCCCTGGTGCCTGGTCTGAGCAACTGCAGGCATGGCCTGCATTTCTTCAGTCCAAAGGGAATGTCTGTACAGTTACAAATCAGTTCAACCTAGGCAGGTTAGACTAACCTGCAAAGATTGAATTAATTCAGGCTCCAGCTTTTTGAATATCTGTCCCTAGCCCTGGAGCTCCCTGGGGTCTGACCCACCTCCTGCATTCCCCAGCCCCTTCTCCCCCACAACCTCTCCAGTCTCTTTCTTCCCTTGTCTTTGTTGTTATACTGAGGAGGCAGTCCCTGGAAGCTGGGAATAGCTTCTGTGATGCTACTCATTCCTGGCTTTGTCCTTGAGCTTCTCTCCCTCACACTCAGTCCTAGGGTTCTTTATCCAAGGACCTAGGCTGGCAGCTCCTTCACAGAGCTATCGTGTGTGTCTGGCATGGCTTATGACAACCCCCAACATGTGCCCATTCTATGAGCAGAGGGAGACCCTGGCACACATGTTCCTTGAGTGCACCAGGTTGTAACCCCTGCACCTCTTCCTTCAGAACTTCTTATTGAGATTTTGACTGCACTTTTCCCCACACTTTTTCACACCCTATCCATGTGTGTGAATTTTTTCATACCCTATCTGTGGCCCTACCAAGCCCCGGGACCTCCTGGTCAACCTCCTCCTGGACCTGGCCAAGCTGGCCACCTATCTTTCTTGCTGGGATCCTATGATCCCTGCTGACTTCCTGCCCCTGGGGCAGGGGGCTGGACTCAATGATCTTCCAAGGTCCCTTCCAGCCCCAGTGTCTATGAATCTATGAATCCTACCAGGAAGGATGCTGGCTGGGAGGATCTCCAGGAACTGTAGGGCCGTTTTCCTGGGCCTCCTACATTCCCGTCTCTGAGCAGAGCACCACTGGGCAGTAGCCACCGGCTAAGTGTAAATTAGTGGGTTTGCCCACATGAAAAAGGTCACAAATAGGCCTAGGGGTCTCTATGCTTCTGCCAGGAGTGTTTCCCCTTTAAGGTAACTCCCCTCAGGCCTCAGAGTATTTGCTGGTGCTTCACCTGTCCCAGTCTTGGACCCCTTTTCTCTAGCTGAGCACTCAGCTCCAGTCCACTGCCTTGGACCTTGGTTCCCCAGTCTCAGCCATTCATGACCCTGCCAAGAGCAGGTCTCTTCCTGCAGAGCACCCCTAGCACACTGTCAGCCACTATCCAAACCTCCAGTAAAATCTGAACACACAACACCAACCCAGACAGTTCTAACTCAAATATAAACCTCTCCTTGGGTCTCTGGTTTCTCCAGCCCTCCTACCTAGGCAGGCTTGTTTCCCCACAGCACAGCAGGTACCTCACCTGGGCTAGCCACACTCCAAACTGAAGCCAGTTCCACACAGAGCTCCTTGCTCTATGACAGCCAGGATAAGGTCACCTCCCAGATCCAGAGGCTGAGCTTATATACCCCCAAGCCAAAACCCCTTCTGGTCATCTGACCCAGCTTTCAAGGGCATGGCAGCATGTGCAAGTCATGGCTGCCCCTATGTGGCCTGATGCCCCAAGCATCTGGCTTCATTGTTATGAACATTTACCTCTCTGGTTCCAAACAACTCCCTCTTTCTAGGGGCCTAACTGCTCTGAGCCTCAGGTCCCATTAGTGTTCTGTTCTCTTCCCACATAATATTGGAGAAGGAAGTAGTCAGCAAGCTCATTTTCACAGGCTCTTATTTGTCAGAGAAAGGGTGGAGGGGATCCTAGTAGGTCAAGTCCTGTCTGATTGTGGAGGGGTGCACAGAAGAGGACAACCCAGGGAGTGGGGTGGGGGGAGGCTATTAATACACTGCTGGGAGTATTTTTGACTTGGTGGCTTGGGGAGGCACTAGCAAATATAGAACTTGTATAGCTGAATCCCATGCCTCTGTGGGAAACTCCTCCTGCCTTGAGTGCAGCATAGCAGTAGGGAGAAGCATAGGAAGAGCTAGGCTCCAGTGCAATCCCAAGGCAAGGCAGAGAGCTGGCAGCCAGAAATGGGGAGCAAGTCACAACCATTTTATTCAAGCTATTCAAAATTCCTACTTTTTTGAGGGTTTCCAACAGGCACAAACAGTCACCAAGGTGACGAGGAGGAAAATGCCCCCAGTGGAGAGGATTATGTAGAGAGAGCTCCTTCCTACAAGAGAAAACATGAGAGCAGGATTATGGTCCACATCCCCACAGAGGACTGTAGCTTGGTTTACAAACATCAGTGAGCAGCCCTAGTGGCTGGACAGTGGGGTTGTTTGGGGTCCTGGAGACCCAGATGACTCTGAAGGTGCGTTGACCAACTGGGGGTTGCACCAAAGGATGCAAGGATTAACAATGCAAGAGCTGAGCCACAGCACACCCCTCCCAGCTCAGCCAGGAAAATACTTCATTTCTTTTGCATTTAACTCTTGTGCCCAGGAAGAGCCAAGTCAGTACATGGGCATGTTGGGGAACATTTAGTGAAAGCAAACTCTGAAACCGGAAATTTGTCTTCATCCCAGAAACCATTGTAATGCTCACCAATACTGCAAGAGGAACAGCCCCATCTGACAGAGGCTTCCCATCCATGGTACTAGACAGGCACCTGCCATCTGTTTGGAGGCATGCGTGCACCCACCACCAGCAAATGGGCTAAGCTGGCACTCTGCAGACTTTGGTGAAGCAGCTTGCAGCCTCCCAGCTGCCTGCCACAGTCTACCTGGGCTCTGGGAAGGCCCCTGCTGCCCACCAAGAAGCCTGGGCAACTTGCAACAGGCAGCAGGGGGGCTGCAAGTTGATGGACCGAAGACAAGGACAACAAAACCCAACTACCTGTGGGGGCACGTGCCTCACGAAAAAAACGCTCTGCCTCCAGTCCCTCAGGCCTGATCCTAAGAGGGAACAAATTATAATGCAAACCACTTTTCAGAGCTGGGCCTATGAAATGCACTTCATCAGCCTCCTAAGTAGTAGGTACAGAAACTCATGGACTCAGTATACACAGTGGAGTGCTGGCACACTGCGACCTGCTGAACATCTGACACCCCAGGCACCTCTGCACCTTTACCTGTGCTGCTACATCCCCCTTTCCCCCCTACCTCGCACCTCAGCCTGTTCCTCACCTCCTGATGCCTCTATTTCCATTTTCACTGACTGGCTTCCTTGCTTGCATTGCAGGCCAGACCAGCCTCTGGTTTCTTTACTATTCCTTCCATCCAGGACCAACTGCAGGTACTTCCTCAGCCTGACAAAGGGGTTTTCAACCCTAAAGCTGGCATCCTGGGCAGCTAAGCTGAGCTCACCAGGAGCCTCACAACTGCACTGCAGCCAACAAACGTCAGGCCTGTCAAAGACGTGACAGATCTGGGCATTCCCCAGCCAGGACTTTGTGTGTGCATGCATTAGCTGGAGGTTATGGCACCTCCTATCTGCCTTTCACCAGGGGATCATTGTTTCTGGCATTTATGGAGTTGTCACACTGCCAGCAGCCCCATCAGACCTCCCTACCCTGGCAGGGTGCAGTTTTAGTGGTCATGCCCAGGACCTGGGGCCTCCTCCTTTCCCATAGCCCCAATCCTATACCTTTAAGTTCGTCATGGCAGGGGAATGAGCTCAGCAGGAACATGTTTTTCCCCTGCTGGCTGGTGATGCAGTTAATGCCCCCTCCAGCTGAGGGCAGGGCATTACTCAGCTTTTAAAAAACTCAAAAAAGGAAATTGGTGCAGATGGAGTGAGAAGGGTGGTACTCAGTCCATCTGCAGGTGGAGCTTGGGGAACCTCTTGGGAGCTAGGAGCAGCGGGGAGAGGAAGGACACAGACACACATGTGTCTTACACACACGTGTGCCCCCTTACCTGACCCGGAGCAGAGGCGAGAGCAGCAGAAGTGAACGGAGCAGCAGCGGGGGAAGCAGCAGCTGATCCCCCTAAGGTAAGTGGGGCAGAGGAACTGACGCAGCTGAGCTGTATCCGGAGGGGAAGCCCCCTGGATCCCTCTTAGCTGAGCCGGTAGGGAGCCATGCGAACAGAGCGCGTAAACAGGTGCGATCTGTAAGAGCGCTCTGGCATGTGCGCCGGAGGGAGAGCAGGAGGGGCCCAGAGGCTGACTCGTGTTAGTGCGGGGCAGAGGACCCAAACTCAGCTAGAAACTCAGAGACTCCTACGATGGTGTTGACACGGAGTGCTGCCAGGGCCCCTGCCCGGGGGGGCGCGGCCTTCCCGGGGCTTGTCTGAGGCCTCCACCCAGACGGAGCCCACGGGGGGGCTGGCGTCCCCCAACCCCTTGGCCTGCGGGAGCTGCCCAGCAAGGCCTGGGGGGGCAGGGACTGGAGACCCCCACATCTGTCCTGCAGGCGCCTGTCTTAGGGCCCTGGAGGCGCAGGTGAGGGAGCTCCAGGAGGAGGTTAGCAGGCTGAGGGGAATCAGGGAGGCAGAGGAGGAAATTGACAGATATTTTCTTTCCCTGCAGGGTTGTACGACCAAGGAAGATGCACCTCAAAATGAGCCCTCCACTGCTAAGTGGCAGACAGTCACCTCCCGTGCCAGGGCTGCTCGAGACACAGCAGCACCAGTTCCTCCAGTCCGGCTGGAGAACAGGTACGAAGCCCTGGCAGCCCTGGAGGAGGAGGAAGGAGAGGACGATACTGGGGAGGAGGCAACTCCACACTCACTGCGTCCCATGCAAGCTGAAGGAGGCAAGAAGGCCAGGAGGAAGAAGCGTCGTGTGATTGTCAGAAGCATCCTGAGAGGTACGGGGGGCCCCATCTGTTGCCGGGACCCCTCGGCACACAAGGTATACTGCCTACCTGGAGCGAGGATTCAGGACGTGAAAGGGATGCTTCAAACCATAATCCAGCCCACTGATTATTACCCCATGGTCCTAGTCCATGTGGGCACTAACGATGCGGCCAGCAGGAGCCCTGATCGCCTGATGGAGGACTACCACACTCTGGGGTGCGTGCTGAAGGAGATGGGTGCACAGGTGGTTTTCTCTTCTATCCTGCCAGTGAGTGGATGAGGCAGACGGCATGAAATGTGTATCGCGGAGACCAACTAGCAGCTGCAGGAATGGTGCTTCGAGGAGGGCTTTGGCTTCCTCAGCCATGACTGGCACATCACGATGAGAGACATGCTGGGATGGGATGGGCTCCACCTTTCCCCTAAAGGTAAGCGTGTGTTCTCTTCTAGATTGGTGGACCTCCTCCGGCGGGCTTTAAACTAGGCTCGTCGGGGGAAGGGGAAGATAAGGGCGGAGGAAACATCAGACTGCCAGACCAAACAGCAACCACAACTACAGCCCAGCCCAGCCCAACAAGCAAAGTGAATAAACAGGTAAGAGATAGGGGGCCAGGGTAACGCTGGGACTAGGGGTCAGTACACACACCCACAGGAGGCCTCAAATGCCTCTACACAAACGCTCATAGTATGGGTAACAAGCAGGAGGAACTCACCCTCCTGCTGGCTGACACCAACCCAGACATAGTGGGGATTACGGAAACGTGGTGGGACGCAACGCATGATTGGGCGATGAATGTCAAGGGCTATAGGCTGTACAGGAGGGACAGAATAGGAAAGAGAGGTGGGGGCATAGCACTCTATATTAAAGAGGAATACACATCCTCGTCAATTAGCAAGGAGTCAGGTGAGGGGCACTTTGAAGTGCTTTGGGTTAGAGTACAAGGCAGTCAAGGGGAAAGAGACTTAACGGTGGGGGTCTAGTACAGACCTCCCAACCAGGGAGAAGAGCTTGACCAGGAATTCTTGGGTCAGCTCACAGAGGTAGTGAAGGCTAAGGATGTGGTAGTCATGGGGGACCTGAACTTCCCGGACATCTGCTGGGAAGAGCAGTCAGCCAGGTCTGAACGCTCACGTAGGTTCTTAGACAGAGTGCAAGACCTCCATCTAACCCAGGAGGTGCACAGCCCCACCAGGGCAGACCCCTTATTGGACCTAGTGCTGGCCACGGGTGATGACCTGGTGCGGAGGCTGCGGGTGCTCAACCACCTGGGCGACAGTGATCATCGCCTGCTGGAATTCACCATCCAGCGCAAGGTGGCAAAGGCATGCAGTAAGGCAGCGGCCCTAGATTTTAGGAGGGCAAACTTCAACAAGCTAAGGAGGATAGCTGGAGAAGCGCTGAGGTCCCGGAGGGGAGGGGAGCCAGGTGTCCAAGGAGAGTGGTCGTTCCTTAAGGAGACGATCCTCCAAGCCCAAAGGAAGGTAATCCCGACAAGGATCAAAGGGAGCAAGAGAGCACACAAGCCTCCGTGGCTCACCAAAAGCATCCGGGAATGTCTCCTTGCTAAAAAGGAGGCTTACACCAAATGGAAAGAAGGGATCATCACCAGGGAGGACTATTCTGTAGTTGCTCGGGGAAGTAGGGGGGTAGTTAGGAAGGCCAAGGCAGAGATGGAACTGGGACTAGCTTCCCAGATTAAGGACAATAAGAAGTCCTTTTTTAAATACATAGGGGGTAAAAAGAAGGTCCCAGGTAATGTGGGGCCCTTGCAGGACGCATTGGGAAACTTGGTCATCACACCAGATGGCAAAGCTAACATGTTTAACAATTTCTTTGCCTCCGTCTTCCTAAGTAGGGACCAGAACAGCCACCTCCCTGCTGGGCCCCCCTAGGGCGCCGGGAGAGGCACACCTGGGCCACGGGTTAGCGAGGACTTAGTCAGGGAGCTTCTGGAGGGGCTGGACGTATTCAAGTCAGCCGGTCCGGATGATCTCCACCCTAGAGTTCTAAAGAAACTGGCCGAGGTCATTGCAAGTCCCCTGGCACGGCTTTACGAGCACTCGTGGTGCTCTGGTGAGGTACCGGAGGACTGGAAGAGGGCCAACGTGGTCCCCATCTTCAAAAAAGGCAGGAAGGAGGACCCGGGAAACTATAGGCCAGTTAGTCTTACCTCGATCCTAGGCAAGCTGTTCGAGAAAATTATTCTGGCACACATCCATGAGGGGCCAGCAGGGGACTGCATGCTTAGGGGCAACCAACACGGGTTCATCAGTGGCAGGTCCTGTCAGACCAACCTGGTGGCCTTTTACAATCAGATTACCAGATCATTAGATGCAGGGGTAGCAGTGGATAAAGTCTTCCTGGACTTCTGGAAGGCTTTCAACACTGTCTCTCACCCTGTTCTCATTAAGAAACTGGGGAGCTGTGGTGTAGACACCCACACAGTCAAATGGGTCACCAACTGGCTGGAGGGCCGCACCCAGAGGGTAGTAGTGGATGGGTCCTTCTCAACCTGGAAGGACGTGGGCAGCAGTGGGGTTCCGAAGGGCTCGGTCCTCGGGCCCACACTGTTCAACATCTTCATCAGTGATTTGGACAAGGGGGTAAAAGGCACCCTGTTCAAATTTGCTGATGACACTAAGATGTTGGGGACATGGGCACACTGGAAGGATGCAACAGGCTACAATCAGACCTCGACAGGTTACAAGGGTGGGCGGATGAGAATAGGATGGGTTTCAACACAGACAAGTGCAAGGTGATGCACCTCAGGAGGAACAACCGGCACCATACCTACAGGTTGGGGAACTCCCCTCTTGTCAGCACGGAGGCGGAAAAGGATCTTGGGGTCATCACTGACTCCAAGAAGAACATGGGCCGGCAGTGTGGGGAGGCAGTTAGGAAGGCCAACCACACCCTGGCATGCATCCACAGATGCATCTTGAGCAGGTCCAAAGAGGTGATCCTCCCCCTCTATGCGGCACTGGTCAGGCCGCAGTTGGAGTACTGCATCCAGTTCTGGGCGCCACACTTCAAGAGGGATGTCGATGGCATGGAGAGAGTCCAGAGGATGCCACTCGCATGATCAGGGGACAGCAGGACAGGCCCTATGAGGAGAGGCTACGGGACCTGAACGTGTTCAGCCTCCAAAAGAGAAGGCTGAGCGGGGATCTTGTGGCCTGTTATAAACTAGTCAGGGGGGATCAGCAGGCATTGGGGGAGTCACTGTTCCCCCGAGCACCGCCAGGAGTGACCAGGAATAACGGTCACAAGCTGGCAGAGGGTAGGTTTAGGTTAGATATCAGGAGGCGCTACTTCACGATCAGGGCGGCTAGGGTCTGGAACCAACTTCCAAGAGAAGTGGTGCAGGCTCCTACCCTGGGGGTGTTTAAGAGGAGATTAGGTGAACATCTTGCTGGGGTTGTTTGACCCCAATATTCTTTCCTGCCATGGCAGGGGGTCAGACTAGATTATCTGCTCAGGTGCCTTCTGACCCTAGAAACTATGAAACCCCAGCAGTGGGAGGTTCACCTTTAGGAACACCAGCTGCTCCACCAATGTAGGATCCAAGCAGGTGTGGTGGGGTGTCAAAACATCCCCAGCAATGCTGAACACCCTCTTGCTTGGAGCACTGGTTGGTGGACAGGACAGGTTTTGCCAGGCAACCATGGCCAGATTCTGCCACATCTGCCTGCGGTTTGCCCAGTAGGCTAAGGGATCGCAGTCCAGTGGCTCCACATCCTCAGCGAGATAGTCACCAAAGCCTCGGTGCTACCTGTCCAAAGCTGGGGTCTGGTGCATTTGGACCCCAGCATTGAAGCCACGTCCATGGCCCACATTGGCAGTGGCTGGCATGGAGGAGACTGGCTGGTACTGGTGCCGGTGCTGGGAGTGCTGGCATGGGAAAGTGGATCTCCCTCTTCCACATCCCCTCCCCTCTGCACTTTGGCCCCCCTGACTTTGTTCACCAGCACCTGTGTCCAGTGATCAAGGATTTGGGGACTACCAGTGCACATGCTCCCCTTCATCCTTGGGTCGCACATGCCCACCATCATGTGGACCATACTGGACCGCAAGGGATCCAGCTATCTCCTGCTGCCCTCTTTCAGCCACCTCACCAGTGCCTGCACATCTGGTGATATCGGCCTGCCCCAGCCAAGAACTTCTCCATTTGGTTCTCAAGTTCCCTTACTATGGGGTTCACCTAGCTGAGGAGGGCATCACTAGCGCTAAGAGTCTCGGTGGCCTCGAGGAAGGGCTTGAGGACCACCAAGATCTGGGAGATGGTACCCAACTCAGCTCTATTCAGGGGGCCGCTGATCCAAAACTCCCCAAGCAAGGCCATCTCACGGATGGCCTTCTGTTGCTTCACCAACCTTCCGAGCATCAAGTATGTGGAGTTCCACGAAGTCTCCACATCCTGCATGATTCTGTGCTGCGGGATGCTCAGCTCTGCCTGTTTCTCCCGCCGCATCTTTCCCCTTGATGCTGCGGTGGGAGTAGCCTGCCACCTTCCTGCATTTTGAAATCAGCTGGCTTGTAGCAGTAGTGGTGATGGTGCCATCACCGGCAACTCTGTCCCCCTCCCTCTTCTAACTCAGTTAAGTTGTCTCAAGCATCCGAATCATTTCCGAAGTGCTTCGGATGTTCCCAACCACTTTGGACAACTTAACTGAGCCTGCCTTTTGATCCAGGCATGCTGCTTTGGATGCTGAAGCAGCCCCGAATCCAAAGCGCAGTCTGAAGCCTCACAGAGCCCTACTGGTTCTGGTCAAAGGGGATGATCTGGTGAGGAATCTGAGGATCGAGGGCAGGCTAGGTGACTGCAACCATGAACTGATCACTTTCTCTGTCCAGTGCAGAGTTGGCAAATCCCTCAGCAAAACAGAAATACTCAACTTTGGGAAGGCTGACTTTCAAAAACTCAGGAGACTGGTCAGTCAAGCATTAAGAGACCATGGCCCCTCAGAAAGCTGATGTCTGATGCCCAAGGAAAAGCCAATCTCCTAAATGATTACTTTGTGTCAGTTTTCCACCTGCCCAAGGGGGTCACACTATCAGACAGGATGCAAAACACCCAGGGAGAAGGAGATGGGCCCACAATTGACATAGATCTGATGAAGGAACACCTGGAGAGGTTAGACATCCATAAGTCTGTGGGCCCACACAGAATGCACCAAAGAGCCTTGAAGGAGCTGGAGGATATCATAGCATCATTTTGAAGATATTCAAAAATTCGTGGTGTTCGGGTGAGGTTCTGGAAGACTGGAAAAGAGCCAACGTGGTCCCAATCTTCAAGAAAGGAAGGAAGGAAGGAAGCTCCAGAAAATTACAGGCCAATCGGTCTGATGTCCATCCCTGGAAAGATCTTGGAGAAAATCATCAAGGGATCCATCAGCAACAGGCTAACAGAAGACAACCTTCTGAATGCCAGTCAACATGGCTTTGTTACTGGCAGGTCTTCCCTGACCAACTGTGTTTCCTTCTATAACTAGGTGACACATTGCCTGGACAAAGGAGATGAGGTTGATCTCATATATCTGGATTTCAAGAAAGCCTTTGACTTAGTCTCCCATGATGTCCTCATGGTTAAGCTGGGGAGCTGCAGCCTCAACCATATCATGGTCCAATGGCTGGGGAACTGGTTTCGGGGTTGGATCCAAAGAGTACTAGTTGATGGGAGTGAATCAACATGGCATGAGGTGACCAGCGTTGACCCTCAGGGATTAGTAATCAAGCCAATACTCTTCAACATTTTCATTAATGATCTGGATTCAGGCGTCAGATGCACACTGGCAAAGTTCACAAAGAACACTAAGCTGTGTGGGAAGGTGGTCACACTAGAAGACAGGCTGGGGATACAGGCTGACCTGGACATACTTACAAAGTGGGCAAACCAAAACCTGATGGCCTTCAACGTAGGAAGTGCAGGGTGCTCCACCTTGGAAGGGAGAACCAGCAGCGTACTTATAGACTCACCAGTGCTACATTCACCAGCACCTCAACCAAAAGAGACTTGTGGGTCTTGATTGATCACAAGATGAATGTGAGCCACCAATGCGATACTCTGGCTGCCAAAGCAAACCAAACACTGGCATGCCTGCATCAATGCATCTCAAGCAAAACCAGGGAAGTCATCCTCCCACTCTACTCAGCCTTAGTAAGGCTGCAGCTGGAGTACTGTGTCCAGTTTTGGGCTCTCCACTTCAGGAGGGATGTGGATAAGCTTGAGAGAGTCCAAAGGAAAGCCATCCATATGATCAAAGGCCAGGAGAGCAAGCCTTATGAGGAGAGACTGAGGGACATGGGACTCTTCAGCCAGGAGAAGAGAAGGCTCAGGGGGGACTTAGTAGCAGCCTACAAGTATATAAGGGGAATACATCAGGACCTGGGAGAACAGTTGTTCACCAGGGCCCCCCAAGGGATAACAATGTGTAATGGCCACAAACTAAACTAGACATAAGGAAAAACTTCTTTACAATCCAAGTGTCCAGGGTCTAGAACAGACTTCCCCAGAGGTGGTGCAAGGGCATACTGTTGGCTCATATGAAGTCTATGAAGTAGACCAGGGGTGGGCAAAATACAGCCCGCAGGCCAGATCTGGCCCACTAGGCCATTCTATCCAGTCCGCGGGGCATCTAAAAAATTTAGAAAATTAGTATTGATCCTGTCAAAGATGACAGGAACCAGGGGAAATAAGACCCAGGGGAAGCCCCAGCAGGTTCCTGCAACAGCAGGGCCCACCTGTTCCCGCCTCACCAGCTGGAAGCCCCAGCAGGGACTTCTGGCTTGGGACCATGTGGCTCCTCAGCTGCACCGGCATGGGAAACTCAGGTAAGGGGGCGGGGAAGGGCAGGGAACAGCTGGTGCTGAGCATGTGGAAAAGTGGCCCTTCCCTTGACCTGTGGCCCATGCTCCCTGCACAGTCAGCCCCATGTGGGCTGTGAGCAGCTGCAGCGCAGGGTGCCAGCCACAGGGCAGAGGAGGGGACACTCTTCCCCACGCTCAGCACCAACTTGTAACTGACCCCTGCCACCAGCCTGGGCAGGCCCCCTGTGCCAGCTCTGGGCTCGCCCATCAGGGCTGCGCCACAGCAGCTGTGCCCCCCCATCCCACCCACTTGCCACACTGGGCAGTGTTTGCTTCTGCTGCCTGGCCAAAGCTCGTGCCGCAGTAGGCTGCAACTGCCACTTTCGTGCTGCCCAGTGTGGGAACTCCGGGCAGGCAGCAGCAGGAAACACTGCCCAGAGCAGTGAGTGGGGGGGCCACTTTCCTCTGCGCTGAGCAGCTGCTGCTGCTGTGGTACAACCCCGATGGGTGAGCCCGGAGCCCATGCAGGGCCCAGGCTGGCAGCAGGGGCAGGTTACAAGCTGGAGCTGAGTGCGGGGGTGGAGAAAAGCATCTTCGCCCCTGCCCTGTGGCCAGCGCACTGCACTGCAGCCACTCACAGCCCATGTGGAACTGCCTGTGCCTGCTCAGGACAGCCCTTGAGCTGCTGCAGCAGGGAGTGCTCCCCATGGGGTGGGGGAGGGGCTGCTTCCCCCCCTTCCCTCAGCACCAGCTTGTTCCTTGCTGGTGAGCATGGGGTCAGGGCTGTATGCTGTGCCCTGAGGGGATGAGGGGGGCACTGGGAGTGAGCAGGCACAGGAGCCAGCAGGAGCACAGGGCCCGCACTGGTGTCCTGGGTCAAGTACTGGCAGGGCCCAGAGCAGGGCAACAGGAGTACAGGGTCCCAGCCAGAAGGGGCTTTATGGAGCCAAGCCAGCTCCCCCCTCTCCCTGCTGGTGCAGCCCAGCCTGGCTCCACAGACCCCTGCCAGCCTGTGCCCCACTCTGGGCCCCGCCAGTGCTGGCCCTGGGACATTGGTCCCAAGATGGTGACCAGGAGGCGGGGCACCTGTCAAGGAACAGGGCAGAGCTACCCATGCAGCCCTCGACAGCTTGCAAAACTGGGTAAGCGGCCCTCTGCCCAATTCAGAACTCTTTGGAGCAGGAGCTCACTCTGTTTCTGTACTGTGTCCTGCACAAAGCAGGCTGATCTTGCTTCAAGCCTCTAGACACTAGCAGAATACAAATAATTAATCATTTAAACAACAGTAGGCATCTTTCACAGTGATCCCATGAGTTAGTCAATGAATAATTGCAAATACATTTGGAGGGGGTT
This sequence comes from Crocodylus siamensis, assembly GCF_052110815.1. Taxonomy (NCBI): domain Eukaryota; kingdom Metazoa; phylum Chordata; order Crocodylia; family Crocodylidae; genus Crocodylus; species Crocodylus siamensis. The sequence continues at coordinate 13,840,167 of NC_143408.1, read as the reverse complement.
AAAGATGGGACAATTTCTAGCCAGGCATCATATATATATCCATGTGTGTGTGTGTGTGTGCGCATGCGCACGCATGTTCTTCTATTAGTTTGTCATAAATGACATAGATAATACCATTAACATAACTCATTAAAAAGCCTGTAGAGCAGTGATTGGTGGCCTTTTTGTGGCTGCTGGTTGGAATGACCCACCGTGGTTCAGAGGTGGACAGGCAGGCACTAGGACCTATTTGCAGCTACTGTTTCTCCCAGTGGTGGCACAGGGAAACTGCCCACAGATGAAGACCCCCCCTCCACCCTTGCCTGCTGAATGCTGCCAAAGTCCCATGTCATTGGGCTGGAACCAAGAAGTCATTGACCCTTGCTGTAGACTGTTTAACTTGTGATTAGTCTTCCCCCTCCCGTAGGCACAGTTCAGTTCACTCCACAGATAAGGGTGGTGTTCCTGCCCTCACTTTCTTTACTGAAAGAAAAGACATGGCAGAAGTGCTAAGCTCCAGGGGGACAGACCCAAACCACTGCTCTCCTGAGACTTTAGCTGCCCCCAAGAGCCTGGCTAAATGCCATAATTTCTCAAAATATACAAAGTCCCATCTCACTTATTTTACAGCCAGACTTTGCTGTGGAGAGCATCATTTCAGCATGATGATCCTTCTGTGTGAGAGCAGCATCCAGACAATCCTGCCATCCTTCTGCAAACACTCTGCTTAGTCCTCTATTACCCATGATTTACAACTGGCATTTCTTTCTAGAGACATTACTTCAGTCTGACTAAGCCATTATGTTTAAGAATGTGGGAAGAGACCCTGCCTTGATCCCTCATGCTAACCCAGGGCACTGTTGGCTGGCAATGAAAGAAATGTAACATTCTACATTCCAAGAGTTACTCTGAGTCCGAATGAATGACGCTGCCAAGGGTGAATGGGTCTTGGGACTGGACAGGCTCTTCTACCAGAAAGAAAAGAGAAGGCCCCCCATTTTATCTTTCCCCTCACACCCCTCCCCTGGCTTGTATGCTCAGGGCTTCTCTGGCAATGATACAATCAGGCTTTGTGTCCTGGCTACAGGAAACAGAGGTTGAGTGAAAAGAAAGAGGCTACAGTAAGCAATGGCATAAGTCAAGCTCTATGTACCCTGCAGTTCTGAAGACAAGTTCAGCACAACACCGACTTTTTCTCACTCCAGAGTAGACTTAAAGAGGATGCAGACTCCTGGTTTCTTTTCTTCAGCTGCTTCCAAAACGGAGCCATACTATTTGTGACCAGCAGAGTTCTTCATATCACAGAAGAGATCAGCAGAGTGGCTTACATTTGGTTGGTTGCTTGGGTTGGGAATCACTTGCATCTGTTAACTTTTGGAGAGCTGTGAGTTCAGATCATGTGTGTCAAGTTGATATTAATATCCCTTTGTAAATTAATCATATAGATCAAACAGATTTTTATATAGACCAGGGCAAAGATGTATATCTAGGAAGGAAGAATGCAGGCCTGGCATTCTTCAGCATGGAGGCCTATTTCCTCAAAAGCAGAGATTCTAAAAAAAACATATAGGGCTCAGAACCGAAAAGTATTTCAACACAAGCTCTCAGTGTGAGGTCAGTGTGGTAAAAGGCCCAATACAATCCTTCAATGAATAAATGAGGGGTGGACAGGTAATGAGTTAAATAAAGAGGAGATTTTATCTCCATATATGGCACTGGTAAAATTAATGCTGGAACACTAGGTACAGTTCTGGTATTCCCACATTAAAAGGGATGTTTAAAAATTGAAAATATTATAAAATATCCACAAAAATGATCTGATGCCTGAAGGAAATGCGTTAGAGTGAGAGACAAGCTCCATTGTTCAGCTTGTTACAAAGAAGATTGAGAGGTGACTTAATCATAGCATTTAAGAACTTTCATGAGCGGTATCAAGCACTATCCAATCTAATGGGGAGGTTACACGTTACAATTAGACCATGCTAAAGGCATTTAAAACCCTATGTCTGCACATTAAGGCTCATTAATAAATGCTAAGTCCCTCTAGGCATCTTAAAGTTATGTCACATTGGGCAAGGATTATTTTTGAACCCTGCTACCTAACTCAACTTACTGGGGTCTCTGGCGTGCCAGCTGGAGGAGCTCCAGGCCACAGCCCAGAGACTGCGTGCCATCAGGGACTGCGAGCAGGAGACAGACTCCTACTGCCAGGCCCTTCTCCCTTGGGAGCCACAGGGTAGAGCACCGTCTCCCTCCACGACTAAGGAGGACTCTGGGACCTCCCGCTCTGCCCAGTCAGGGGCATGGACCAAGGTGGTCAAGGGCCTCAAGGCCCGCCGCACCAAGGCTCCCTCCTCGCCAGAGCTTAGCAACAGGTTCGCACCTCTTGCAGCCCCAGCAGAAACTGCTCAGTTGCTGGCTCCCATCAGGCAACCCAGGCTCAACCACAGCTACTGGCCCCGCTCTCCCCAAGTCAAAGCGAAAGGTGTTTGTTGTGGGAGACTCCATCCTGCGGGGCACTGAGGGGGCAATCTGCAGCCCTGACCCCTTAGCCCGGGAAGTCTGCTGCTTCCCGGGGGCCTGCATCCGAGACATTGTGGAGAGGATCCCACAGCTCCTCCGGCCCACAGACCACTACCGCATGCTCCTCATTCACGTGGGCACCAATGACACGGCTCGGAGCACCCCCAGCCAGGTCAGGAGGCGCTACAGGGAGTTGGGAGCAGGGCTTTGGGGTCTGGGAGCTCAGGTGGTGTTTTCATCGATCCTCCCAGTCTCAGGCTATGGGCTGAGGAGGGAGAGGAGGATCCACGCGGTGAACCAAAGACTGCGGCGCTGCTGTCATCGGGAAGGCTTTGGCTTCCATGACCACAGCCCGCTCTTTGGCGAGAGAGGCAGCGAGCTGCTGGGAAGAGATGGCCTCCACCTCTCTCCCCTGGGGAGGAGGCTCTTCTCAGCCAGGCTGGCTGACCTGCTCCACCGGGCTTTAAACTAAGCCCGCTGGGGGATGGGGGGACTACTGCCACTGCTGGCCCGCTGAACGGCCCTTGCAAAGCCAGCGGACCAAGGCACTTAAGGGAGCCCACCCCTGCCCCAACCCTGGCACAATCTGTGGGCAAGGCAAGAGCCCCCAAGGGCACACTTGCCTGCCTGTACACTAATGCCAGGAGCCTGGGCAACAAGCAGGACGAGCTCGTCCTCCTGCTCATTGCAAAGAAATATGATGTCATTGGGATAACGGAGACCTGGTGGGACTCCACCCATGACTGGACCACGGGTATAGAGGGCTATACCCTGTACAGGAGGGATCGTGTTGACAAAAGGGGCAGGGGTGTAGCTCTCTATGTGAAGGAAAGCTACATGTCCCTGCAAGCTGATGTTGGCGACCGCCATGGACAGCTAGAGACCCTCTGGGTAAAAATTCGTGGGGAATTCGGCACAGGGGACACAACGGTGGGAGTCTACTACAGACCTCCCACTCAAAGTCCTGAGCTTGACCAGGAGTTCGCCCGGGAACTGACTGAGGCCGCTTGCTCCAGGACCTTGGTTGTCATGGGTGACTTCAATTACCCGGACATCTCGTGGGAAGATCACTCAGCTAAATCTGAGCAGGCGCAAAACTTTCTCTCGTGCATGGATGACCTCTACCTGACTCAAGAAGTCTATGGGCCAACGAGAGGCAAAGCGCTGCTCGACCTGGTACTGGCTACGGGGGACGACCTAATCGGCGACCTAGTGATCGATGGGAAGCTGGGTGACAGCGACCACGAGCTGATCACCTTCACCATCCGCCGTAAAGCTGGCAAGTCAGTCAGCAACACAGAAGTCCTTGACTTCAGAAAAGCCGACTTTGACAAGCTCAGGAGGCTTGTTGGTCGGGCCCTCAGGGACCATGACCCCAGGGAAATGGGAGTTCAAGAAGAGTGGTTGCTTCTCAAGGAAGCGATCCTCAGTGCACAAGCTAAATCTATTCTAACACGGAGGAAAGGCAGCAAGAAGGCACAGCAGCCCTCCTGGCTCTCTAGGGACCTAGCAGACCTCCTGCGGCTAAAAAGGAAAGCCTACAAAGGATGGAGGATGGGATTCACCTCCAAGGAGGATTATTCTGCACTGGTCCGGTCCTGCAGGGAGCAAACCAGGAAAGCCAAGGCTGCAACTGAATTCCAATTGCTTCAAGCATCAAGGACAACAAAAATTCCTTTTTCAGATATGTGGGGAGCCAGAGGAAAAGCAAGGGCAATGTTGGACCCCTGCTAAACCAGATGGGGCAACTGACAACTGACGCCCAGGAAAAAGCCAACCTATTCAATAGGTACTTTGCGTCAGTCTTTCATCAGTCCCATGGGACGCCCATGCCTGCTATGGGACAGGGAGATCCGGGTGATGGGGATCCCCTTCCCTCCATAAATGCTGACCTCATGAAGGAACACCTTGAGAAGCTGGATACCTTCAAGTCAGCTGGCCCTGACAATCTGCACTCCAGGGTACTCAAGGAGCTGGCGAGCGTCATAGCCCAGCCCCTGGCACGGGTCTTTGAGAGCTCCTGGCGCTCTGGTATAGTGCCTGAAGACTGGAAGAAGGCCAATGTGGTGCCAATCTTCAAGAAAGGGAGGAGAGTGGATCCGGCTAACTACAGGCCCATTAGCCTGACTTCTATCCTGGGGAAGATCTTAGAAAAGTTTATTAAGGAGGCCATCCTTGAGGGACTGGCCCAGGCTAACCATCCTAAGGGAGAGCCAGCACGGGTTTGTTGCGGGTAGGTCTTGTTTGACCAATCTCATTTCCTTCTATGACCAGGTGACCTATCACCTGGACAAGGGAGAAGAGATTGATGTCATATATCTTGATTTCAAAAAAGCCTTTGATCTGGTATCCTATGATCACCTCTTGGCCAAACTGCCCAGTTGTGGTCTTGGCTCCACCACGATCCGCTGGCTGGGAAATTGGCTCTGTGGTTGGACCCAGAGGGTTGTAATCGATGGCAGTCACTCATCGTGGTGCCCTGTGACCAGTGGGGTCCCTCAAGGCTCTGTCCTGGGACCCATACTGTTCAACATCTTCATTAATGATGTGGACATTGGAGTCAGGAGTGGACTGGCCAAGTTCGCTGATGACACCAAACTTTGGGGCAAAGCATCCACACCAGAAGACAGGCGGGTGATCCTGGCTGACCTGGACAAGCTCAGCAAATGGGCGGACGAGAACCTCATGGTGTTTAACACCGATAAATGCAAGGTTCTCCACCTTGGGAGGAAAAACCTGCAGCACCCTTATAGGCTCGGCAGTTCTACGTTGGATAGCACTACAGAAGAAAGAGACTTGTGGGTCATCATTGACCACAAAATGAACATGAGCCTCCAATGCAATGCTGTGGCTAGTAAAGCAACCAAAACGCTGGCTTGCATCCATAGATGCTTCTCGAGCAAATCCCGGGACGTCATTCTCCCCTTGTACTCGGCCTTGGGGAGGCCGCAGCTGGAGTACTGCGTCCAGTTTTGGGCTCCACAATTCAAAAAGGATGTGGAGAAGCTTGAGAGAGTCCAGAGGAGAGCCACGCGCATGATCAGAGGTCAGGAAAACAGATCTTATGATGATAGGCTGAGAGACATGGGGCTCTTTATCCTGGAAAAGCGTAGGCTCAGGGGTGATCTGATGGCCACCTATAAGTTTATCGGGGTGACCACCAGGATCTGGGGGAACGGTTGTTCACCAAAGCGCCCCAAGGGATGACGAGGTCAAACGGTCACAAACTCCTGCAAAGCCGTTTCAGGCTGGACATAAGGAAGAATTTCTTTACTGTCCGAGCCCCCAAGGTCTGGAACAGTCTGCCAGCGGAGGTGGTTCAAGCACCTACATTGAACACCTTCAAGAGTAAATTGGATGCTTATCTTGCTGGGATCCTATGACCCCAGCTGACTTCCTGCCCTTTGGGCAGGGGGCTGGACTCGATGATTTCCCAAGGTCTCTTCCAGCCCTAATGTCTATGAAATCTATGAAACTTCTGGCTGTTCGACTGAAATAAAATGACCAATTTTCAGTCCTCCAGCATCCCAGGAGGCAACTGCTCCCAGCGTGAACTATCTTTTCTGCCTTGCAGGGAGCTGCTGGGTAGCTGCTGTGGGGGGGTGGGCCGGCAGCTCCAGGGTTTGGCACGGGCAGGGGGCTGGCTCGCTGGGCACAAGGGCTACCCATCATACCCACCCATCACTGGGAATGAGCTACAAGGAGCCTGGGAGCAGGCAGGGAGGGGGAACCCCCTTCCCCATGGAGTGGGGGGACCAGATGGCAAGGGGCAATCTGAATGGTGGGGGGAGTAATCTGAACAGTGGGAGGGTGATCCAAGTACCGAGGGAGTGGTAAGAGGGTGATCAGAAGAGGGGATCCAAGGAGTGGGGGTGGGGCATTAGGGAGTGGAGGGGTGATCCAAGCTGCAGGAGGGTGACTGGGGGACAATCCAGCCCTACCCCCTTCCTTCACTCACCCCCTTCCTACCTTCCCACCTTGCCTTTACTGTCGCCAGAGTTGGCAAGCTGTGCAGGCACAGAGCAGACTTGAAAGCTCCTAGCCACACCCCTGCTCAGCAGCCCTCCAGCAGCAGGTCAGAGCTGTGCATGTTAGAGAGGGTATTAACCCTTACTACGCAACTGTTAACTTTAACATGTGCTAAATTTAATACAAACTATCCTTCCTTAGAGTGAACACCTATTAACTGTAATGTGTAACTGCACCTTAAGAAATAAAGCCCAACAAATTCATATTACACACATGGCAGAGATTTTTAACAGGGAGGACAATTAACACTTGGCACAAACCTTCTAGTGAAGAGGTGGATTCTGTATCATTTGATGTCTTCAGCTCAAGACAGTCTGCCTTTCTTGAAGACAGGCTTTAGTTAAAAATATATGATTAGCCCCAAGCCTGTATGACTAGATAAGATTTTGTTTGCTAGTCAGACTAGATGATCAATGTTTTTTTCTGCACTTTCACACACTTTTCCAAAGGCTTTCCTTTTCTCAGCAACTAATAATTCCTCATAGTTGTTAGAAATATTATTAAAAATGCATTATCAATAGCAGATTTAGAAAAAAAACACAGCTGCTACCCCTCCTTGTCTCCTTAATGGGAGAGGGAAGGAGGGGGTTGGAAATTGAAGGGAAAAACCACCAAAGGCCCTTTGTACTAAGGTATCACTCCCTCTCTGTTCTGCAAATTTACTATCTCTTTGTTACACTAAATCACACTTTCTTTCATGACCCCCACATTCTTAGGCTAAGATAAGAGCAAATGCCATTTTTGCCTTCAGGTTGAACCTTGAGTAACCTTGGGTCCCATCTACGCACGCGTGATAACCTAATGCATATTAAGCCTACCCGCCCCGCATACTTAAGTAGTTAATTATAATGCACATGGGACGTATGAAGCGACATGTTTACATATATGTTTGTAAAACCGGAAATGAGTTGTAAAAATTCCTCCTTCTGCACACGTGGTCAGGAGAGAGGGGATAAAAGCCTGCTAATGATTGTGCCCGGGGGCAGAGTGATTGATCTTTTGTCTCTCTCTCTGACCCTATTTGCAAATATATACCTTTTGTGTTGCTAATAAAGTGTGTCTGTAGCTGAAGATTTTTTTCCGCCTCCCGAGAAACGAACCACGATTTTTAATTCATAATGATGACTTGATACTGATGTGCAAACAAAAATCAGAGGAGTGTGAATGATCCTGTTTTCTGCAGGGAAGCACTTCCGTGGCTGTTCTACCTCAAGTGACTTGCTCCATAAGCAAATGCAATGAATCGAGGGATCCAAACTCTGCCAAAGCCCATGGCCAAGGAGGAATGCTCCAATTCCACATGCTACTGGCAACAAGCTGGAACAAAGCCACATGATGTGCAATATCTATTTGACTCTATCCTTGCCACATGTGAATATGAAAGTATTCTGTCAACACTACAAAAGATATGTACACAAGAGCAGCACAGAGAGGGCTTTGTGCCCAAAATACCCAATAGGCACATCTATACAAGATGTTTACCATTGAGTAGACTAATTAGCTGTGCAGTAAATGTCTCAGCATCTACACATGTGCCCCTGTTAGGCTGGAGTAAACTAATTTAATCCACAGCAGGATATTACTGATAAATACAACTACTATTCTGCTGTGGAATAAAAAACTAGCAGTGCATGTGTAAACACTACCCTGGCTGCCAGCTGGCTAGCCCTTCACTGAAGTACCCTTGTACCCCAGCCAGCCCCTCCACAGCCCATTGAGCCAGGGGGAGCAACCTCAGCCTGGCAAGCTGACCCCAGGGCCCCTCTGCCAGCTGGGACTGTTCTGGCCCAGCTCAGTGTGCTGCAGTCCTGGGCATACATGTGAATGGCAATAAGTTCTGGAGTTTATTACTTCACATTAATTGCATGTGCAGCTGCACCCAGTGAGGTAGCATACAACTCACTCAGACTAAAATGCTGTGGGATTTCCAGCATCCGCTGGGAAACTGCATCACAACTGTTTGGAGATACTCCTACTCCATGCTAGTCACATCCTTTTTATGTGGTCCAGATGGTGTTGCTAGACAGGGTGTGATACAGTTACCACATTACCAGGGCCCTGAACCATACGTATCATGGGAAGATTCCAACAAAGCCTTTCTGCTGGGAAAGGCTGAGCAACCTACAAAGCCTGCCAGTCTGAACCTGAGACCACCACTCTCAAAGACTGGTAACATGCATTACAAATTATCAGAATTGCACATAAGGTGTATGTTGTAGTTTTAATTACATGAATAATAATTATAGAACTGTGTAATCCTGTGTAATTCATATACTAGCTGAAATCTGCAAAACACTTCCAATTAAATTTTTATTACAAAAGTCTTTATTTAAATACAGGACTTTTAGTTATCTTTTGACTGAATACTTTAACGGAATCAAAACTTCTCACCCTCAAATAGGCTACATAAAGCTGACAGAGGCTTAGGAATATAAATACACATTTTGTCAAACATCTGACCTTATGACTTGTTTACACATGACTTTTGTACACATGAGGAAATTGCCCCTTTAGTGGTTTAATTGACCTTTTTAACAATTTAATTGTGTAACAGTGTACATGTTCAGCAGCATGTTATGATTAAATTTCATAACAGTGTACATATTTGGTGGTGCATTTTGCTTTAAATTACTTTTTTACATAGCAAACTAAAACACATCCCATGTATTTTAATTGCCTTTGTAACAAATTAAAAGCAATATTCCTCATGTGTAAAAGGGCCCTATCTGGAAAAGGCAGTAGGGATTGTGTGCAGAGCGATGGAAGTCTGGGCATGCTTGGAGAAGCTTGGGCTTGGCAGGCTTCTGGTGCCCTGTGCACCATCCCTATTGCCTTTTCCAGCTAGCAGCACACCCAGCTGCCCTCCTGTCACTTTCCTGGGGCAGCCAGCCCATTCCCACATGGTCCCAGGCAGTAGGAAGCCAGCAGGGACAGTGCGTGGGGTGTTGGAAGTCCACCAAGCCCAAGCTTTCCCGAGCATGCCTGGGCTCCCAGTGCCCCATGCACTGTTGGATCTGGCAGGTGCTGCCTGTGAGCTGGGGCTGCACCCATGCAGTTAGCACCCAGCCTGGGTGGCCCCAGGGGGCACTGCCGCTGTGGAGGGAAACTCCAGGCCCCCCTGCAGCTTAGGAACTGCGCGACCCAGTGGCAGTTCATATGGGCAGGCTCCGCTGAGGGAAAAAATAAAACAAAAGCAGTGAGGGGCCTGATCTTTTTTTTTCTCCCAGAGCCTGCCTGTCTCCTGTGGCTGGGGAGTGAACTGCCAGTGGGTCGTGCAGCCCATGAGCTGTGTGGGACCCTGGTGCTTCCCTTCACCACAGCAGAGCCCCAGGCAGTCCCAGGGGAAGCCGCTGCCATAGAGGGAAACACTGGGGCCCCCAACAGCTTGGAGGTCACTAGCAGCTCACCCCACGGCCATGGGAGAGGCGGGCAGGCTCTGGGGGAAAAAAAAGGATTGGGCTGTCACCGCTTTTTTTTTTCCTTTTGACGGATCCTGCCCGCTCCGTGGCAGGGGGCCCTGGTGCTTCATTTTACCTCTGACTTGCTGCGTTTCTGTTCGAAATGCCTCAGGATCTATAATAATAACAACACACTTTGTCTGTCTGTCTGGAGTACTCTGATTGGTTGTTTCAGTAAGCACTGTTATTGGCTGCCAAGACAACCAATCAGAGTGCTCCGGACAGACAGACTAAGCCCATTATTATTATAGATTGTTATGTATTTATATGAACCCAAGCTAACTTTCCCAGATGCTTCTGAGACAAGTACAGTGCAAATAGGAGTGGCACAAATTTGAGCCAGGGATTTTTACCTCAGCGTATGTGCCTGGACAAGCATTTTGGTATGGAGCAAGTTGTGCCACTTGGTGCAAAATAACCCTGCCCAGCTCCTCCGGGATCTGCAGCCGGGGAAAGCTAGAGCCTGGGGAGTGGTTGGGACACCACAGTGGCTGAGTCTGTACTCCACCCTCATCCCACGAGGCCACTGGGGACCTCAGCTGGCAGCTCCTCTATGGACCTCAGCTGGTGGCTCCTCCCAGTCCCCCCACAGGGCCAAGAGCCCCCTGCCGGTCCCCCCCCAGCCCCAGCCCCAGCCCCAGCCCCCCCGCACTGCCTGCAGCTTAGCAGCAGCAGTGATTTGGGGCACTCAGGGCCTCATGGCACAGCCCCACCACATGGCACAGGGCAGCATGGGGCAGTGTGGATCATCTCTGCCAGCCTGACACCCACGCTGCCTCTGCCACATTGCGCAGGTGCAGCTTGGCTCAGTGCTATGCACTTTCGGGCAGTTCAGAGTCACTTGGGCTGTCACCTGGGACCCCTCCCCATTTGTGGGGACTTCCTGCCATGTTGAGCCAGGTCCAGTATGCACGGAACCAGCCCAGCCCAATGGCACATGGGGCCTATGCACGCAGGACCTGGCCTGGTGTGGCAGGCAGTCCCTGTGAGCAGCGCAGGTCCCCGGGTGACAGCCTGAGTGGCCCTGAGCTGCCTGAAAGTGCATAGTGCTGCGCAGCACGACACTGAGCCAGGTCACACCTGCGTAATGTGGCAGAGCCAGGAGGCCTGGGATAAGCTGTACTGCTGTGTGGGGGACTGCCATGAGGCCCTGAGTGCCCCGACTGGTGCTGCTGGTAAGCTGTAGGTAGTGCAGGGGGGCTGGTGTCAGGCGGGGGAGGGGGTTGGGGGGCTGGGGGCATTTGGGCCCTATGGGGGGTGGGGGACCCACCCCTCCTGAGTTGCCCCCCCTACTTACCTGGAATGGAGCCCAGGTCCAGGTCACTGCAGCTCGCACCACTGTTTGCCCTGCATGGGCAGGCAGCATGCTTCAGTAGTGGGGCAAGGGCCAGCCATAAAGACACTCTGGCTGGCTTCCAGAGTGTCTCTATGGAGGACCTGAGCCTCTGATTGCCTCAGGGCATGGTCCATGACTGTGCCCTGCCCTGCTTTTTTCCCCCAGGTTATTTTTTGATACCTGGATCTCTAGGTATCAAATTTTGACCCTGCGCTGAACTTTTTTTGTTCCCAGCATGCCTCTTGCATCATCTCAAACTGGTTTTGGATGCTGCAAAAGGCACATGCACCCTCATCTGGACATGCCCTACCTGTTCTAATTGCTAGAATTGACAAGGAATCTCTTAGTGTTGTACCTGCTAGGTATGGCAATTTGTCCAAGTCTGCAATAATTTTGTAGAACAAAGTCAAAAAAAAATAAGGAACAGTCAGTAAACTAGAAAGAAGTGAGAACCGAAGTGAAATGAATGGTATGTTATGTTTTATATATGCCACAATCAGTAAGCACATTCATAAACTGAAGGACTAAATTTAGAAGTGGAGAAAACAACCACAAAGTCTTCCAGGAAGCACAAGCTGCCTCCAATTCTGGGTCATAATTCAATTCTACCTGATCAGCTTTGCCACACCAGAGATTCTGGAGTCACAGCTGAAATGCCTTGTATGCAGTTCTAAATCCATCATATTGCATTTTGATTTGGCCATCACCTTCACCAACAGTCTCTGCCCTCTATCAAATTCCAAACTTGTGTCTTCATTTCCTCTATCACAGAAATGGTCTCTGAGGTTTGAAGCAGAGCCAGCACTATGAGGATCAGCCTGGGCCTGTAGGGTGTGGGGGGCTCTGGCCATGGTTGGGCCCCAGGGGGACAAGCTGACCTGGGTGCTGCCCCCCTCCCTGGCCCAGGGTGGCCCTGATCCCAATCCCACCTCCCCTGGCTCCTCCCAACAGTTCCCCTTGCCTGAGGCAGCCTGTGCCCTGCACCTGCCCACATTCCCAGACAGCCCCGCCTTGGCCCCACCAGGCCCCAGTGGTTCCTCCTGTCCTACTGCCCCGCTTTGGGAAGCTGGCAGTGTGGGGAGCCACAGGGACACCACTGGGCAGCAGGTGCCAGCCAGGACCAGCTGCTGCCCCCCGAGCTCCAGCTCTGCTCCGCTCCCCAGGGGTTGAGCTGGGCTGAGCTGGCTGCTCACAGGGGGTTGCTCATCACCCTGGGCCAGGTGGGTGGAGCCCCCAGGGGAAGGGGCCAGGAGCTGAGGCTGGAGCCCTGAGTGCTGGGGCAAGAGTTCCCCAGCTGCAACTTTCCTGCTGGGATAGACATTTGCTGCCCCAACACGTGTGTGCAGCAGCCCTGTGCACCTACACCCACTGCTCAACCCACCCCACCCCCACCACCCAACACACGCGTGTGTGCTACTCCCATGCACCCACTGCTCAACCAACCCTGCACCCACCCAACCTGAACCTTGGCAGCCATAGCAATGCAGCATTTTCTCCAGTGCTGGGTCCTGCCCACTGGGTGGTTCCTGCCCAGTGTGGGTCCGGCCAGGCTGCAGCTCTATACCCTGTGCCCCACTGTGGGCACAGAAATCTGCAGGGACCCGTGCCTTCCCTCACCCCCCCTCCAACATGGTGCCTTTGCCCCCCCACCCCACCACTTATCAACTATACCTCCCCTTCCCCACATACCCATCCCATTACCCACACACCTATATTCCTTTCCTCACACTCTGGGGGGCTGGGGCCTGAAGCAGTGGGTTGAGAGTCATAGAATCATAGAAGTAGGGTTGGAAGGGACCCTGTAGATCTTCAAGTCTGACCCCCCGCCTGGGCGGGAGAAAAGACTGGACTCAAATGAGTCCAGCCAGGTAGTCATCAAGCCTCTTCTTAAAGATTCCCAGGGTAGGAGCCAGCACCACTTCCCTAGGAAGTTGGTTCCAGCTTCTAGCTGCCCTAACTGTGAAGTTGTTCTTGCGGATGTCTAATCTAAACCTACTCTCTAATAATTTGTGTCCATTGTTCCTTGTCATGCCAGGGGGTGCTAGGGGAAACAGTGTCTCCCCTAAACCCTTCTGGTCCCCCCTAGTGAGTTTACAGACAGTCACCAGGTCCCCCCTCAGCCTTCTCTTGTGACAGGCAACAACAGGGCTGTGGGGATGGGGGCTGTGGGTTGGGAGTGAGACCACTGGCTGAGTCAGGGCTACAGGTCAGGAGTGAGGGGCACCAGCAGTGCTGGGAGGGATGGGAGACAAGGGTTGGAAATGAGGGACACCAACAGGGCCAGGGGGCTGTGTGTAGGGAGTGAGGGGCACCAACAGGGCTAGGAGACTGTGGGTTGGGAGTGGGGCACTGGTGGAGATGAAGGACTGAGGTTTAGGAGTGAGAAGCACTGGCAGGGCTGTGGGGGTCAGGGATTTTTAAACAGACATCCATGATCCCTGCTTATGACTTGGTGGGCGTGTCTACACATGCGCTTTAATGTGCAATAGCCTATTTTACTGCACTTTAAAGCATCATTTAAAAACTGTGTGAGTCCACTAATGGGCAGTAAAATAGGTTAGTGCACATAAAGGGTCAATTAAAAACCATGCACATTTGTTACTGCACATTAAGGTAGCCTAATGTGCATTTGCTTAGTACCTCACATTGGAGGTATTAATTTAATGCATATTAAGAAAAGCAACAAAAGATCAGCCCACCGGGAGTGGTATAGCAGGAAGATACAGAAGAGAGACTGCAGGATGCTCGTTCAAAGTAGAAACTACTGATAAGGACAACATTAACTGGTAACACCCCCCTCCAGGATCCACAAGAATCAGAAAGGTACAATGGAAGAAGAGGAGAAGGGAGAGACCAATATAGAAATGGTTGAGGAAACTCCATGGGTGGGGAAAATGAAGATGGAGGGAAGCAGAACCTCCGTAATAGAGGCTGCACAAGAGAGAACTGAAGATGATATGGAAGGGGAGGAGAGAACAGCAATCAAAACACATGGAGATGGGAGAGGGGAAGAAAGAAGAAGGAGGCAGTCAACAAAAGTGGAGATGGAGCGAGGAAAAGAGCCAGAGAGACAGACGGGGGGAAAGGAATAAAGTGCAGGGACAAAAAGTCAGGAAAGAGAAACCTGATAAAGGAGGAGAGCCAGAGAGCAGCTTCCTGCTATTAACTCCCCCCTTAGGGTAGAAAGCAGAAACTGAGAAGTGGTAGGGAAATGGGAAAATGGAAGCTTTCTTATCTGCAAAAGCTTGTAAGAGCAACAGGTATGTGAAGGGGATGAGGGGGACTTAACTATGATGAGCAGCAATACAGAGGATACTTAAAGGGACAGGTGCATTCAGTTTAACACAAGCACAATTTCACTGACTATAGTTTCAATCAATGCCAGGAGTGTTAAAGAAGGGAACAGATGAAACCAATGTTATATCAAGTAAAGGCAGATGTAATCTGCCTACAAGAATGTGGTATACTGTGGGAGAGGGATTATAAACTTCTTGAGAAGAAGTGGAGATAGTGACCATTGCCAAGTGGCAGTACCATTCAAGAATTCAGAGGTGAAAGCACAGCATGTGGAAGACATTATCAGTGGCAGAATGATAATATCAGTGGGGAATACAGAATTAGAAGTTTTCAGTGTATATATATCACCAGAGTGGGAGGGGAGGAAGGCTCTGCTTAGACAGCCAGCAGTTTGCAGTTGGAGGGAGACTATGGATTATAGCAGGGGACTTCAACTGCATAATAGAAGCATGTAACATACAGAACAGGGGAAGGAGGAAGTGGAACTTGAGACAGTTCATCTAGATCCATAACAAATATATAATTAAGGAGTCACTAAGAGATGTGTTGGCAGGGGAGAAAGTTTTCACTAAAACTGACCCTAGGGAAAAGAAATAAAGAATTGACTTAGTATTTGTATTATAAGCAAAAGAGACAAGGAAAAAAGAAACCATGTGTAGCATTTATTGATCACCAGATGCTGAAGGCAAAACTGAGTCTTGGTGTAACCAGTGCTCACTTGACAGTGTGCAACCAGGTGCATGGGGCTCTAGTTTTCACCTTCTGGGAACTTATTCAACAGCCAATGTTGCATTTAATGTCTGCACCTGTATGCTAAGCCCCTGTTCTCACCCACCACAACTTGGATTTTATTTTATTTAAACTGGGAGGCTTCCACTGCTTAGGGTTTTCAGGTGAGACTAATGGCTGCTTCCTCAGGGCTCCTACCTCCCCTTTCACCCTGGCCATGCACCAACCAGATCTTACTATGTACATAGTTCAAAGTCCTGCTATATCAATTCTGTACTAATGTATTTATACCTAATTAATAAACTCAATAAAAGTCTTATCGTAATTTATAAAGAAAACCATATTACCAATAAACTCACGATTAGGTGTTTTCTGATATTGTTTCTCTATTTCTTATCACGTGCTTTTTCCAGGAATTCCATGGTCTGGGTCCTGCTCCGGAGTCCTGTAAGCCAATCAATTCTCCAAGTAACTGGACTTAGACTGCTCGGCGTCTATCCTCTCATTGTGGTAGACTGCCTATGCCAGGCCACTCCTGGTCCCTTGGCCAGGCAGTCTCCTTTTCCTGGCTTCTGAGTCTGTGTGGATCTTCCCTGGCTTGCCAGCTCTGATGCCAGTCTTCCCCAGCTTGGCTGCTCCGATGCCAGTCTTCCCTGGCTCACAGGCACAGCTGCCTTTGCCAGTCTTCCCCGGCTTGCTTCCCCTGAGCTGTTTGTTGGTTTTCTTTTGAAGCTGGCTTGCTGCTTCTGGCCAAACCAGAAACAGCTGACTGCTCCCTCACGTGCAGCAAGAAAACGCTTTTAAAGCATGCTGGAGGCTACATGGGCATTGTCCACTGCTCTTCTGACACTGCCCGAGCATCCTCCTGCCTGTGAGTAGCAATCACGGCCCTTTTCGGGCCCTCAGTTTTCTTCTTGGGGTCCAACAGCTTTCCCTCTGCCAGTCCCCATTTGGGACTCTCTCAGAGCATGGAGGTGCACTCCCACACTTGATAAGAGTCCCATAAGAGGAAGGGGAGTGCAAAAGTTAAATGTTCAACTGTTGGGGAAATATGTCAAGCATACACGAGACAGTATGAGGGGTGGGCAACACTGAAGAAATATTTTAAGAGTATCAGAGAATGGTGGAGGATGGTGAAGAAGGGGATAGGATAATTCTTTAGGAAGGAACACCGAAGACCCATGGGGAAAAGAACAAAAAAGCTGAAAGAGCTACAAAGAAAGATGCAGGAGCTGCTAAAGGAAGCCACAGAAGGAAGACAGGTATGAGAAGAACTAGAAGAAACAAAGCAAGAGAGACAATGTTTTTAGCATAAATACCCTGGGTGGGAGAAAATGAAGAGTGGGTCTGATACTTTTTGGCCAGATTGAAGATGGCAAAAGAATTAAAAATTGTGTAGGAAGAAGGTGGTAGCCAAGAGGAAAGCAGAAGGTGTTAGAGGCAACAAAAAGATTTTATAAAGAGCTATGCCAGAAGAAGGAAATAAACAGGAAGAAGAAGGGTTTATTGGAAAAGACTGAAGAAAAAGTAGAGGAGGAGGAAGCAAAGATGATGAAAGAAAAGACAAGTTTAAAGGAAGTGGAGGAGTACTTAAAAACCTTCAAAACAGGGAAATCACCAAGAACAGAGGGTTTATTTATGAAATTCTATGAGAAGTTTTGGGTGAGGTAGAGAGGGATATAGAGGAAATATTTGAGGAAATATAGGTTCCCCTAGCTTTCTGTGGGTTCTGTATGTGCGAATTTGCTCTTATGCGATGACCCTTTTTATACCAAAAATTCATGATATGCGAGGTAAATTCACTCTTACATGATCAGTGTGATGGAAACCTGTAGTCAGCTGCTTAGTGAGGTGCACTGTGGGAGTGACATGCACCAAAGTATAGTCTCTTGTGTAGACCTGTGCTCCTCACTCATTGTCTGCGACATGTGTTTCTGTAGATGCCATCCCCATTACAATAGTGCTCTGTGCTTGTGTGTACAGTTTGTTGTTGGTGAGTACCAAAATTGTCTTGTAAAAATGGTAGAAAGTGCTGCACTTTGCTCTCTGCTGCACCTGCCCTGGGAGCAGCCAACGCCACAGAATGAATCATGATTACATATTTGAAGTGGCAGGAAAAATAGAGTTCCCAGAGCAATTTATGTTGGATAAGGTTATTGTATAGAGAAGCAGAGAATCAACTCTAAATTAATGGGCATCTAAGCAAAGCCTTTAGAATCCATCCAGGGATGAGGCAAGGGTGCCTCCTGTCACCACTACTATTGTGCGCAGCATGGACCATTAGCCCAAAGAATAAGAAAAAACAAAGACATAAGCAGAGTAAAGATACTCAGAGAGGGAGAGGTCAAATGGGTATTATACATGGATGATATAAGTGTAGTAGTTAGAGACAGACCTTCGATGGGAATGGTGCTAAAGCATACATCAGAGTATGGAGACTACTCTGAGGAACTAAACTAAATAGATCAAAAAGCACCATAACAGGAGTGGGGAACTTTAAGGTCTTGGAGAAGTTGGGCCTTCAAATGGTAGAGAGAAAATCAGGGTGCTAGGGATCCAGATGGATGCCAAGAGCAAAGGTAATGCAGCATGGGAAGAGATGACAGTAAGGATATGGTGAACACTTTGGTTATGGTTGAGAAGGACACTGTCCATTGCTAGAAAAGTAGCATTTTTAAGGATGTGCTACTGCTGATTATTCTACATACAAGCATTGAATTTCCTCAGAAATTGTGGCAGATAGCAAAAGTACAGGGGCAAATGTGTGTGTTCTTTGGAATGCCAAAAGAGAAAAGGTGGCTAGATTTGAACTGTACAAAGAAAGAGAGATGGGGGGGGGGAGGCTACCAGACTTTTCATCTATGTGAAATATGTAAGCATGATATTAGGCCCATGTGAAGAGGCTAGTATTCACTTCAGATTCAGATTAAGCCAATTTGGGGGACAGTGATTCAATAGGTGATTCAAACCACTGTCCTGAATCAATTTGGAGATTCAGCTGCCGCCAAAGTGGCCAAATTGGTCTTATCCCCTGCCCGCTCTCCCAGCCCTGTCAATGGCTGCCCCACCCTGCCCAGCTCCTGGCTTTTTGAAAAAAAAGCCTGGCACTCACCAGCTGCTACAAGGTCGGGGGAGATCCCCACTGCCCCACATGGTGTGGGGGGCTCTGCCATGAGCCCTCATCCCCCACCCACTCTTGCAGGCCCAGCTCCTGGCTCTTTAAAAAAAAAAAAAAGCAACAAAAAAGCCCCCAATCACTATTCCATCTCAGAGGAAAGGCAGCAAGAGGGCACAGCAGTCCCCTTGGCTCTCCAGGGACCTAGCAGACCTCCTGAGGCTAAAAAGAAAGGCCTACAAAGGATGGAGGATGGGAGTCACCTCCAAAGAGAATTATTCTGCACTGCTCCGGTCCTGCAGGGAGCAAACCAGGAAAGCCAAAGCTGCAACTGAACTCCAACTAGCTTCAAGTATCAAGTACAATAAAAAGTCCTTTTTCAGATAAGTGGGGAGCTGGAGGAAAAGCAAGGGCAACATTTGACCCCTGCTGAACCAGACGGGGCAACTGACAACTGACGCCCAGGAAAAAGCCAACCTATTAAATGGGTACTTTGTGTCGGTCTTTCATCAGTCCCATGGGACGCCCATGCCTGCTACGGGACAGGGAGGTCCAGGTGATGGAGATCCCCTGCCCTCGTGAAGGAACACCTTGAGAAGCTGGATACCTTCAAGTCAGCCAGCCCTGACAATCTACACCCCAGGGTACTCAAGGAGCTGGAGAGCATCATAGCCCAGCCAGGCAGGGTGGGGCAATCCCTGCTGCTCCATGCCATGTGGGGGCTCTGCCATGAGACCCCTGACCCCCACCCGCTCTCCCAGCCTCCTTCCCCCCCCGGGTTGATGGGCACTCAGGAGGTTTGGGGGAGCAGGAAGGGGATGGAGCCTTGCAGAGATCCCCCCATGGTCCCCTACCCCCTCCTCCAGCCCCCCTCTCCTGCCCCCTACTTACCAGCATGGAGTTCATGTCCAGTTCCCTGCAGCAGCGAGCAGGGACTGAAGCTCTCTGAATCTTTTCCAGATCGATTCAGAGAGCTCAAATTGATTCAGACCTTTTAATTGGTCTCCTGATTCAAGTCGGATTTGGAGATTCAGCTGCCGAATCTTCTCCGACTCGAATCAGCACCCAAAGTTTTGCACAGCCCTACATGATATACAGGCCAACAATGGAAGTAGAGGGGAAAGCAGGGCATATTACCAAATTACATACACCTGCAATTTTGAGGAAATGGGGAGTATATCAGACCTCTGTGAAGAGTCCATGGGCATGGCAACCACAGATTCATTACATCAGGATGGAAGGTTTCATGCACAGGTATAAAGTATGGAAGGTAGGGCTGGAGGTCTTGAAGGATCATAACAAATTGCTGAAGGGAGAGAGACATGATGGCACCAGTGAGAAACTTCACTGAAGGACAAGTGAAGAAGGTGTGGGGAACTGTGGCTGGTAAACAACTAAAAGGGGAACATGCTGTCTTAGCATGGATGATTGTAATAAATATTTTACTGATGAGAGAAGTGCAACACAGATGGGGCTTGACAAGCTCAGCTTAGGTTCACAAGAAAGAGGGTCAGCGACAAAGAAACGGTGGGGATGTATTTTGGGAGTGTACCTATGTCAAGGGGGTGTGGGAAAGTGTCTGCCACTGTCTGAGCATCACCAAAATAAATTTGTTAGTGCAGGAGATAGTCCTATATGGACTCATACCAAAGGGACCAGAGGAAATGTTACTAAGGACTTTATTACCATGTTTTAAAACTAGTTTATAGAAAATAAGAAACCTCCACTTTTTTAAGCAGCTGGCTTTCACTGAAAGAGAGTGCCTGAAGCTTGGGCTACATGAATTGAAATACTACATCAATTGGGACAAGGAAGAGATTGGAGAGGAAGAGGTGGAGAAGAAGTGAAGGAAAAAAGACTGGACACACTTGTTTTACTAAGCCAACAGAGAGGACTGATGGGACTGATGGGAGAGTCAGAGAGTTTCAGGTGGTTGCTGAGCAACCCTAATTTTCTATGGTTTTTTTTATTCTAAGCTGATGCATTCTAATTGGAAAATGAGGTTTACATAAAGTATCCCATGGTCACGCTTAAATGCACGGGGGCTTAATACACAAGATGCTGTATTAAGCATCTTCCCCCACCCCTAAGCATATGTATCCGCAGTCAAACACTGCAGGAATGGGTACCAACAAGAAGTCCAGAAGGGAAATACTCCCCCTAGTTAAGGCAAGACACATGTCAGAGGTTCACTCATTCCTTAATAAGGGGAAAATTTTCTTGTCCCTTCTCATTAGTCCCCCAACCAACCTAATTCCCATGCCTTATAGGCTGTTCCCATCCCTCCAAGCCTGGTCTTCTCAGTCCCTATGGACCCAGATCCTCTGTTGTAGCTCCCTCCCTTATGATGCCTCTTCACTGTGGCCAGGCAGTTTCTCCTTTTCTCTGCGCCTCTTGGTCCCTGTAAGTTCTGGTGCCCAGTGCCACAGTGATTCCTAAGGATCTGGAGAAGCAATTGCAAGAATAGTTTTACTGTTCCCTATGCTCCAGTCCTGGACACTGTTCAATGTGACTGAACAGTTTTGCCCCAGGAGGGTCATTTCAAAGGGACAGTGCTGGATGGTGGGCCATGTCAAAGGGGCTCACAGTCTGGATTTAGTCCAGAGGTCAAACTTTGGGAACACTTGGTCTAGGATATTAGCTGCCAGTTTAACAAATGCCTAGTGAGCATGAGGAAATAAAGATTGTTGGATGCCAAATCCAAGCAGATTTACATGGGGACAGCAAACTCACCTCCCTTAAATGTTGTTTAAAACCACCAGATTGTATTCCCTTGTTACCCAGCTCTGGAGAGTTTCTGAAGCCCGTGGAACAAACATGTCACTTCACAAGTTTTATACCTTCCCCAAAGTGTCCATGCTTTAGGAATACTTACTATATACTGTTAGCTTTACTGGGGCACTGCGCCCACTACTAATTGGGTTTTCAACTACACAGCTGTAAATGTCATCATCAGACATTAGGACTCTGGTGATGGTGAGCACCTTCTGATCATGAGAGAGCAGCAGCCGTGAGTCATTGCTGAGAGGCCTGCCATCTTTCAGCCAGGTGTATGTGGGCTTTGTACCATTCTCATGGGAGCAGTTCATGGTGAAATATTCACTGAGCTCTAGCACAGTAGATGATGGAACGACAACTTGAGGCTTTGAAATTGGAACTGAAAGAAACAATAAAGAGAAACATTTCTAATTAACCCTCTCAAAGAGGAAGTGCTTTTCAGTAATGTGACATACCTTTCTGCTCTAGTAGCTTTTTTCATACAGGCCTAAAGAGGGACTGGAAGACCCAGAGCAGAACCCTGTTTATTGGTTACAGTTGGTGACTTCAGAGTTCTTTGGGAGTTTCTTTTCAGACTCACTGTATGCTCTGCTATCACCTGATTTGTGATTCCAGTGCCAGGCAGAGAATGTGGCATCACTGAAAACAGAATCAAAATTCAGCCAATAACTCAGACTGCAACAGATCTGTGGAAAATTCCCAATAGCTGCCTCTCCCCTTGGAGAAGAGAGACAGCTCATATAGGTATTCCCACATTCTCAATACTCAATCACTGTGATACAGAACGTCTGCCCCCCCATGTTGTTAGTGTCACTGGCTTGTACTACAGTTGTGCACAGAAACCTCAAATGGGATTGAGCCACCTTGTGTCCAGCCCAGAACAGACACACCCAACAAGAGACAGTTCCCACCCCAGAGGGTTGATAGTTAAAGCAGACAAAAGGAGGAAGGAACAATTACTTCCCCATTGTATGCAACACTGATGTGTCATTGTCCAATAACAGCTGTCAAGCAGCAATTGTCAGCCTAAGTCTGCAACAGATTTCTAGAATAATCTGATAGTGACCATAGCACTAAGGGTGAGCATAAAAACAACCAAAACCACTGAATGTGTTTGGTACACACTTACCTCTAAGCATCCACATAATGAATACCCAAGTCATAGTGACATGTGGCAGATGCCAACAAGGCGCACTAGGGACATATATGATGCTCAGGCGGCAACTCTTATGTTTCTGAGCTAGCTACTAGAATGAGACTGCTTTTTAGGTATACATTCTAATTCTTGTATATGAGTTAAGTTCCTGGACTGTGGACATTGTACTCTGAGACATTACCATCTGCTTCAAGATTAATGCAGGAGCTGATGTCACAGTAGTTTCTGAGTTGTATAGGTCTGCTCTGGCATGTGTCAAACTTCATCCTTCTGACAAGAACCTATGTGTACCTGAGAAGAGATCCCTGCAGACCACTGGGTTGAAGAATGAGCAGCTCCAGTGCAAGATAGCATTTACATGGGAAAACATTTATATAACCAAAGACCTTGAATAAGCATTGCTGAGCTGTAAGATGAGTGAAGAAACTTATCTTGTATAGAAGCTAAATAAGCTCAAGACTCAAACTGCAAAGATAAAACTAATCCAAAAATTCCTAAAGCCATTCAAGAGACTGGAGAAAGTGAAACATGATCACTCTCAAGAAACAATGCTTAGCCTTTTGCACCCACAGTGCTTCATCAATTTCCACTACTGTTAATTGTCACAGCGTGGGGACCTAGGGGCGGCTGTGATCTCCCTAACACCCCCTACCGTGCCAAGTAGGCGATTCAGCACCCTTTTTCTCGCCCGCCACGTCTTTGATGTTGTCTAAATTTTATAAAGGAGGCTGCCCTTTGTCCCCTTGGACACGGTGCTATGTTAATCCTGTCCCCTGTTCTATATGGAGTGACAGGTGCACCCCAGCCTTATGGGCTATGCGTGCCTCCAACCTCCCCTGTAGCACGTCCCAAGCCTCACCGATGTACCAGACGTTGTCTGGTCAGTTTCCTTCCTGTGCCCTGACTGGCGCTCCTGGGCTTGTCATGCAACTGGAGCCCTGACTGGCGCCCCCGGGCTTGTCAAGCAACCGGCACTCCTCTGCTTTCTGCGCCCTGACTGGCACTCCTAGGCTTGTCATGCAACCGGCACCCTGACTGGCGCCCCCGGGCTTGTCACGCAACCGGCACTCCTCTGCTTTCTGCGCCCTGACTGGCACTCCTAGGCTTGTCACGCAACCGGCACCCTGACTGGCGCCCCCGGGCTTGTCACGCAACCGGCGCCCCTCTGCTTTCTGCACCCTGACTGGCACTCCTGGGCTTGTCACGCAACCGGCACCCTGACTGGCGCCCCCGGGCTTGTCACGCAACCGGCGCCCCTCTGCTTTCTGCACCCTGACTGGCACTCCTGGGGTTGTCACGCAACCAGCGCCCTGACTGGCGCCCCCGGGCTTGTCACGCAACCGGTGCCCCTCTGCTTTCTGCGCCCTGACTGGCGCTCCTGGGCTTGTCACGCAACCAGCGCCCTGACTGGCGCCCCCGGGCTTGTCACACAACCGGCGCCCCTCTGCTTTCTGTGCCCTGACTGGCGCTCCTGGGCTTGTCACGCAACCAGCACCCTGACTGGCGCCCCTAGGCTTGTCAAGCAACCGGCGCCCCTCTGCTTTCTGCGCCCTGACTGGCGCCCCGCTTGTTAGCCCTCTTGGGCCTGCTCAATATGTCTGCCCCTCTTAGGCCCGCTCAATATGCTCGCCCCTTCCTGGGGCTCCTCCGCATACAGACGGTGCCCCCCCTGGGTCCCGTCTCTCCGTGCACTCACCCTCCCCGGGCTTTCTGACCGCGCACTCGCCCTCACTGGGTTCATCTTTATAACAGCACCTCACCCTGGGTTTCGCTTCACGTATGCCCCCTGGGTCTTAACATGAACACCCTCCAAGCATTTGGCTGGTGCCCACACTAGTGCTCTTAGCAATTGGGGCTCAGGTGGCCTTAGCCGTGCCTGGCCCCTCCAAAATCATCTGTTCCCCTTCTCAGGGTTGGGGTATTGCACCCCTAAACTACGGTGCCCGGCTGGCACCGGGGCCTCCACCACTGTGGAGCCCTATTGAGCTTTCCCGACACTATCAATCTGAGTCGGGGTCAGGACACCGCCGAAGTGCAGTGCCCTCACCAGCGCTGGGAGCACCCCACTTTACTGGGGAGCTCCTAATGAGGCCTCCTCCACCCCTACAGCCTCACCCGGTCCTCCGGTCTTACACAAACAACCAAACAGGAAACCCAAAGCTATAAGCCAACCGGCTGTAACACAAAACTAAGCCCCCCGGCTATAACATGCATTCCTGTCAGGGTTCTCTCCCCCCATCTCATCACGTAGACTCTCAGTCAGTCAGTCAGTCAGTCAGCTGTGCCGTGCTCTGCTCCGCAGCAGAGTTGCTGCTCCTCAGGCTGCCAGAGGGGAACTGCCAGCCCGGCTTCAGCCTGGGCTGTTTATAAAGGCCAGGCCCGGCCCCCTTCTTTCTGGTCAGCTGACCCACTGCGGTTGCCGTGGCGACCAACACCTGTTCTCTCATCATAGGAACAGGGCACCAGAGTACCCCTGTGACACTGATGAGGACTGTCTAGAAGCAGCTCCAAGACATGGCCCACAAAGGAATGGTTAAGTCAGGTGGTGCCCCTTTCAACTAGTGTAAGGGGCTTGCACCCATGGTTATTGTGGCCAAGCCTTCTGGAGGCATGCTTATCTGCACTGACGTCTTGGGGATCACCAAGAATGTGGAATGTGAGTATCACCCCATGTCAGCAGTTGAGCACACACTTGACCAGCTGCAAAATACTAACATTTTCAGCAAACCTGAAGCCAACGTAGGGTCTTGGCAGATACAATCATAGAAAAAATGGGCAGGAAGGGACTTCAGGAGGTCATCTAGCCACCTCCCTGCTCAAGGCAGGATCATGCTTGATTAAACCATCCCAGACAAGTGTTTGTCTAACCTACCCTTAAAAATTTCCAAGGATGGATAGTCCATAAACTCTCTTAGTAGCCTGTTCCAGTGTTTAACCATTCACATAGAATGTTCTTCCTACTACCCTACGTAAGATTCCCCTGCTGCAATTTGAGACTATTGCTCCTTGTGCTCCCTGCAACTCTAATGCAGAGTGAACATAGGGACTTGCACAGAAGAAGGCTTATGAGGAGATCAAAAATACCCTTTGCACCTCTCTTGGTTTTCAGCCCAACCAAACCAACTATCATCGTGACTGACACATCCTCCTATGAGTTGGGAGTAGTCTTCTGTATGATGGCAGGATAAGACCTACAGCATACACATCATGGACTCTGCTAGATGGAGAAATATGCAAGAGGCAAGGATATGGGGGTGGGGTGTGATAGCTTTTTCTTGGACCAATAACCTTGAGGTGGTAAAATCAACTAGAAATCTAAGGACATACTGAATATTCGTGCACTCATACATGCAGCTGGCTGGACATTTGTTATAGGACCATAAGAGTGTATTCATATGTCTAACAATAAATACTACAACAGATAGTAAGGGGGTTTAGTGAGAAGCAATAACACATACTTAAAAGCATTTTGCTTTTTAAATATAGTGGGTAGCAAGGTCAGGAAGCCTCCTCATACCAGTCTAAAACAAAATGACAAATTAATAATTTCCAGAGCATCAAGGCCAAATGAAGCCACATGACATAGGAACCAGACCCACAAAAATGGCACAAAGTATTAGAAACCTACTGATCCTTGCGGAAGATTTGGGAGGCCTCGACCTCACGGTGCCAGGCCCAAAACCACACTTTGGGAATCTCCCCTGGGGAGCCTACATCTGGCCATCTCCCTTCCTGGAAAATGCCCACAAGCCTGGGGTAAAGTTGCCACCACTCAGGCACTGGTCTCTGTTAGGGCTCTGTGCAGCCTGGGGTACACAAACCCTGCAAGCCTTGGGGATCCTTTGCCCACAGTGGTATTTCAGAGTGCTTCTTTCAGCCTGAAGCATCCAAAGGTAGCCTCCTGTACCAGAGGGAATTAAATTGCCTACCCCATCTTAGCCAGCTGAGCAAAGGGAGTGAAAAAGGCCTGTCTCTCCCCTAAGGAATTCACAGCCAAGCATACTGAACCAGATAGCTCTTGACTGATTTGGGGAGAGAGTGAGGGAGGGGGTAAAACAAAGGAAGCTAAGAGAAAGCACCTTGAGAAATTTCTAATCAACTGAGTCTTGCAAATCTGGCTTTGGTGGCCCTTTTAATATGCAACTGGAATACTTTGTTCTAATCTACTAGCCAGTTTTCACTTATTGTTCCATCCAGAGAGAGACTCATTCTGGAGGTCCATGCTTCTGTGTCTCAAAATGACTTCCACAGGAAGAGAGCGAGCGGAAGCTCCACTCCCCTCAGAAATGTTTACAGCCCGGTCACCTAGATGACTAGGTTGAACCAGTCAGCCAGAGTGAAACTAGAGGGTTGTATGAATGTCCCAACACAGAGACAGACAGAGGGGGATTTCTTCACACTGCCAACCAGGCCAGAGTTGCAAGGAACACAGTAAGTCCAGGGTGTGTGGGATGAAGGCATCCAGAAACTAAGTTAGGACCTTTGTCTACAATGGGGCAACAGTCAGGCCCTGGAAATCCTGGTGGGGTTGATAAATGCAGGTCTGTGGCATGTTCCAAGAACATCCTCCAGGCTCCCCCATCCAATCTTCCCTTGAGAGTCCACTCTGTTCCCTAGACCAATGCTCATCCACCTACAGCCATCATAGGGGCTCCCTCCAAGCCTTCTGTTTCTGTCTGTTTAAGTGCATCTAGTAGCTAGTTCCTGCCTGGCTGCCCAATCTGTCCCTAGCCTGGGCTTGCTTCCCTCCCTTTAGTCCCTAATCTGTAGCTCCCTTTAGTCCCTAATCTGTAGCTGTGTAGTTCCCTACAATGAACCCTACAATGCTAATACAAGTTCAGAGATACTTCAGAGACTCCTGGGATGGCAGCTCCATTCCCTGCCAATCCCAGGCTGTCCTGAGCAAGCAGATTACCAGGACACTGCCCTTTGCAGCCTTCAGTAATGTCAGAAATATGGTTCCTGCCACTGGCCTGACTGGCAGACTTTACCCTGTGCCCATTCCTGGAGGATGGCTCCTAGGAACTGGTGCCAAAGAAATGTGTGGAAGTAGGAACCTTGCTTGGAAGTGCTGCTCCATGGGGGTGAGGGGGGGTGCCAATAATCTGTGGAACAGGATGAGGTGAGGCTCACACCTTCAGGCTTTGTTGCTAGCTGGTGGAATACAGACCTGCTCAGTCTCCAGTCACATCTCTTTCCTCCCTGGAGAGCTGAGCGAAGAGAGCCCTTGTCACCTACTTCCAGTCTACCTGATCCCAGCAAGTGCAGCTCTGGACAGTATCACACATTTCAGTTCAGATACTTCCGAGGCCGAGGTGCTCTGAGGGATGCTGTGACTTGATTTAAAGAGCTAAAGAGCCAGTTCCAGGACTGGAGAAGGCACTGCAGTATCTGTTCTTGAAGCCACACCCATGGTGTTTTGAGTCCCACGTTTTGACTTGTTAGAAGCAGTGTGTACAGACCATAAGAAAACCCCCTTTCTCGGTGTACCCCTTCCCAGCTGCACAAGGGCCTGGCCCACAAGACCCAGGTTTTTACTGGGACCAGGTTTGGACACTTGGTCACAGGAGTATACATGCTACTTACTCAGGCCCACCTCATCCCTTGCAACTCTCTGTAGATCTTGCCTGCCTGCATCTGTGCTTAGTGTGCAAGGACAACACCTTCTGTTGATATTGATATATTCAGTAACAGAAGAATGTTGAAAAATTGTTGTTAACAGTCACTGTAAAAAGTACTTGGGTTTCATGGTGATCAAATGTCACAGGGGTTTGCCTCCACAGCAGAGCAGAGCAGATGCTGCCCTATAGGATCTGTCAGCTGTTGGGATTGGAGCACTGCCTCTCCCCCGCAACTCCTGTGGGGTCTCCCCTCTCATGTGCTGCTGTATTTCTGGTATAGAAACAAGCAGAAGGAACTCACGCTCCTGCTTGCAAACAAGAACTTTGATTTAGTTAGGCTAACTGAAACTTGGTGGGACCCTACCCACGATCGGGCAGTAAGCATTGAGGGCTATAGGCTATACAGACAAGATAGAGAAGGGAAAAAAGGGAGAGTGGGGGGAAGTTCTGCTCTCTATATTAAAGAGCATCTTCCATAATCAAGATGGAAGCAGAGGAGGGGTAAATGGAGGTACTGTGGGTCACAATGCAGGAGGTATGGGGGAAAGGGACTTGGTAGTGGAGGTCTACTACAAGCTGCCATATCAGGAGGATTAGTTGGACCTGGAATTCTCCAGACAGCTCTCAGAAGCAGTACGGTCAAGGGCAACCTAAACTACCATACTGTCATAGGTAGCCTAAACTACCCTGACATCTGCTGGGAGGAGCAGTCAGCTAGATCCAACCGTTCATGTAGGTTCTTAACCTGCATATAGGACCTTCACCTAACACAGGAGGCATATGGTTCCAACTAGGGGAAATGCCTTACTGGGCTTGGTGCTAGCTACAGGGGATGACTTGGTGGGAGAATCTACTGACAGAAGGTAACTTAGGGGACAGTGACGATCACTTAATTGACTTCACCATCCTTGGTAGAGTGGGAAAGATAACCAGTAAGGCAGAAGTGCTAGACTTCAGAAGGGTTAACTTCAGTGCGCTCAGAAGATTAGCTAGCGAGGCACTGAAGTATTGGTGAGATGGGAAGGGTGGTTGTTCCTAAAGGGAGAAATCCTACAGGTGCAGATGGAGACAATTCCATTGCGCAGAAAAGGGGACAAAGGGGCCAAGAACCCCTCTTGGCTGAACAGGGAAATCCATGAAAGCCTAGGGGCAAAAAAAGAGGCATATAAGCTGTGGAAGCATGGGGTAGCTACCAAGGCAGAGTATACCTACCTGGGCCATGCTTGCAAGGAGGCAGTCAGAAAGAAAATTAAAGACAACAAAAAGTCCTTCTTTAAGTATATAGGGAGTAAAAAGAAGGCACAGGGTAGCTTAGGACCCTTACAGGATAAACTAGGGCAATTAGTGACAGATGGGGGGTGGTCCAGGCTGAGTTCTTCAATTAGCCTCTGTGTTCCCAAACATGGAACAGGACAAATCTCCCAATTGAATCATTCCACAAAAGGGAAACTAGCCCAGCTGTTAGTGCTGACTTAGTGACACTTGGAAGGGCTGGATGTGTTTAAGTCAGCAGGCCCAGATGATCTTCATCCAAGGGTGCTGAAGAAATTAGCAAGTGTCATAGCGAAGTCATTAGCATGGCTGTTTGAGCACTCTTGGTGCTCAGGTCAGGTCCCAGAGGACTGGAAAATGGCCAATGTGGTCCCTATTTTCAAGAAGGGGAGGAAGAAGGATCTGGGTAACTAGAGACCCGTTAGTCTCACCTCTATCCTTGGGAAAACCTTTGAAAAAAATGATTAAGGATCACATTTGTGGGAGTTCAGCAGGAAACACAATGCTGAAGGGCAACAAGCATGGATTCATAGCAGGTAGATCCTGCCTGACTAACCTTGTTTCTTTTTTTGACCAAGTCACAAAATATTTACATACAGGAATCAAGGTAGATGTCATCTACTTGGATTTTAAGAAAGTCTTCAATATGGTCTCTCATCCTATTTTCACAGATAAACTGTGAGGCTGTGAAGCAGATGATCACAAGTTAAGGTGGGTGGCAAATTGGCTTAGGGGTCACACCCAGGGTGTGGTGGTGGATGGATTGGTATTGACCTGGAAAGATATGGGCAGTGGAGTCCCACGGGGCTTGTTCCTTGGATCTGAGCTGTTCAATGTCTTCACCGGTGACTTGGTTAAGGCGAGGAAAGCACTCTGTCCAAAATCGCTGATAATACCAAATTATGGGGTAAAGTTAACACACTATAGTGTATAGAACGAATCCAGGCAGATCTGGACAGGTTGGAAATGTGGGTGGAACAGAATAAGATGCAGTTCAACAAGGACAAGTGCAAGGTGCTGCACCTAGGGAGAAGGAATCAGCAAACGCTTACAGGCTGAGGGAGGAACTTCTCAGCAGCACAGCAGCAGAAAGGGATCTCAGAGTCATTATTGACACCAAAATGAATGAGTCATCAATGTAACAAAGCAATCAGTAAAACTAACTGCACTTTATCATGTATTAGCAGGTGCATGATGAACAGGTCCAGGGAGCTGATACTTCCCCTCTATGTGACATTGGTCAAACTGCAGTTGGAGCACTGTGTCCAGTTTTGGGCACCGCAATTCAAGAGAGATGTGGACAACCTCAAGAAGGTTCATAGGGCCACTCGTATGGTTAGGGGCCTGCAGGCAAAGCCCTACGAGGAGAGATGGAGGGCCCTGGATCTCTTCAGCCTCTGCAAGGAAAGGCTGAGAGGTGATCTTGTGGCTGCCTATCAATTCATCAGGGAGGACAGCAAAGAATAGGAGATGCTCTGTTTATCAGGCCACTCCTTGGGGTAACTAGGAACAAAGGCCACAAACTGACAGAGAGCAGATTTAGGTTAGGCATCAGGAAGAATTTCTTTACAGTGAGGGTTGCCAGAATCTGGAATGGACTTCCAAGGGAGGTGGTGCGCTCCCCTACTTTGGGGGTCTTTAAGAGGAGGCAAGACATGCACCTGGCTGGGGTCACCTGACCCCAGTGCACTTTCCTGACCAGAGCAGGGGGTTGGACTCGATGATCTGCTGAGGTCCCTTCTGACCCAAACATCTATGAAACTATGAAACTGTAGTACAGTAAAAGCTATCTGGCACTTTACCATCCGGAATTCTCTATTAACCGGCATCTGCCATAGACACCATCTTACTGTTCGGGACGCAGCTGAGTGGTGTCGCTAGCACACATTGAGCTTGTCCTTGTGCTTTTGATCACATTGTGCTCACACTGAGCTTGAGCTTGTGCTTCTGATCATGTTGTGATCACGTTGAGCTTGTGCTTTTGATCACGTGATCATGTTGAGCCTTCTGTCTGTGCTTTTCCAGTGACTTTATTGCTGAATATCTTACCCATCCTGCAACTATGGCTATCAGTCAACAAGCAGAGGACACAAGCGAAAGCATGTTGTTTTGATGATTACACAGAAATTGGACAAAATTAAGCACCTGGAAAAAGGAGAAAACAGGAACAGGTTGATGCAGGAATTCAATGATGGCTCATCTATGATCTATGACATCAAGGCACAGAGGGCAGAGTTACTCAAGTTCATGACGAATTCTGAGACAAATAAAGCAATTGAGCAACACCGTACTCTGCACAAACCAAAACTAGAACAATTAGACAAGATACTGTATGAATCGTTTGCCTTAAAACATTCAGAGGGAGCTCCAATTTCTGGCCCAATGCTGATCGAAAAAGCAAAAGACTTCTATTAACAAATGGGAATGACCGAGGCCTGTGTTTTTTCAGATGGATGGTTGTCTTGCTTCAAACTTCGCCATGGTATCAGGAGGCTTGATGTGTCTGGAGAAAAAAAATCTGCTGATCATGAGGCTGCTGAAAAATATTGTGGATTTTTCCAGAAATTGGTTGTGGAGCATAGCTGTAGCCCAGGTAACTTGGGTATATACTTCCCTTCTCCAAAGTCCTTGGGTTTTTCCCAAGCCCTATAAATAAGCTGGTAACTTTAGGGGGACCCTTTTGGTGGGACCTCCCCTTTCAGGAGCCCTTAACTAACCAGGGGGGGACACTCCGCTCCCCGTGGGCATCTTCTTTTCCCTGCAACTTATGGTTCCTAGGCCTGGAGAGTGGTCCTCGTCCTCTGTGCCAGGCTTATAGATAGCCTCTGTGAGTCCTCTGTGCTCTCTCACCTGCAGTGAGTTTCGGAGGGTGGGGATCACTGTCCCCTGAAACAGAGCTCCGCTATGCAGGGTTTCTGGGGCCTCTGGCTTTGCCCTGTCTGCTGGCTCAGTAGCCCAATCACCATCTGGCTCTCTGGACTCAAGCTTTTGCTATGGGTCAGAGGCCCAGGCTGCCTTGTGCAGCACCAGGCTCGGTCCGCTCCCAGATCCTCAGTGCAGCGCTTCCTGCACCAAGCTCCCAGCCTCGTTCCGGGGGTTGAGGACCTGAGCTGCCCAGGCGCTCCAAAGGTCCTACTCCATGCACCGTCCTGTGCACCATGTCTCCGGCCACACATCAGAGGTTGCAGACCTGAGCCGTCTCATGCAGCTGCCAAGGTCTGGATGCCGTATGCCATGTTGCATAATTAAAAGCCTCGCTGCTGGAGCCGTCTGCCATTCCCCGCTGATGGAAGTCTTCAGGGGTGCTTCTGGGCTACTGCTTCACCCTGGAGAGCAGCTCTCCTCAGATCTTCTAAGCCCCGCTCTTCTCTCTCCCGGATGTGTTCCCCCCATTCTAGGTACACAGTTCCTTTTATATGCTCCACGGCTCCGCCCCTGAAGTCTTCTGAACCTGAGTGTTGCAGTCTTTAATCAGGTCCATGGGGGGAGGGGAGGAACTCCTCTCCCCCTTCCCTCCCCTCCCCTCAGGAAAGGGGTGTGACTGAACTCCTCTTGCTGCCTTCTGATTGGGGAATGAGCTCAACCAATCAAAACAGCAAGATTTCAAGCCTGGGACTCAACCCCAGCTCCAAAAGGCAAGCCTGCTACACTCTCCTCTGTGGGAATCTTCACTGTCCCCAGTGAAGGTCACATCCCCAAGTCCAACTCTCACTGGGCCCATAGGCGGTGATGGGTACCTCTCCCAGTATCCCGGGGCATCATATGTAAACTGCCTTCATAGATTTCATAGACATTAGGGCT
The DNA here is from genome assembly GCF_052110815.1 of Crocodylus siamensis. Classification (NCBI taxonomy): domain Eukaryota; kingdom Metazoa; phylum Chordata; order Crocodylia; family Crocodylidae; genus Crocodylus; species Crocodylus siamensis. The sequence continues at coordinate 13,807,073 of NC_143408.1, read as the reverse complement.
GGAAGGGACCTCGGGAGATCATCGAGTCCAGCCCCCTGCCCAAAGGGCAGGAAGTCAGCTGGGGTCATAGGATCCCAGCAAGATAAGCATCCAATTTACTCTTGAAGGTGTTCAATGTAGGTGCTTGAACCACCTCCGCTGGCAGACTGTTCCAGACCTTGGGGGCTTGGACAGTAAAGAAATTCTTCCTTATGTCCAGCCTAAAACGGTCTTGCAGGAGTTTGTGACCGTTCGACCTCATCATCCCTTGGGGCGCTCTGGTGAACAAACGTTCCCCCAGATCCTGGTGGTCACCCTTGATAAACTTATAGGTGGCCATCAGATCACCCCTGAGCCTGCGCTTTTCCAGGCTAAAGAGTCCCATGGCTCCTTTTTGACTTGTGGAGCCCAAAACTGGATGCAGTACTCCAGCTGCGGCCTCACCAAGGCCGAGTACAAGGGGAGAATGACGTCCTGGGATTTGATCGAGAAGCATCTATGGATGCAAGCCAGCATTTTGGTCGCTTTACTAGCCGCAGCATCGCATTGCAGGCTCATGTTCATCTTGTGGTCAATGATGACCCCCAAGTCTCTTTCTTCTGTAGTGCTATCCAACGTAGCACTGCCGAGCCTATAAGGAAGCTGCAGGTTTTTCCTCCCAAGGTGGAGAACCTTGCATTTTTCGGTGTTAAACACCATGAGGTTCTCGTCTGCCCATTTGCTGAGCTTGTCCAGGTCAGCCTGGATCACCCGCCTGTCTTCTGGCGTGGATGCTTTGCCCCAAAGTTTGGTGTCATCGGCGAACTTGGCCAGTCCACTCCTGACTCCAATGTCCACATCATTAATGAAGATGTTGAACAGTATGGGTCCAAGGACAGAGCCTTGAGGGACCCCACTGGTCACAGGGCACCACGATGAGTGACTGCCATCAATTACAACCCTCTGGGTCCGACCACGGAGCCAATTTCCCAGCCAGCGGATCGTGGTGGAGCCAAGGCCACAACTGGGCAGTTTGGCCAAGAGGTGATCATAGGATACCAGATCAAAGGCTTTTTTGAAGTGAAGATATATGACATCAATCTCTTCTCCCTTGTCCAGGTGATAGGTCACCTGGTCATAGAAGGAAATGAGATTGGTCAAACAAGACCTACCCGCAACAAACCCGTGCTGGCTATCCCTTAGGATGCTAGCCTGGGCCAGTCCTCCTTAATAAACTTTTCTAAGATCTTCTCCAGGATAGAAGTCAGGCTAATGGGCCTGTAGTTAGCCGGATCCACTCTCCTCCCTTTCTTGAAGATCGGCACCACATTGGCCTTCTTCCAGTCTTCGGGCACTACACCAGAGCGCCCACCACAGTCGGAGTCAGAATCTGCTGGCAGTACGGCAGCTGGAGGGTCAGGTGCAGGTGTACCCTCCTGGCAAGAGAGTCGGGGCTGGGCTTGTGGAGATTGTTGAGCCGGTGGGCAAGGCCCTATCAGTTCCCTTATAGGCAGCAGGAAGTTTCTGAGTATGACTTGCTTTCGTCCAGGCCCAGCCTCTGGGGTAATCTCATATACTGATAAGTTCCCCATTTGTCAAACTACAGTGTATGGTTCGGCCCTCCACTGGTCCACAATCTTATGTCTGCCAGCCAATCTGAGATTGCATAAAAGCACCTGGACACAGTCTCTGCTCCCGTACACGAGCATTATAGTTCTTCTTGTGGTGCTGTTGATTCCTCCCCGCTGCATCGGCTGTTGAGACATTTATACTTCACATCCTCCGCCATCCGTGGCCAGAAGAAACATTCCCTAGCTAGAGCCAGGGTGTGCTCCATAGCCAGATGACCAAAGTCATCATGCAGGGCCCTGAGCACAAGCTCCCACTGCTCCTTATGAAGGATCAGTTGCAGCAGTGTCCTTCCCTCTGGGTCTTGTACTTCAAGGTGCAGCAACCCATCAAGGAGCCACAGCCTTTCCCACTCTCTCACCCGGAGATGGGCCACAAGGGTGACTTGCCCAACAGTGGGAGGGTGCTCAGTGCTCTTCCACCAGGCCCACAATACGTCCCTCACATCAGGGCCCGGTGCCATTCAGCTGCTGTCATCTGAGGAAGAACGGCAGGGGTCAGGGTCATATACTGTATCCATGCCTGTGGGATCCCATCCGGTGGTATTCCTAGGGTCTCAGCTGCACAGACTGTAGTCACTCCCTCAGCCACAGTGGCCCGCACAGGCAGATCACAGAGGGCCCGGACGGTCTCTGGAAGCAGCACGTCCTGGTCAGCTGGGGATGCTGGTCTTGAGAGGGAGTCAGCATCAATGTCCCACTGCCCTGTCCTGTAGTGCAGGCTAAATTAATAGTCTGTCAGAGCACCAATGCCCAGTCATATCCAGCTTTGCGCTGGTCAGTATGTAAGTCAAGGGATTGTTACTGGTCCATACTTGGAATGTGGTTTCATACAAGTAATCTCTGAACTTCTCAGTAACAGCCCACTTAAGAGCCAGAACTCAAGCTTGTGTGCTGGGTATCGGGTCTCACTGGACACCCAACTTTGACTGGCGTAAGCTACTGGGCATCACCATCCTTCATGCAGTTGATACAGAACAGCCCACAGTCCTCATAGACTGGTGTCTGTGTGCAGAATGAATGGGCGATTTGAGTCAGGATACACCAACATGGGTGTTTCCGTAAGGTGCCGAATGATTTTGTGGAACGCATCCTCACACTAAGCATCCCACAGCAACCCAAAAGACTCTGTAGAGCTGCATACCTTCTGAACCCCTTAGGTCGGGTCCTGGGCCCCCCCACCTCTTAGAAGATTTCCCTATTGGGTACCCTTGGTTCAGGGGCCTAGCGATGGCTGCATAGTCTGGTACAAACCTCCTGTAAAACCCCACAAACCCTAGAAATCTCTTAAGTTCCCTGTAGTTGGAAGGATGTGGCCAAGTGATCACTGCCTTGACCTTTTCCGGGTCAGTGCTAACTCCGTTTTGGGATATGATGTGTCCCGCATATTTGACAGAAGCCTGGCAAAATTTGCACTTGTCAAGCACCAACTTAAGCCCAGCAGCTTCAAGACGCAGAGAAGCCTTTTGTTGTGCTCCTCAAGGGTTTTCCCAAACACTATGAGGTCATCCAAGTACACCAGCACCTGGGTTAGATGCAGATCTCCAACTACTTTCTCCATTAAGCGCTGAAACATGGCCGGGGCTCCTGAGATGCCCTGCCACGTGCATTCAAACTGGAAAAACCCCAGTGGGCAGATAGATGCAGTTTTTTCTTTATCTGCCTCTCTCAGTGGGATCTGGTAATATCCACTGTAGAGATCCAGTACAGTGAACCATTTGTTGCCCCCAAGACAGTCCAGGGCCTGTTGTACTCGAGGGATGGTATACTGATCAATCTGCTGTGCGGGCATTCACTACACGGTAGTTGATACACATCCACAGATTCCCATTCTTTTTGCGCACAATCACAATTGGCAAGGCATAGGGACTTTTAGATTCTGTGATAATTTTGTGGTCGAGGAGCTCCTGGAGATGGCGGTATGCAATGCGACCTTTCACAAAAGGGTCTGGGATCATAGAATCATTGAGTCGGAACGGACCTAGACAGATCATCTAGTCCGACCCCCTGCCATGGGCAGGAAGCAGCACTGGGGATGGCAGGGGTCATAAGACCCCAGCCAGGTGCCTATCTAGTCTCCTCTTGAAATTGCTGAGGTGTATCTGGTGCTCAACTCCTTTTGCCTCCCTTACATCCCACTCATGCAGGGAAAATATATTGGCCCGGCCCTGGAGTTTTTTCCATAACTGGGCCTTCCATTCCTCAAGTGCAGGGGAATCCCCAAAGAAAAAATGGTTAGAATCAATGTGCATGGCACTGTCCTTTTTTGCCAGATTCACCACGTCTGCTTCCTGTACAGTGGCCACTTTTTGCCCCAGGTGCTCAACTAAATCTCTTCGGGTTTACCACCAGTAGAGTGACCTGCTTCCCTTTCAATTTTCGAGCCTCAAATACTCCATCAGGGACTCTCAAAGTTCCCAATCCCCTTTTTCCAAAGAGGGTCTCCACCATAAGGGGACCTAGCTGCTGGCGCTCTCCCCTCACCTGCATATAGGGGGTAGGGCCCACTGGCTTTGGGCAGGGATCTTCTGGGGGGCCATCCCAGAGAAATGCAAAGCTCCCAGTATTTGGGGGGATTTCCCCATACACTTTCTGTCCCAGCGGGCATACGCCTCAGAACATAGAGCGTGCATTGGTATCCGCTCCTGATAGTCCGGGCCAGCCTGTTGCCTACAATATTGGGCCAGCACTTGGCATATACTGGAGTTGGCCCCAATGAGGAGGGAGACCCCCTTTATCCAACCTGGGTCCAGGCACATTAGGGCAATGGAGTTCACTTCCTTCTCTACCCCAGTCTACAGATGCGGAAAACTTAATACAAATTTCTAAGTGGTATGGGTACAGGTTCTGGCTAAGCTCACATAGACCCAGCCCAGTAAGAGGATGCAACACCATGTGCTGAAGGTGTTTTTTATAGAAGGAGTCAAATATGATGGTCACTTGCAACCCACTATCCATAGAATGGCCATATACCTTTGGCCATTCACCGCCACTGGGACTTCTGCCCTAGGACCTATTAGTCCTACAGGCAGTGAGTTTGAGACCAGGGCTCAGAGAGTCTGGCAGGCTCTGGGGCAGAGCCAACTCCCCTTCTCCACCTGCTGACTCCCCTGCTCCACCCTGGGTTGCCTGGCTGTGTATCCCTTGTTTCCCACCCCCCACTGGGCTGGGGGTGGGGCAAAGGATCGGGGCCGGGGCTGCCTCCCAGGAGGAGCCCTGGAGACCACGGTCACCCACACTGGCTGGGAGAGCTCTTCTTCAACCTCTGAGGGGCCCTCTTCTTGTGCAGTCACCACCATTACCCAACTAACAGGTCCTTGATGTGAGGAGACTTCCTCCCGGACCCACATGGCATCCCGGAGGTGAAGGATCTCCTCCTCCTCCCTCATTTCTTTCACTAATTGGCTGAACCCAGTAGGGTTGGTTTTCCAACCAGCCAGATTCAAAACCCTAATAAGGGCCAGGCTTTATCTTGCCCCTATTTGGACCTGCCGGAGTCTCACATGATCCACCTCACTAGGGCTAATGGCCCCTTGCACAATCACTCTTGGCAACACCTTCTCCAAGCGTAACAAATACAAGGATACAGCCTCTTTTGTGCTGGAACATGCTAAGCAGTTTGTAGTATGCTCCCCTGCCATGGGATGGCCATCCAAAAATGTCCTGTAGAGTCTGAAGGCACTGCTGTGTGGTGATACCAGGATTCTGGAGCTTAGCAGTCCAGATGACTCCAAAGGCGGAGCTCCCTTAATATGCCAAGAAGATGCCACCGCTTCTTTTCACCTGGTATCTGCCATGTCATCAGAGTTTCCTGTATGTGGGCAGTCCAGGATTCAAACCCTTCCTCTCCCGCAAGGACTGGGAGATTTCCTGAGAAGTTCCTCAGTCTTTTATATGCAGCTCAGTCAGTTGAAGAATTTACCACTTCCCTGACAACCTGCTGCAAAGCCATAATCCACTTTCAGAGGTAACACCGGGGGAAGCTGTCACCCTTCCTTGCTCAGAGGATCCTTGCCCATCCACTCCTCCAGATTGTTGAAAACTAGCAGGATCCAACGTGATTCCCTTTCTGGCTCTCTATGGAGACACACACAGCACCTTACAATATCAAATTACCTGCTAACAAATCATGGGCGAGCCCCCAAAAATGTAATCCAGGTAACTTGGTTATATACTCCCCTTCTCCAATTGAAGGGTATTGTTAGCTGGCAGGTATGCTGTGGGGTGGTAACTGCAGACCGCTCAGTTTCCCTCCGTCCCTACAGAACCAGGCCAGGACAGTCAGGGGACTTAACTATATACACATTTACATTAATTTATCACATGGATACAAACATATGTACAGTGTGTGTGTATATATAAGATATCTAAACCAGTAACATAAATAATACCCTCTGGGTAAATGACATAAAACCTTATACCAGTGCTCCAGATACAGGTAAGTCACAGGTAAGTATCTGATCTGAAACAGATAAACCCCCAAGATAAACTTAATCCCGAGAGGAAACCCTTCTTGGGACTCTTATGCTGAGAGGCTATTCCATTATCTGGAAACCAAAAAAGTGGAAAACCCAGCACAGAAGCATGTGATCTTCCTGACAGCCTGTGGTACCAAAACATTTGCCATTGTTCATTTGTTCACAGTACCTGCCTTACCAAACACAAGTCTTATGATGAGCTAATTGCCCTGCTAAAGGCACATTTTTGCCCAAGGCCATCTGTTACCCTGTAGAGATTTCATTGTTTTAAAGAGAACCAAAAGGCCAATGAAGGCATAGCAAATTACCTGACTGAGCACCATTGCCTTGCTGAATTTTGTGAGTTCAGTGATCGCTTGGATGGCCTGATTCGCGACTGTCTCATCTGTGGGGTTCAAGATGGAGCAATCTAAGATCGCCTTCTCTCTCAACCAAATTTGATCTTGGCTACTGCACAAGAAAAAGCATTGGCAGCTGAAGCAGCACCCCATAACACGAAAGAAATTTGCCAGGCATTATCCAGCAATGTCCACTTACTCCAAAAAGTTCAAGAATTAGATCATCACCAGTAAATTCAGCTGATTATATCCTCACCAACAGCACCCCGTAAGCCAATTAATCCACAGACATGTTTGAGTTGTGGTCACCAACATAGACAAAGGGAGTGCAGGTTTAGGACTGTGGAGTGTCATGCCTGCAAGAAGGGCCACGTAGAGAGGATTTGCTGCTTGAAGACCATTTCCGGGAGACAGAAAGACTGTAGCAAATGTATTCATTCCCAAACCACTCACAGAGTAGAGTCCTCCCCAGAACGTGAGGTACAAAAATCATATTTGATTCAAAATGCTGGTGTTATTGAAACTCAAGGTTCTGAGATGATTGCAACAGTAGTAATAAATGGAAAGAATTGCAAAATGGAAGTGGACTCAGGTTCGGGAGTACTTCTCATAGATGAAAACACATTCTTCCAGTTGTTTCGGCACCCTCTTCCCAAGTTAGTGAAACCTGAGTGTCACTTGCGCGACTACAATGGACAGATTATGGAAACTTTGGGTAGCTGCAGTGTTGATGTCCAGTATGGAACTATTAAGACATCATTTACCCCTCCTTGTCGCTAAGGGCTTCCGCAAAAGTCTTCTGGGGACAAATTGGTTCTCACCATTGGGAATCAGTATTCAAGGCGTACACAATCTCTGCACAGAAAGTCTGGAAGGGCTTGCAAGGGAGTTTCCCCAGGTATTCTTTGAGGGATTAGGAATTTACTCTGGTCCACCTGAGACATTCCAAATGGATCCTGCAATAGCCCCCATCTTTATGAAGGCTGGGAATGCACCTTTTGCACTGCAGCCAAAAATTGATGCAGAATTAAATTGGCTTATTGAGCAAGGGGTCCTCGAGCCAATCATACATACAAGCTGGGCCACACCAATTGTTTGTGTTTTAAACCCTAACAACAATGTTCACATCTGTAGGGATTACAAGTGCACTGTTAATAAAGCACTTGAGCAGGACCCACACCCAGTGCCTGGCATTAACTAGTTCTTGCAGCAGGGAAGGTTTTTGCCAAACTTCATTGCCTACTGGATAAAGGAGCTCAGTGGAAGTGGACTTGCCAGCACAACAAAGCCTTCCAGGGCGTCAAGAAGTCACTGACAACAGACACTGTCCTTGTTCACTATGATGAGCAGAAGCCACTGTCCATTACTTGTGATGCCTTGCTGTTTAGAGTTGGCACTGTCCTTAGTCACACACTGCCTGATGGCACGGATGCACCCGTTGCTTTTTACTCAAGAACAATGACTTCAACTGAGAGGAAAGAGAGGTGGGGGCGTGGCACTCTATATTAAGGAGGAATACACATCCTCGTCAATTAGCAAGGAGCCAGGGGAGGGGCACTCTGAAGTGCTTTGGGTTAGAGTACAAGGCAGTCAAGGGGAAAGAGACTTAACGATGGGAGACTACTACAGACCTCCCAACCAGGGAGAAGAGCTTGACCAGGAATTCTTGGGTCAGCTCACAGAGGTAGTGAAGGCTAAGGATGTAGTAGTCATGGGGGACCTGAACTTCCCGGACATCTGCTGGGATGAGCAGTCAGCCAGGTCTGAACGCTCACGTAGGTTCTTAGACAGAGTGCAAGACCTCCATCTAACCCAGGAGGTGCACAGCCCCACCAGGGGAGACGCCTTGTTGGACCTAGTGCTGGCCATGGGTGATGACCTGGTAAGGGGGCTGCGGGTTCTTGACCACCTGGGCAACAGTGATCATCGCCTGCTGGAATTCACCATCCAGCGCAAGGTGGCAAAGGCATGCAGTAAGGCAGCGGCCCTAGATTTTAGGAGGGCAAACTTCAGTGAGCTAAGGACGATAGTTGGAGAAGCGCTGAGGTCTCGGAGGGGAGGGGAGCCAGGTGTCCAAGGAGAGTGGTCGCTCCTTAAGGTGACGATCCTCCAAGCCCAAAGGAAGGTAATCCCAACGGGGATCAAAGGGAGCAGTAGAACACACAAGCCTCTGTGGCTCACCAAAAGCATCTGGGAATGTCTCCTTGCTAAAAAGGAGGCTTACACCCAATGGAAAGAAGGGATCATCACCAGGAAGGACTATTCTGTAGTTGCTCGGGGAAGTAGGGGGGTAGTTAGGGAGGCCAAGGCAGAGATGGAACTGGGACTAGCTTCCCAGATTAAGGACAATAAGAAGTCCTTTTTTAAATATATAGTGGGTAAAAAGAACGTCCTGGGTAATCTGGGGCCCTTGCAGGATGCATTGGAAAATTTGGTTGTCACACCAGATGGCAAAGCTAACAAGTTTAACGATTTCTTTGCCTCCGTCTTCCTAAGTAGGGACCAGAACAGCCACCTCCCTGCTGGGCCCCCCTCGGGCGCTGGGGGAGGCACACCTGGGCCAAGGGTTAGTGAGGATTTAGTCAGGGAGCTTCTGGAGAGGCTGGACATATTCAAGTCAGCCGGTCCGGATGATCTCCACCCTAGAGTTCTAAAGGAATTGGCCGAGGTCATTGCAAGACCCCGGCACGGTTTTACGAGCACTCGTGGTGCTCTGGTGAGGTACCGGAGGACTGGAAGAGGGCCAACGTGGTCCCCATCTTCAAAAAAGGCAGGAAGGAGGACCCGGGAAACTATAGCCTGGTTAGTCTTACCTCGATCCTAGGCAAGCTGTTCGAGAAAATTATTCTGGCACACATCCAGGAGGGGCCAGCAGGGGACTGCATGCTTAGGGGCAACCAACACAGGTTCATCAGTGGCAGGTCCTGTCAGACCTGGTGGCCTTTTACGATCAGATCACCAGATCATTAGACGCAGGCGTAGCAGTGGACATAGTCTTCCTGGACTTCCGGAAGGCTTTTGACACTGTCTCTCACCCCGTTCTCATTAAGAAACTGGGGGGCTGTGGTGTAGACACCCACACAGTCAAATGGGTCGCCAACTGGCTGGAGGGCCGCACCCAGAGGGTGGTAGTGGATGGGTCCTTCTCAACCTGGAAGGACGTGGGCAGTGGGGTTCCGCAGGGCTCTGTCCTCAGGCCCGTGCTGTTCGACATCTTCATCAGTGACTTGGATGAGGGGGTAAAAAGCACCCTGTTCAAATTTGCTGATGACACTAAGATGTGGGGAGACATGGGCACACTGCAAGGATGCAACAGGCTACAATCAGACCTCGACAGGTTACAAGGGTGGGCGGACGAGAATAGGATGGGTTTCAACACAGACAAGTGCAAGGTGATGCACCTCGGGAGGAACAACCGGCACCATACCTACAGGTTAGGGCACTCCCCTCTTGTCAGCACGGAGGCGGAAAAAGATCTTGGAGTCATAATTGACTCCAAGATGAGCATGGGCCGGCAGTGTGGAGAGGCAGTTAGGAAGGCCAGCCGCACCTTGGCATGCATCCACAGATGCATCTCGAGCAGGTCCAAAGAGGTGATCCTCCCCCTCTATGTGGCACTGGTCAGGCCGCAGTTGGGAGTATTGCATCCAGTTCTGGGCGCCACACTTCAAGAGGGATGTCGACAGCATGGAGAGGGTCCAGAGGAGGGCCACTTGCATGATCAGGGGACAGCAGGGCAGGCCCTATGAGGAGAGGCTATGGGACCTGAACCTGTTCAGCCTCCAAAAGAGAAGGCTGAGGGGAGATCTAGTGGCCTGTTATAAACTAGTCAGGGGGGATCAGCAGGCATTGGGGGAGTCACTGTTCCCCCGAGCACCGCCAGGAGTGACCAGGAATAACGGTCACAAGCTGGCAGAGGGTAGGTTTAGGTTAGATATCAGGAAGCGCTACTTCACGGTCAGGGCGGCTAGGGTCTGGAACCAACTTCCAAGAGAAGTGGTGCAGGCTCCTACCCTGGGGGTGTTTAAGAGGCAGTTAGATGAACATCTTGCTGGGGTCGTTTGACCCCAGTACTCTTTCCTGCCATGGCAGGGGGTCAGACTAGATGATCTGCTCAGGTCCCTTCCGACCCTAGAAACTATGAAACTATGAGAGGAATTATGCATAGATTGATAAAGAAGCATTGGCAATCACGGCAGGAGTTAAAAAATTTCAATTATGTTTATGGCCATAAAATTCAAAATCCGAATGGACCACAAACCCCTTCTTGGAATTTTTACTACAGACAAACCAGCTCCTATTTCGTCTCCCTGTATGCAATGCTGGAGCATCATGCTAAATGCATATGACTATACACTCGTGTACAAACCTGGGAAAATGACTGCAAATGCTGATGCATTGGGCCGCCTACCACTACAAATACCTGATAGTGCTACTCCTCCATCAGCAGAAGTCCTCATGCTGGAATCCATGCCAGAAGCCCCTCTTCAAACTGATCAGATAGCAAAGATGACTGCAAAAGACCCTATCCTTGCCCATGTCCTCAACTGAGAGGGGCTGGCCTGCAGACAAATTGGCTGAGGTATTCAGGCCATTTTCATCACATCAGCATGAGCTGTCTGCCCACAAGGGTTGCCTCGTGGGGAAATCGTGTCGTAATTCCAGAAGCAGGAAGCCAATTCACACTGACAACGCTGCATGAAGCACACCCATGCATTGTGAGGATGGAAGTGCTGGCTAGAAGTTATGTATGGTGGTCAGTATGGACAATGACATAGAAAGGGTTGTGAGGGAGTGCAGCATTTGTCAAGCAACCTGTCATAATCCACTGAAGGCACTAGTATTCTCTTGGGAAATGACAAAGGAACCCTGGTCATGCAGCCACATTGATTTTGCTGGCCCTTTTCAAGGTAAGAATTTCTTAATTGTTGTTACCTATTACTCAAAATAGCTTGAAGTGATTACTGTCTCAACCCTTCCATCAACTGCCACTATAACAGCTCTCCGGCAGCTGTTTACAACCCATGGGGTGCCTGACACTATCATTTCTGATAATGGCACCTCAACAGAGTTCCAAGATTTTGGCAGCTGCAACCTCATTCAAACTGTTACCATTGCACCTCACAGGCCACAGGCCAATGGGCAAGCTGAGCGAATGGCACAGACTACAAAAGATGCACGGAAAAGGATTGTTGTAGGAGACTGGCCTACCATTCTGGCCAGATTTCTGTTTGCTCAACATGTAATTCCTTGTCCTACAACAGGGTCCAGCCCATCAGAACTTCTCATGGGTCATCATCTCAAGACATGCCTTGACTGTGTTAACCCAGACCTTGTGAGAAACATGCAGTTTAGAAAAGAAAAGAAGTTGGGCTCTACATTGGCACCTGGTACCTTACATCTTTTCATTCCACAACAGACTGCGTTTGCTCGGAGCTACGGAACAAGCCCACAATGGGTTCAATCTAAAATTGTAAGCACCACAGGACCCATATCATATACAGTCCAGACTGATGACAGACAAGTCTGGAGACGTCACATGGACCAGCTGCATGGCCGTTCTCCTACTGATAACCCTACACGTGAGCAACCTCCTAGCACCAATCAACTGCCAACAGACATGGATTCATTGGAGAAGTGCCTACCTGTTTCCACCAATGCAGATAAGCTCACAAGGCCATCATCTGTTGAACCCCTCACTGAGTCCAGTTCTATGGGAAGACCACAGAGGAAGCAGAACCCTCCCAAATGGTTGGCTGACTATTCTGTCTAGGGGGAAGGGGTGTAGTGTCTTGCTGTGTTTTCTTTGCACTGTCCCTTTCAAGCTAAAGCCCCCATGTTCAGCACTGCAGGGTTCTGCTGTTTTGCAGCTCTGGGGACTCCATGTTCTCTGCCTTGAGGAGCCAGAGGCATTTATGGTTTCTCTCCCTCCACAGGACTGGACTGGGTCAAGTTAGAGGCAGAGCAAGTATAAGATCTGCATACATATACTGATGCAACTGTTAAGATCCACCTGGATGTGATTCCAGAGAGTTATAATAATAAACAATGGCTAGTTCAACACAGCAGTGTCCAGAGTATTGTTGCTGAACCCACAACATATCAGTCATGTGACCTTCACCTTTCCATGGGGTTAGTACTCAGCCTGTTCTGGTTTACTTTGCTCTGCCCTCCAGTGCTGCAGCTTAATTTATGGAGCTGAAGTTATTTCCTCCTTACCTACAGTTCAGTTCCTCCATAACTGCAATTCAGTTTTGGAGGAAAAGGGAATTAGAATTGCATTTAGATGCACAGATATATAACTTGTAGTAAAGGTGGTATCTTTTATTAGACCAACAAGATTTTTGCTTAGCTGCTTTTCTAAATGAAATCTTTGTATTTTCCCAAGCAGGAAGCAACTGTGACCATCTGACACCTGAGCTACTGCTCCTGCCTTTGTTCAAGGTAATTTGCATCATAACAAAACCTCACAGGAGACCTGAGAGACTTTTCACGAGCTAAGAACTGCCTGCCCAGAGGAGCTTTCCATCTACTGACTTCTCTGTGAAATCCTACGAAATATGAACTTGCATTTCAACTTTTACAATCTTTTCTCTCATGCCTGATAAAGGGTGTTTGTGCCTGAAAGCTTGCAATTAAAGTATGTTTTTTGCAAAAGTCTTGTTGGTCTAATAAAAGATATCACCTCTACCATGAGTTCTGATTGTTTTTTCCTCTAGAGCAATATAGCTACAACCTGGATACCTGATGTGTGTAACTGGCACTTATGCACCACTACCTGAGGTTACAGAATTCTGACCCATGCCTCTCCACAGAATTAGAGTGTACCTCTAATTCTGGGTCTCTACATTAGGATCTTGTTAACACCTACCCATTAGACATCCACTGGGTGAACCAGAATTAAACGCATCATGTCTGCCATGTTCTGACCTTCCCTTGCAACCTACATGAAGGTTTAACTGGTACCCAAGGCCATCATTTTCATTTGGACTGAGGCTTTCCAATTGGTTTTGACTGATCTGTCTGCATTCATGTTGAAAACTGAAGTGTTAAGCACTCCAGAAAAAAAAAGCAAAAAATGATGTGTTATCTCCATGAACCTTAATTATAGCAATCAGTGAGCCCTTATTTCTGAACAAATATCTGCAATAAATGGAAAATCTGACAAGCGAAGTGCAAAGTACAAACAGGACTCCATGGCAGCTACCAGGTCATCAAGTTCAATCCCGATTATCATGTAGTCCTATTAACATAATTATCATGCCACAACTTAAAATTAATTTTTACATGACATAATTATAACAGTTTTGGGCCCTTTAATTCTATAGTCAATGGGAAACATGTTGATTTGATGACTTATGCAATCTAAGGAAGCAAGGGACTGCAACAGATTAGATTTTAAACTGCTTAAGTGGGCAATAGGCACTTTGTAAGCAGTACCATCCATACCATAAAAATGGCAAAACATGGGAAAACCAAGGACACCATAGAACCAACAGATAAACAGCCTGAGAGGGATGAAAACCAGGTCAAAAAGACATCCTGAGAGGGGTAAAAGGTGTGGCATTGTCAAGGCAACCAAGGGGAAAGAGCAGACCACACACAAACGAGCAAACAAAAATGAGAACTAGGGATTTCCACCCCATCTGCCAAGAACTGTGGGCCCCAGAAACTACTGAATGCCTGGCCAGTTGCAGGGAGACACTCTGTCCTCAGGACTATATAACACTTATGCAAAATTTCTGTTGTCTTAATTTAGGCAAAGATTTCTGTTGTTTCTTTGCCTTATGCTTAAAATTGTAAATTGCTGTAAACCATAAACGCTCTCTTCAGAGAATGGTCTAGTCTTGTCCAAGCCATTTGCATGACTTCAGTGCCACAACCTAGATTCTAACATTAAGTTTAAGCAACAATGATGCAAATACCTTACTGCAACACCATGCTGGCTGACAGAGACACCTAATCTGGAGCAATCTTTTAAAGGCACAGCTCTAAAGAGAAGCATACATAGCCTCCAAGGATATCCACACTGAGGAAGACAGCTGTGTTAATTTTTTAGGCCAACATCCCTGCACTTACTGTCCACTGTGAGGTTAATAGTCTTCTCCCCTGTGAAGGTGTCATCTGTGATGGAGATCTCCACCTCGTAGGTGCCCTCATCTGACAACTGCAGTTGACTGATCAGCAGAGAACCATTCTCGAAGATTTTAATCCGGTCCTTGTAGCCAGGCCGCAGGTTGCCAATGATCTCTGTGCCAATAGACTGCACTACAGTGACTGCCTTGTCTCGCTTCAACTGCCATTTGACCACTGGTTTGTCGGAGCTGGTGCTAGTATATTTAACGGAGAGCAGGGCAGGTTTGCCAACTGCACCATGGATCAGCAGGACTGGGCTGGTGATATTGATGCCCTCCAGTAGACCTAGGAAAAAAAGACAAAAGGGCTAGTTAAGGCAAGACTGGGACTTACTTTCAGCAGGGACACACAGAGCTGCATGTAGCAGAAAGAAACTTGGACACACCAGTGGGGACAGACTGAGCATCACGCAATGGAGAGACTAAACTCTGTGTACTGGGGTGGGACTGAGTCATGCCTCATGGGAAAAGTCTGAGCCACACACAGTAGAAAGAGGGTGAGACAACTGCAGGAGACAGACTGAGCCATGTGCACCAGGGACAGCCTGAACTGCATGCAACAGGAGAAAACTGAAGTGCCTACAGAGAAAAAACTAAGCTGCACACAGTGGGCACATTCCCACAAGCACACACATACGTTTCCCCAAGGACAAACAACAGTGGCACATAGTTGTGATGCTGCTACTTGTCCCCAGGGAATGCTCCTGCATGCACACTCTGGCATGTGGCAAATTGCCTTGGGTGGGGTAGGGGAGGCTGGGGCCAGCACTTGGGGTTCTGGGGGCCTCCTGGGGCTGTAGTGGCAGTGATCTAGGTGCATGGAGCCTGGCTGGCAGCTGGAGCATGACTCTGTCTGGCCAGGCACCAGTCTTGGGTGGTGCATGCTGCAGCCACATGCGTGGCCCTGCTCTTTTTTGAAGTTTTTTTAAAATATTGGGATTTCCCAGTATTTAATTTTGTCTCTGTGCTGCAAATATGCAGCGCACAGAACCTTTTCATGTGTGCTGCATGCATTTTGTGGTGCCTCAAAAGCCTTTGTGTTGCTGCAAAGCACACATTCCTGCTCATCTGGATGAGCCAAGTGGGGCCAGAGTGAGCCCCATGCAGCAAGGCGTCTGAATTCAATTTAAAAGAAGACAGTTGTCTTAGCAGGGCTACATTAAGTGGTCTCTGATAAATACTCCCAAGTAAGCATCCAGAAACAGTCAAGGGATGTGCAGAATGACCTGTTTTCCCTGGGTGTCTATCTAACAGGGGCAGGCAATTATTTTGGCTGGAGGGCCACTTACTGAGTTTTGGCAAGCTGTTGAGAGCAACATGCGTAGCTTCGCCCCTTGACTGGTGCCCCATCCCCTGGTCACCATCTTGGGACAGGAAGTTCCACCCCGTAACCCTTGACCTTTGCCACCATATGTCCCCTTGGCCCTGGAAGTACTCCTTTCAGCAAGAGGTTTTGCCATTTTGGCTTTCGGCAATGAGAAAAATACCAAATTATATTCTAAAAAGCAGACATCTACAACATTCATTAGTTTGATTTCAAAAAATATTTTTGACCTGATCTACATGTGCTTGTGCAGTGTACACAGAGGTGATTCCACAATAGCTTAAAACGAAGTCTTACTCTTGTATACTCTGGGGGTGATGGGGGTTGTATAAGTTTGTGGGGGGCTGTGGGTGTGTGAGGTGTGGGGGAGGGTGTGGCGGTGTGGGGGAGATTTTGTTTGCATGTGGATAGATGTATGTGAGTGTGTGTGTGTGCAGTGAGGGAGGGACAGAATGTACATGTGTGTGCATGTGTGCAATTTGGGTGTGTGAGTGGATATATGGTGTGGGTGAGTACGGGGTTTGTGGGGGGCTGTGAGTATGTGGGGGAGGGTGGCTGGGGAGGGTTGTGGCATGTGTGGAGGGTGGTGGTGGCTGGGGTATGTGAGGGGGTGTGGGTGCAGGGGTCTGCATGTAAGGCAGTGTGAGGGGGGATGTGGCTGCATGTGTATGATGGAGTGCTCCTGTTGGAGGCCCTGTAACTGGCATGAATGAGAAGAAATAAACAGCAGATTTTATTGTGGAGCAGCTAGCAAAACACCCTTTTTGTGTCTTAACAGCTATGAACAAACTGAGGGACCATCTCCCAATCCACAACTCTTCTTATGGAATTAGGGAGTGTCTCTAAACTATAACTTTTATCACTGTCAGCAATAATTACAAAAATCAATTACCCCCAAATCCATTAATGCCCATCTAGAGAGAAAAGATCAGTAGCATGTCACTGTGAAGTGAGTCTTTGACTTTCCTATTTCCCTATTTTGGTAGCTCTGTTAACAAGTATCTACAAGTAGAAATGGATGTGCCTTTAAAGGTTTTTGGCAGCACAAAGTAAAAGCAAACAGATGTCCCTGCCTCCTGTTGTGCTATGGCCATGATAGGTGGTACTGATAAACTGAGTTGCTTTATTGCAGTTGATGTCTGTTTATTTATGTTGGGAGAACACAGGCAGCCTGAAGTTGCCTATGCTCTCCAGCTACCCCAGGCAAGGGCTCCACAGGCTTGAGAAGCCCTGTCTTTTGTACCCTGGAGATTGCTGGGCAGGATCAGGTCCCTGAAGTCTTGGGAGTGCCTGTCTTGCTTTCCCCACTTATTCAGACACATCTCTAGGGCATGTCTAAGTAAGCAGGCAAGCTGGGGCTTCACTCCAACATGGGGTATGTGTCTTCAAATGGAGGCTCCCCACTTCTAGACATGTGCCCCTATTGGAGCACAGCAGTGATAGGTGCACCAGGAAAATCCCTCTGGACCTCCAATAGGAGGTCCCCTTTGCATTTGCAGCTTGTGCCCTGCACTGGTGCAGCATAAGCTGTAAGTGCAGAGGGGGAAACCCCTATGGGAGTTATCACCCTCTACACTTGCAGACATGGGCCAGGGAAATCCTCTGAAGATAGATTCACCTAGCACATGTGAACAGGGATGGGGGAACTCCCACCTCTGAGGCATGCTCTGAAGAAATGCCCTATAGGGGATTCCCCTGCCTCCCACTATGGGGGCATCTCTGCAAGGGAGAGTTTTCCCCCCACTTGCAAATGCACCCAAGGCAGGGAACAGCACCTGGTGACATCTGTTGACATGTGGCATGCCCTTACAGCAGTCAGCTGTGCCACAACACAGCTAATCAAATGCCACAGGTGGAATCCATTTCCAACCTTCCTGCACACGTGCTTGTAAGCTCTCTCCTTTAGCAGTTTTCTAGCCAATGGAAAATTTCTCTCTTTGACATGGCTGTTTCTGACCACATTATTCTGCAGCCTTCACAGTTCCTGCTCCCCTGAAATTTGGATACTCTTTTCTAGGGACAGGTCTTCCTCTTGTAATAATCTTTCTTGTAATGCAACGTCTGTAATTCCACATATAATCAGAGATTCAGTCAAGTTCCCAAAAGCACAGTTCTTGCTTAGTCTCTGTAGTTCAGTAACTTACTGATGTATTCTTTCTCCTGATGCTTGTTTGCACATCAAAACAAAACAAAACTTGTATCTCTCAAGGGTCTCAAAACATTGGCATGCAATACTCTTAAAATCTGGACAGTATTGCAGTTAACTGTGAATGTTAGCAGTCTTTGAAGGTAAAGATGTAGTAAATAGTCAGGGCTTCCTCCCCAGCAGTATGCAGGAAGACTAAATATTTGACTTGTATCTTTTTTTTCTACTCCTTTGGTTGCTAGATACTATTCAAACCTCTGTCTAAATACCTTCCAGTTCTCTGCTGTATTGCCCAACAGAAAGGCAGTGGACACTTCCATGATTAACTGTCCTTCTATTTAGAGTTTTACTGTGCAAGAAGATCACTCAGAGTCCTTTGTCCTCCCATGTGGCTGTGTTGCTTTACTTGCTCTCTGTTTCCAACTTCTTTTTCAGTTTGGTACTTAAATTCTTTCAAATTTTCTCATTCTCCACTCTGACACTATGTACTGAGCACTAGGCCTGTGTGAATAGGGAAGTATTCGATTCAGATTTGGCTGATTCAGAGGACAGTGACTCAATTTGGAGATTCGGATCACTGTCCCAAATCGATTAGGCTGAATTGGGTTTGGAAGGTTCAGTCATAGACTATCATGGGGAATCACTGAAATACCTGTAACTTACCTGTCATTTTTTGGCAGATTTGGATGAAAACAGCAGGGATGGTATCCCCTTCCAAGGGCATGAAGCCTGCCAAGTTTCACGGAGATAGGTGCAGGAGTTTCTGGGAAACTGAACCTCAAACTGCTTAAATCAAAACTCGTGTCATGTGTGTTAAGGCAGATTTGGATGAAAAGAGCAGGGATGTTAGCCTGTAACAGGGAGCCTTCCTGATACTTGTTAGATCTCCACCTGCCCAGCTCTTTCTGGGCCAGCTGCCCACACCTCTTCTGCTCAGGCAGAAACAGCTCACAAAAGGGACAGAAAGGCTGCAGACAGAGGCTTATGTGCTGTTTCTATGTTCCTCCCCCAGAGCACTGTAATTGGAAGGGGACTCAGGGAACGTTCACAGTCACTGGCCAGCTACAGATGTCAGTTTCCCACCTCTCCTCTGCTCCCCCTCCCTCTTCTCAGTTTCTGTTCCCCTGAAAAACTGTCTTCTGAATCTCCGAGTCTTTTTCTGAATCTTTTCCGAATAGATTTGGAGGCTCTGAATTGATTCAGAGGGTTTTTTGGTCTCCTGATTCGATTCAGATTCGGTGATTCAGCCACTGAATCAGGCCAAATCTTCTCTGAATTGGGCCGAATCTTCTTCAAATACAACTGGCGACTGAAGCTTCATACACCGTTATTGATCACCAGATTCAATAAAGACAGGCATGAAGAACTAAACAAGTTTTATTGTGGAACACTAGGCAAAATTCTGTAGGCCTTTTGTGTTTTTCTTTCTAACAGCTACTACCCAACTGAGGGAGCATCTCATAATTCCCAACTCTTCTAAATAAGGGAGTCTCTCTAAATTATATTTTATAACTACAATAACCACTATATGCTCCACTCCAGTGGTACCCCAAGGAGGGAGCACAGTGGTTTGACAGATGTTCCAATTTCTATTGCCTCCACGCATAGAGGTGCCTGGACCTGACTGGTCTAGCTAGTTTTTGGCCCTCTCAGAAGGCCAAGTCTCTTCTCTTGGCCTTAAATGCCAGGCTTTGGGAATGGGAGAGCGGGAAGTGCTTCCTACTTGAGGCACTGTCAGTTTATAGTATGTCAAAGGTTAATGCTGCATGAAGGATTAGACCGAGGCAGGGATTAGGCCTACCTGACCTCATCAGAGGCCTGTCCAGTATCAGTGCCAGTGTGTTTAACTTGGGACCCGAAGGGGTGTGTATGTTTCTGTTTGTATGCACATGCAAGGTGGATACGTAACTGGTGGGATCATTGTGCTCAATGAGAAATCCTCAGTGACTGAATGTCTAGTTGGAAGGAGGTATCAAGTGGGGTTCCCCAGGGCTTTGTCCTAGGTCTGGTATCGTTCAACATCATCATTAATGATTTGGATGATGGGACTGAGTGCACACTTAGCAAACTTGTGGATGACACCAAGTTGGGTAGAGTTGCAGACTCTCTGGAGGTAGGGCCAAGGTCCAGAAAGACCTGGATAGACTGAAAAAAGATGAGATTCATCAAGGACAAGTGCAAAGTCCTGCATGGGGGGATGGAATCATTGCAAGCAGATTAGGGAATGACTGGGTAGGCTGTGGTACTGCAGAGAATGTCCTGGAGATTACAGTAGACCATAACCTGAATATGAGCAAACAGTGTACTTTTGTTGCCAAAAAGGCAACAGCATAACCAGCTGTATGAGCAGGAGTGTTACTTGCAAATCAAGGGAGTTAGGGACCCTACAACCCTATGTGTGGGTTTGTTTGCACCACGTTTTCCTCATGATTTGTGCAAGCTAGCGTTAGAACGCTTCTGGTCCCTCTTGGAACAAAATCCTCATTTTGGGCCTGACTGCGCCTCCTGTCCCAGTCTCATTTAATGGATGGTTTTGGCAGGATTTGAATTATGCAAAATAAAACGTTTCTACAACCACCTCTAAAGGGCTTTCATCACATGAGCAAAGCATAATAATCCTGAGACTGGCTCCTACTGACACATACAAAAAAGTAGTGCCAAGTGTGTGGGTCCCAGCTCCATCCTATCCTGAGGGCTCACTACTGAAGACAGCTGTGTTTCTTGGCCAACAAGAATCAGTAAGAATCCAAATAGTTTCCTCCTTGAACAAACTGTAGTTTTACCATCCGAAAGGGAAAGTTACACCTCCTTGCCCTGTCCCAGCTTGGCATCAAGAAGAACTGCTTTCACCTCAAGTAAGTCTGGGAGTAGTGCTGCCAACATCCCATAGATGTTGCTGTGCTCATAGAGGGTTACCCAGTAGGGCTGCATGAAATTTCACAACCCACTTTGTTCCGACACTATTTCGACTCATTCTGAGGTTGAAACAGCAAAATTGAAATGAAACAAAGGGCTGCAAAACAGCCTCGAAACAAAATGAGGCTAGATGTTTTGAAAGTTGAAATGTTTGGATGATAGCACTGGGGATAGAAAGTCAGTCCAGCTCGGCTGACTTCCTATTCCCAGTGCTAGATCAGGCAGGGGATGTGGAGTCAGCCCACCTGGGCTGACTTCCCATCCCCGGTGCTAGCCCGGGCAGGGGGGGGGACAGAGTCAGCCCAGCTGGGCTGACTCTCTGTTCCCTGCCCGATCTAGTGCCAGGGACAGGAAGTCAGCCCAGCTGGACAGACTTCGCATCCCCGGGGCTGGGATCGGGCTCGGGCAAGGAAGTCAGCCTAGCTGGGCTGAGTTCCCATCCCCCGCACTAGTTCCGGCTGGGGATGGGAAGTCAGCCCAGCCTGATCTAGCACGGGGGGGATGGGAACTCAACCCAGCTGGGCTGACTTCCTTTCCCCAGTGCAATGGTTGGGCAAAACATCGAAACAGCGTCAAAACAGCCTCACTGTTTTGATGAAGCGAAACAGTGAGGCTGTTTCGACTCATAGTAAAATTTGATACAAAACACTATTCCATCCAGACCTTGAAACTGAAGTTGGAACAGAACAGGGCCATTTCGCACAGCCCTGTTACTCAGAGGAAGTGGGGTTGCCTTGTGGCTGTGGAGGGGAGGCTGTTTCCTTTATATTGTCAGCCTTTTTTCCTATAATAACTTACACAGTTCACCAACCCGATCCTCTTTGGCAAAAGGTGAGTGCTGAGATCAGGACATATCCAGCTGCCACCTCTAATGACCTCCTTAGGCAGCCCTGACTTTCAGAACTCACCTATCAGCCTGGATTCAAGGCATAAGACAGGGAGAGACTTCCTGGGTCCTTGAGTCTGGTCTCCTGCCATCACAGGCACAACATGTTACAATCCTATTTGTACACTTATCAACTTCCATCTTAAAAATGATTAGGTTTTTTGCCCCAGTTTCTCCTGTTAGGAGGCTGTTCCAGAACCACATTTCCCTAGTAGTTAGAAACTTCCTTCTAGTTTCCAGGCTACATTTATTGATGCTCAGTTTATAACCATTTGGTCTTATGCCAACACTGTCATTTGTCTGAGACAGCTCTCCTCCTCCCTGATGTTAGCCTTGCCTCAGCACCTCCATATCTGTGGGGGATTTTTTGTTGTTAGTTTTTTGGGTTTTTTTTTTTTACAGACAGCAATTCAAGATTTCATGGAAACCACAAGATCCACAGTTGTCCATGAAAATCAACTTAAAAAAACCCAGCTAAAACAATTGTCATAGTGGGGAGTACCCTGACAACCAATGCAGGGGTGATAAGACCCCAAGAGGTACCCCTGTCGGCCCTCAAGGGTGGTGTGCAGAAGCAGTTGATCCCCACCTCCAGGGCTGGGACTTACCTGCAAGGATGCTAGCAGTGCTGTCTGGAGAGCTCCAGACATTGCAGCTGCTATGCTTTACAAGATCATGCCAGATCTGGGTTGGCTGGTGCACAGGAGCTGATGTCATAAAGATGCACCCCACACCAGCTGGAGAGGGAACAGAGACCCAGGACCACAGCTGCAGAAGTGTGGAGCCTAAGTGAATCATGCCCCAACAGGAGTAAAGGGAGCAGGGAAGAATCTTCTCATCTGATTAGCAGCTCAGAGGAGCCTTTAGACCACAGGACCCAAACCCCTACCTGAAGGAGCAAACAACATGATGTGGAAGCACAAAGAGACATCATTTGCCTCAGTGGAATGGCAAGAGTGATGAACTGTGAGTCCGTTCTGGAAGGGGATCCAGGGTCCCACACTTGCGTTGAGATTTAACAACCTTAGATGTGTGGAAGTTAAAGACATAACAGACAATCCCTACTGGGTATAGTCACAGAAGCACAATGAACTGTGACTAAGGGAATGAAACATTAAGCATCGGGTTATCCTACCTCAAAGGGGCTGAAGGGAAAAGACTAGGGATATTTGAGCAAACTTAGAGGATAATGGGTTGGCTAGAGATGCATGAACCGTGCAATAGACTGAAGGGCACAAGCATTTAGTGTAGAACCCAGCACAGGTGGCTCGGCCAGCTGGACACATGGACTGCAATAACAGGGCAGAGAGAGACTCTCTTTAACCTGTTGGGACTACTAATTGGGCCTGAGGCTGGCTGACTGATTTGTGGACAATGCCATCCTATCACCAGATAGCCCAAAGCCTGGCTAGATTATGAAACTTGGTTGGCATAAGGAGTCATAGATATTTTTCTTCCCATTTTGCTGCAAAACAATTGTATTTTTCAAAATCTCAGAATTATTTTTTGGGCTGGAAAATTCCTAGCCCTGTTGCTTGCAGTGAAATCCTTAGAAGATGCAGCCACTTCCTTTGGTACCTAAATGAAAGCTGAGTTCCCCTACTCTTGGGCATTATAGGTGGTGACCAGGCATGCAACTTCTTCTTTGTAGCTGGAGCAATATAAAGATACTGCAGCACAACACATAAACAGTAGGCCTGTGAGAAGCAGCTAGTATTCGCTTTGGATTTGGATTCGACCGATTTGTGGGACAGTGATTCTATTAGGTGATTCGAATCACTGCCCTGAATCGGTTCAGCTGACTCTGATTTGGACATTCAGCTCCTGGTGAATCGCCAAATCACCCAGGCCAGGCCCATCCTCCACCCGCTCTCCCAGCCTGGAAATGGCTGCCCCACCCACCCCAGCTCCCAGTACTTTGAAAAAAAAAAAGCCCCAACTCATCAGGTGCTGCCAAGCGGGGGGAGATCCCCACTTCCCCATGCTGTGTGGGGAGCTCTGGACAAGGCCCCTGCCTCCCCGCCACTGTCCCAGCCCCGCCATGGCTGCCCCGCCCACCCCAGCTCTGGCCCTTTAAGAAAAAAAAAAACAGTGAATACAGGGTTTTTCTTGTTCCTACCAGTGGGGGGTGATCCCCACTGGCCCCCACTTTCCCATGCTACATAGTAGGCTCTGCAGAGCCTGCCAAAGCCCCAAGGCCACTGCCTGAGCCGAGAGTCCTAGGGGTTTTCTCTGGTTTTTTTTCTTAAAGGGACGGAGCTGGCCCAGGCAGGGTACCCATGGGGGCACTGGGGGGAGCAAGAGGAGGGAAGGGGGCTTGTGGCACAGCCCTCCATGCAGGGTGAGGCAGTGGGGTTCACCCCCCTGCCCATTAGCACCCAGTGAGCACTGGGGCTTTTCTTTAAAGGGCCAGGAGCTAGGGTGGAAGAGGCAGCCATAGGAGGGCTGGGGGAGCAGGGAGGGGCTGGGGGCTGGCAGGGGTCCCCCATGGTTCCCTTCCCTCTCCCCCAGCACCACCTCCCCTGCCCCTAGTACTTACCAGCTCCGAGTCTGGCTACAGCTCTCTGCTGCAGCCACTGGGGACTGTCCAAATCATCAAAGCTCTCCAGATCTTTTCTGAAGATTCAGAGACCTTTAAATTGATTTGGACCTTTTAATTGGCCCCCTGATTTGAGTCAGATTCAGAGATTCAGCCACCGCATCTCCTCCAATCAAATCACCGCCCATAGCTTTGCACAGCCCTAATAAACAGGCCAAGAGACAGAAATAAACTAGGCAATTCTTCACATTTATGTAATGTCTGGGATAAAGTGCTCTGTTGGGAAAAGCTGCTTCTGGCCCTTGATGGATTCTGAAGGGATTAGTGAATTTCGGAACATGATCAAAGAATAGGACAGAAGGTTAACATTGGTACCTATCACCAAAACACCTAAGCACCTTCCAAGTAAAATTTAAAAAAAAATGAGTAACAACAATGGTTCTTTCCCTCGGTTAGTGAAAGAAGCAGAGATAGAACTAAATTAAGGATTGAATCCCATAAACTTTTTTGTGGAAAAAAAAGATAGAAGCAGTAGAAATGATTTTGGAGCAGGGAACTAGAATTTAGTTGGTACAACCTCAGACAATTGGGTTGCAGTACTGCTCTTGCTTCTGCTTTAACAGTAACTGACATTCATGGTAGCAGAGGTCCTGGCAGTAAAGGACTGGAACTTGGGAAGTAGGATACAAATGGTGCTTTAGTAACAGGAGTAGGGAGGGAAGGGAGCTTGAGACTAAAGAATGAATGAAAACATGCTATGGGAAGGGGGAGAATGAAGACATGATTTAGATAGCTGAGGTGTAATTATTGTATAAAAGATTTGCACAGCATAAGGGTAGGAGACAGGGCCAGAAATCAGGCCATCTTTCTCTTACAGCAGCACCCACTGCACTCAGCTAAAGAGCCAAACTCCTCTGGCTTACTCTCTCCTTGGTTCTATACATCTTCCTTTCTGGGTCCCAGGGGGATAGCTTTAATAGGAAGGGTAGAGAATGCTCCTGACATTCCCTAGCTCAAGACCAGGGCTAGGAACAGAAGTTACATACAAGTCATCAGAAGTTGTTTTAAACCTGTAACAAAAGTTCAGTACACACAATCCAGTTTCAAAATGGCTGAAACTGGTTTAAGATAAATCAGATTGAATGCAGGATCAGACTTAATTGATTTGGGTCAAACTAGTTGTGGCTGAGCACTTGTACTGCCTGCCACTTTAAGGGCTGAGTCAGGCATCCAGTAGGTGCCTGATGACAGAAGCCATTTTGAGAACCTAAAGGGCTGCAGTCCCCTAGTGCCGGGGGGGAGAGAAGTATGGTCTAGCTGAACTGCAGCAGGAACAACCAGGAGGTAAGGGCAAGAGCTTATAGGATTGGATAGGAGGCTCTTAGTCCTGGGCATGACCTAAAACTGCACCCTGCCAGGGATGGGTGGCCTGGTAAGGCTCCCGGTGGTGTGGGAGTCCCCAGAAAATGCTGGGCCAGTTATCACCCTGGTGATAGGTGGGTTGGGGTGCCTTAACCCCTAACCCCCACAACGCTATGGGCACAAGGGAGCCAGGCACAGCTATGGCTACTTGAGCTGGAAGAGGGTGTAAGATCCAAGTGGGACCAGGCATGGCTGTGACCACCTGAACTGCCACAGGGGAGGGAAACCCCAGAGCCCTGAAGGAGGGGGTAGATGTGTAGACTCAGAGAGGGGGTGGTAGTGAGGGCCTGCAAGAGGGTTGAGTAGGGCTGAAGGGCAGTACATGGGCCAACCCCTGGAGAGAAAGCTGAGAGAAATGTGGAGTCCCAGAAAGGGGGAACAGTGGACTAGGAGCCCAGTGTGTGGGGCTAGGGGCCCAGTGTGTTTTTATGTATGCTTATGTAAAGCTTCCCTGGGAGGGGGCAGGGCAAGTTTGGTCCAGGACAGGAACTTGGCTGACCACTACCCAGGTGAGGGTCACAAGACAGGCCCAAGAGACTGTATGTCTACCACCCAAGTTGTGATCTGGATAAAGCCTATGGGAGCTGCTCAAAGAGGGAGCAGGGTGGGACAAGTTGTAAATGTGAGATGGACCCTGTGAGACGGGGTGGAGTGTGAGACTCCCTAGTGAGGAGAGTGGAATGAATGTGTCTGAAAGAGATCTGACTGACAGTGAGGACTAGGTTTGGCCTGGCTCTAGGCTGCGAGTATAATGACACCATGGATGCCATCTATGAAGCATACCCTGTGGTGTAGGGGAGGCTTGGAGCTGCAGGTAGCGCCCCCTGGCATCAGATCAGGTAATGGGCAGTCTCCTGCATTATACCACCTGTTTTGAGACCCACAAAGTCATGGCAGGTGGGAGTGGGCAGACTGCCCCATAGATAAATGGGTGAGCTGGCATGAGACCCAGCCTTGAGCTGCTTCCTATATGAAACTTCTATCCCAGACAAACCTGAACCAGACCTCTAAATCAGCCCCACAGCATGCTTTCCAGCCCTGAGCTGGGCTGTGCTGTCTGCTCCAGCAGAAAAGGGTTTAGGGCTGGGGGGTGGCGGGAAGGCAGGGACTGCCTCTTTCCCCCCCCCCCCGACAAACCCTGGCTGGGAGCTGGGGCCAGAAAGGGGAGTTCAATTTCCCTTCCCCTGAGTAGAGTTGCCCTACCCTGCTAAAAACCTTGCTACTGGTTGCAGCTGTGAACTACAAAGCCCAGAGGCACCTGGAGGCACAAAGAGGACATGATGAGCAACTCTGCAGAGTCCTGTTGCTGCCCCTGAGGTTTCTGGGATTTGTAATCCAGAATCATAGCAGGAAGAAGAAACAAACACATAGCTCATCCTGGCTATGTGCCAGAGAGCCATGCTGTAGCATTCCCTGGCTTCTGGCCTAAGCCACTGCAGGTATGTGGCTTGATTTCCTAAATCAAAGCAAATGTCTGACGAGCTGTTTCTCAGTTTGCTCTCTGCAACTTGATTTAGCCTTTGCAAGTTAGTCTAATTCCGCCTCCGTCTTTTGACTGTCTGTACTGGTGATTGGGACACTTTGCTAAGTAGTAGAGAATGCATGTTCAAAACTTCTGTTCAGAACGGCCCCTAGAACTAGAGTGTTTTACTTTCTTGGTAAGTACCTCAAGAACATAACTAAGAAGATGGTGAATCTTCCATCAGACTGTTTCTGGGACCTATGCAGGATTACGTGCTTGGCCCAGGAGGAACTGTAGAACAACAGAGCAGAAATATCTGTAGTGAATATGCTGAGAAGAATAAGTCAAGTTGCAGTTGGGAATAAGACCTAAAACGGGCTTAAATTGCACACAGCACTGATTTATGTGTTTTTAACTCTAGGCAGCTGAAAAGAACTTAACCACTTAAGGAGGAGTTGCTCCTGTGGAGCTGGGGTCCCTAGGAACATCTCTGAGGTGGCAACTGAAATCTACTCTAGCCCACAAATTGGCCATAGCAGCAAAAAAACCAAGAACCAACAGGGGTGTGAAAGCAGCAACTCTCCTGCCATCCTCAAGGGTGGCCCTGCATGGAAGTATGCAGGGAATAACCTAGGTAGTATATGTGGAGGCTGCTTATGCTACTGTAGTAGATCCTGTCTCTTTTTACAGAATAGACAAGGGGATGTAAGGGTTAAATATCTATATAAGGCAGGAGAAGAAAACAGTCCTTAATGAATAAGGGCCTGAGCATAGTTGGGAATCTGACATGAAAGAGGTTACAGCAAATAGGGACACTGACCCTTTGCTGAAGTCCTTTTAACTCCACAGGAGGGACAATTTTCTTAGCTGTCTGGTGTACAACATCTCCTGTGTTATGGAGAATCTGATATATCAGGGGCCCTTTTGTAACTTGTGGGAAATGTCTTCAGGGAATTCAGCCTGACCTAACACATACTGTACAGCGGGGTTATAGAGGGACTGCAACATTGCTTGCCTCCACCCTGTCAGTGCAGAGAGGAGTGCAGCTTAATTGCACTCCTTATTTCAGGCTCTGGAAAAGACCTGTGGAAACACTACCCAGCAAATGGACAGCACAGGGCAAGGGCACATACCTCCAAACATGATGTTGTGAAAAGAAGAAATTTTCAGTATGTGGTAAGCTGCCTTAGCAAGACATGGGCCTGCAGCCTGGATGCAGTAATCCCCAGGGCAAACAAAACCCCTATTGAAATGCAGCAGAGGGAAAATGATTCATCTGGGTGACAATTAAGTGTTAGATTTAGGAGCTATGCACAGCAGCACAAGGAAGGGCTTCAACAAGTCTGCAAGTCATGAGACCTATTAGTATGCAAGCCATCTCCTGCCTTCCCTCTTCAGTGCAACCAGCAGAGAAAGCTATTACTAACCAGTGAGCTAAATGCAAGGTCTGATTAAAAACACAAGTTCCTGAATAACATGCTTTTACTTCCTCAGTAGCAGATTGTGCTAGAGCTGAAGGGCATGTTAACTTAAAGCATCTGTTCCCCAATTAAACTGGTGCTGCTGCTGATTGTCACTAGGGCAAGGTTCATCCTTCAAGCACACCCCCAAACCTTCTTAAGATTTCACCTTAGATGGTGAAGCATGCACTGAATTTATCTTGCCTTGGCTTTCTCCTCTACCTGATCCTTTATTATTCATGTTGCATCCTAGCGAGGAAGGAACTAGATGCAAGACGGGCAACTTTCTCCATCTTTGGGTGCCCAGTACTGAGGGGGGATTTAGAAACCTAGCCTGTTTGTAACAGCTTTTAAAAGCCAATGGTATTTAGGCACCTTACTCCTTTCGAGGGTGCTGTAAAATCCCTCTGTGCAACTAAGTTCTTCTGCAAATCTCGCCCTTCTTCCTCGGTGTCTTTGCCACTCTTATTCTTGGCAGCTTGTAAATAAAAATCAAAGCTTAACCCAGCAATGCAGGGACCTTGCTTCAAAAGGCAAAGTAGTTACTGTCTGGTTCCAACCTCAACTGTTTCCACAGGTGCTTACTTGCCAAATCTTAGAGCAACTCCCAACCCAATGTGTTCTCTGGTGTGCGGGTGATAAAGCCAAAGGTTCTGCTGGGCATTGATTCACAAAATGTGTACCAAATATTTCATGGAGCTTTAGCCACCCACAAAAAAACCTTTCTGGATGATGGTGACTAACATGATACACATGCTCGGAAAGAGAAACCCAACAAGCCACACAGTCCTCTCCTCTCCACCCTTCCTTTCATCCACAAGTACAAATGGGACAACTTGCTGCAAGCAAGTGACACCCAACTCTGAGATGGGAATATGGGTAGCAAGAGAAGGCACATTCATGGACACCTTCCTCATAGCTTCCCATCTGAGCTCAGGCCCAGCAGGGGAGCCACGGGGAAGAATCTCAGGAAACAATGGTGTGCTCCAGGGTTTCAACATAAGCTTGTTGGAAGTTAGAGCAGCAAGACAGATGGAGAGCAAGCAGCCCCAAGACAGGGTCTCCCCTGCTAAGTCCCATGGAAAAAGATGGGGAATGGGGGACAGAGGAGGGCACAGGGATGGTTTTAGGAAGGAGTGTCACTACAGGTCCTGACTGACATGGGAAAGGAGTGAGGGGAGGGTGTTGTCCAGCCCTATGTGGAGAAGGGAGAATAAGGAACATGACGTTGCAGGGCCGATATGATGGGAGGCAGCTTGCACTGAAAGAAAGGGGTTGCTGAGGACAGAGTTCCAAGGCAGCTGGCCTTCCTCCACTCACCCTTATGCTCAGATAAGTGGGGGTCTTGTAGTGTAAGTCCCTGGGAAAATGTCTAGTTCACTGACCACCCTAAGACTAATAATCATTAGAAAGGAACAGCTCTGATTTCAGCACCTAACAGCCCTTCTAGCGGGGCTGGAGAAAACACCCTCCAGAAGGACGTTCAAAAAACTCAGTCTGTTCGGTTCATCACAGAGGAGATTGAGAAGTGGCTTGATCTTAGCATATAAGGCTTTTTTTAAAGGAGAAGATAGCAGATACTAACACATGGGTGGGCAAAATACAACCTGCATGTCAGGTCCAGCCTATCAAGGGATTTTATCCAGCTTATAGTGGGGCCCGGGGGGGACAGGCTTCCAGTCTTGCTGCCCCCAGGCATCCAGTGGGGCTGGGGTAGTGTGGTGGCTGGACTTGCTTCCCAGCAGCTCCTTTTAGCTGCTGCTGGACATGGTCCTGCTGCCTGAGCACCCAGGCCTGTCTGCCCACACCCACCAATGGAGGTGCCAGATGGAGCAGGCTGGAAGGGTATTCACAGAGACTGGCTGGAGACCTGCATGGGCAGGGCACGCTCTGCTAGGTGGATGGGATGGTGCTGTGGGCAGGTGGGGAGCAGAACAGGTGGAGATTGGGATTGCAGGGTGGTGACAGCATGGAACAGAGCCATGCTCTATTGCCACATGTCCCTGCAACAGGTTCTGGTTCTGCAGGCAGGGCCATGCAGGGAGTAGATCACAGCTCTGGCCCCTGGCTCTGGCCCCATGATCCTGATCCCAGCCCCACCCATTCACTCCCTGCTTACTTGTGGCCCCATCCCATCCACCCAACTGAGTGTGCCCTGCCTTGGAGGGTTCCAGGCTAGTCTCCACAGAAACATGAAGATGGACAACAGGAAGACCAGCTGGGAGCCCCACCCAGGGAATGCTTGGAAGACAGTGTTGCCTTGGGTCCCAAGACATGCAGTACCAGGGTCGCTCCTCCCTTGGACAAAAGGGTGAGAAACAGTTAGAGGAGTGGGAAAAAGGAGACAGTGTGGGAATGCAGAAACAACGAAAGTACAGGGGTGTCCTTTTGTCATGCCAGACCTCTCTGGTACAGTCTTCTGGCCCCTTATCCTAGCACTGCTCCCCGAAGAAGGGAATGGAAAGCAACTGCTGAATTTCACCCCATGTGGTTCATGGAGGGCAAGCACAGTTGGTGGCCATTTGCCTGCTATTAAGTGGCCTGAACAAGAGGGTACAATTACAGCATTTACCCTGTCTGTGTAGGGGCTGCACTCCCAGAACTGACCTCAGGGTCTGGAGCAGTAAAGGCTGCCAAAAGCAGAAGACAATGCGCTCAGCTGTTGAGCCAATTCCTTTCTGGCTCAAGTTTAACAAGCTGCTGTGTCAGGAAGTTCAATGTTTGTGATTCACAAAACAACAGCATGGACCTGGTGAGCTGCACAGAAACAGTAGGGAGGGTGAGCTTCAGCACTCTAATCAGAGGTGGCAGTGCCATTTAGAAGAGCCCTTACGTCAAATAGATGCCTACTTTGTTCAGCAATCATCATCCAGCAGAGGAAAGTATTTGGGGCTGTAACTCAGGCAGCAAGGAGCACAGTCCAGTAAGTCCATTGTGGTGGAAGAGGCAAGGAGAGGCAGACCAATGCACCGCGCAGTGAGGGAGGGGGCAGGGGCAGGTGCTGTCCAGTGAGCACGGGATGGAGCCATGGCTCATGGGGTGGGGGGCAGCTCCCGCTGCTGCTTGCACCCCAGGAGGGCATGGGGGGAGGGGCTGTGTGCCTTCAGATTTGCATGGGGTGGATGGCCTGCAGCCAGAGTTGCGCGGGGCTCTTCTCGGTGGGGATGGGCCTTGGAGTGGGCACTGGGAGGGGGCTGCAGCCAACCCAAATTTTGCTGCAGCTCTGCCGCCAACCACCTGGCACAGCCCCAGCTCAATGCCCTGCCTCCACCCATGTGCCAGGAAGAGCCAAGGCTGCACTGGGTGGCTGGCAGTGGCAGCTGGGAGTGGAGCTGCAGTGAAATTTGGGGTGGCTTCAGCCCCCTCCCAGCGCCACCAGTGCCCACTCTGAGCCCAGTCCCTGCTGAGAAGAGCCCCATGCAGCTCCAGCTCCAGCCCATAGCTGCAACCTGCCCCACCACATGCAAATCCAAAGGGCACATGTCCCCACATGCCCTCTCAGTGTGCAAGCAGTGGCAGGAGCAACTCTCCCTGCCACAAGCCACGGCTCCATCCCACACCCACCCCGCCCCAACTGCTCCTGCCCCCTCACTCACCGTGGTGGGTGTTGATCTGCCCCCCCAATGCCCCTTCCCTCCCCCCACAATGGACTTACAGCTGGAGGCAGCTGTATCAGAAATCAGATCGGTATCCACCGATATAGCTCCTTAAATATCGGGTATTGGCCCCAAGATCTCTATAAGTGCACCCCTAAGATAAAGTTATGTGGAATTTATGTGAATGTTGCCTGCCTCAGTGCAGATAAATATCCTATAGCTTGCATACAAATTCACTCTAAAGCTGATCAGAATCTGGAATTTCTCTTCCAAGAAGTTCTGGAACCCCAAAACATTTTGTTCTGCATCAGAATCAAAGCTCCCAATTTCAAAATTTCCCATGGAAAAAAGTGGTCTGAAATGTGTGCATTTGTGTGTAATCACTTCATGTCAGCTTTTTCTGTTGAAAGTCACGAGTTCCCTGAGCAGCCTGGAGTTCTAACTCCCACCAAGAAGCTGGGAACCCAGAAGCCCAGCTCAGCCCAGAACTTCCACCCCCTCCCCAAGGCTACCACAAAATCCTGGCATGATTTTCTCTCAGCTTGCTCACCTTAGGGGCTGCCACATGTATGAGGCCTTGAAAACCCTGGCAGCTTCAGTTAGAACTGAATCATGGCATCCCACGAGGGTAGCAAAGGGACAAGAAACCATGTGTCTCTTGGAAATAGGATTGGCCTCCACTTGAAGAACTGATTAAATTAATACATACCAATGTGATTGCATGATTTTATAGGCCTCTGTTATATACCCTCTCATTTGTCTTTTCTCTGACCTGTTAAGCCCTAGTCTGTTTAGTCCCTTCTGCTCTCTGTGCCCCGATCACCCTTGTTGCTCTTCTCTGTTCCTTTTCTGTCTCTGCTTTATCCTTTTGGAGGTGGCAAGACCAGAACTGCATGCAGTTCTCAAAGTGTGGGCATAACATGATTTTATACAGGGTGTAACTCTAAATACATTTTCCTGTGTTATTTTCAGTGCCCATCTTACTAACTCCTGCCATTCTATTTGCAATTTTGACAGCTAAACTTGAGCCAGCACTGGACTGATGTTTTCAAAGAACAGTCTACAATAATTCCAACATCTCAGTCTTCACTAGTGACAGTTAATAGGTTTGTGCATCTTATGTTATTTTTTTTACACGTGCATCACTTTTAACTTATCAACACTGAAATTCACAGCTTGTGAAGATATGAACATTTCATTTTTAAAAATCAGCTAAAATTCGATATTTTCCCCAAGCAGGCAGCAACTGTGACCACCTGAAACCTGAGATCCTCCTCCTGTCTCTGTTTCAAGGCAATTTGCATCATCACAGATCCTCACAGAAGGTGAGAGGTTTCATACCAGCTGTGAACTGACTGCCCAGAGGAGTTTTCCATCTGTTGACTCCTCTGTGAAATCCTGTGAAATGTGAACTTTCATTTCTACCCAGAAGAACTTTTACAATCTTTTCTCCAATGCCTGATGAAAGGTGTTCATGTCCAAAAGCTTGCAATTAAAGAAAGTATTTTTGCAAAAATCTTGTTGGTCTAATAAAAGTTATCATCTCTAATATGAGTCCTGATTGGCAGCATTTCAGTGGCAGAGGGCTTCATCTGGGTGGTAGGAAGATTCAGTAGCTGGGACTAGCAGTGGAACCAGCACTACAGTGCGGTGTAGTACTGTGCAGCTCCAGTTCTAGCTTTGGTTCCAGTTGTTCAAACCAGGTTGCAAGCAGCCTATGTTTGGGGCAAAGCTCTATTAAAGCAGCTTCCCAACTCCCTTGTGGCCTCCAGCTGCTGAATGTAACTGCACCGCATTCTTCAGGGAAATAAAAGTCAAACAGAACAGTGATCAACAGAAAACTCCAACAAGGCAGCAACTAGTATTCTTGAGGAAAGAAACTGTGAAAGGCTGTAGGAGCAAAAGGAAAGAAAATGATGCAGGATATATGCTAGTGGCTATCAGAGAAGCAAGGGGGAGATGAATGGGAGGCTGTGGAGAAGGGTAGGAGGGAAGGAGAGCATTTTTAAATAAACTGGGGTCTTATCATTTGGAAATGGCAAAAGGTTAAAAAGACCTATGTGTATTAGTCCTACCAAGATGATTATAAGCCATCAATCTGATGTGCACAGAAAAAGTCTGGTATTTCCTGCAGAGATTGGGAAATCCTCTGTATCAAATGGATCATTATACAAATGCCATCATCCTTGCTGAAGCCAATGTTATCAACAAGCAGCAGCCCACTTCAAGGTCAAGCATCTTCCCCACAAAGCAGGAAAGAGAAGAGCGAAGGAAGGAAAAAGAATTTCTAGCCTATGGCCTACTCTCCCCTGCAAAAAGACCTGCAATTGCTGCAGATGGATCTGTAGCTCAAGGATTGGTTTCTGTCACCTCAAGACCCATCAATCAGCCATGATAGAGAGCATCTAGAATCACTAGTGCATAGAGAGCATCTTTGAATCAAGCGATTACTGGCAGGTTGAGCTAATTCTAAATGAGCTATCTCACGTACCAGAAGCAGTCTACCTCTGACCTCTGATCTGAGATAATTTATCCTACTTCTTGGCAGCTGAATCATAGAAAATTAGGGTTGGAAGGTCCTTAGGAGGTCATCTAGTCCAGACCTTTGCTGAAAGCAGGACTATCCCCAACTAATCATCCCAGTCCCTTGCCTTTGTCTAGCTGAGTCTTAAAAACCTCCAAAGATGGAGCTTCCACAACCTGTCTGGCTGTTCCAGTGTTTTACTACCCTCCTAGTGAGAGAGTTTTTCCTAATATCTAACCTAAGCTTCCCTTGCTGCAACTTGAGACCATTGCTTCTTGTTCTGTCACTTGTCATGACAGAACAACCGTTGCATTTTAGGGTCATATAATAAAGGCCCTCCCTAAGCAGTAAACACCCCTGGTGAGAGTACCCCTCAGGCCTGTTTATAACACACCCCCACTGCCACTGGTAGCCCCTAGAGAAAGATGCATAGCACATTCACACCCATATAACTTACATTAATTTTGTACATTGATATAAATGACACCTTTATGCAGAACATTTGAGGTAACTGCATTCAGGAGATAGCTATTACACAGCCTCACCACTAGGTGGTGGGGAGGCTGGCAAAAGCCTTTTTGCCTTGAGCAAACTGCTATCCCAGGACAAGCTCCAGATATGCAACACTTAAACTCATATTACTTCCATCTAGAGAATTTTATCCTGATTTCTACCAGAGTAATTCTATATTAGATTCAAGTAAGTTTCATGAATGCAGGGCCTTTCATGAGTCAGCTCCTTTTTGTTCCAGGTGTAAAGGCTCATTATGCTAGTGTAGACAAGCTATACCTAGGCCTTTGGCTAGCAGGACCGAGGAGGGCATTGTGGTAGCCTTGCTAGCCATGTTCATAGGCATGCAGAGTTGATATGGAGCTGCCATTTTACAGTATGTTCATATTATCACAAAAGAAGAAAAGTGACCTATCTCCAAGAGTACTACTTTCACAAAGTTTGGTCTTGGATCTCACAGGCCAAGACCAGCTCCCCGTTATATCTCAGCACAAGAAGGCACTGGCAGTGAAAGCACAGCAAAGCTTCAGCAAATTGTTGGATTTGGTGGAAGCACTCTGCCTGTTGTGCTGTGCTTCCATGTATATACAAGGTAATGTAAGCCTTTATTCTGCATCTGGTTCTTTCCTTAATCCCAGTAGATGGATTCTTGGAGTGGATAATCTGCCTGGGGCAGCAGAAGCCATCCATAAGAGCATTTAGAGACTCTGTAGTGTAGAGCACTTTGAGGTGCTATGGCTGACTCCCAGGCAGCATAGGTTCTGTATTACCTACTCCTTGTGTCAGACCTAAGGGCCCTTTTCACTGAGCATGGACACTTTACCCTGCTTGCCACTCCTTGGAAGTCTCTCAGCCTTCGCTCAAGATCCGTTACTGTTATGGTAGAGTGCTGTTTATAGAGCTGTTTTCACAAAAAAGCACAGGACCTTCTGCAGCCA
The DNA here is from genome assembly GCF_052110815.1 of Crocodylus siamensis. Lineage (NCBI taxonomy): Eukaryota > Metazoa > Chordata > Crocodylia > Crocodylidae > Crocodylus > Crocodylus siamensis. Next base: position 13,770,813 of record NC_143408.1, on the reverse strand, counting down.
TGCAGTTCTTTATCTCTGATGGCTGAAAAGTGTGGAACACACTGTTCCAAATGTGCTCATGCACAACCCTGTCAGCTGAGACAAACACTGGGACTTTTGCCACTAACAAGCTACTGTAAACTGCCTGCAAGTGGGTTAGCATTAGCACAGCACACTACCAATGGGGACATTTTCAAAGATAAATAAAAAGAGAAACCAAAACCCAGCCCCTATAAAAAGCCCAGATGCCTGCCAACCTATCTAAGTGTATTCCAGATCATTTCCAATATGCATGTGTGGGCTGCTTAAGAAACAATGATGAGAGAAAGAGAGTTCATCTCCATGGCAGCTGAGTAGGTCATACAGTATCGAAGCTAGCACATAGATCCCATTAAATTCCACTTCTCTGAGGAGCTGGGGAAAGAATTCAAACAGAGAGGACTTTTTGCAGGAGCAGGGTTTTCAAATAAAACTCCTTTCCCCACATTTCTAGAATAATACTAGGGACCAATTGCCTTTTAAATATTCCATTTAATTTGGTGTGGATAAGAAGGCGGCACACCAAATGCGTGAAACCTGGATATATTCCATTACATCTTCTACAGTCATAGGGCTCAAGCCAAAATTTATGCCCAGCATCAGTGCCTATATCTGAATAACAGTTGTTAAAACTTTCCACCACTTTTATCTTGGACCAAACTTCAAAACAGCTGAATTATCAACTGAATCAACTTGAACTGTCTTTCAAAAAGAATATTAGATTAACTGTAACATCAAACTGTCCTGCTTTGAAAACTCACTCAAAAACAGGATTCAAAATCCTGATTTTGGTGGCACAGATAAGTTATTTGTTCCATAAGAAACTACTTAATTCCCATTTAAAACTTCTAAATCTTTTTCCAAAGACAGGGACCTGCTACATTGGGAGAAGAAAAGGCATTAAAAGATGTTACATGAATAAATAAATCCCACTTCTTCATGCATGGGTAAGCACAGTAAGCTCATAAACACACTGGTATTTACTTAAACCTCACCACACATATCAAGACATCTGCAAACCCACTCACCATTCACAAATTCTTTAGAGAGTAGTGTTCTCTTACCTGTGTGGATAAGAAGGCACACCAAATGCGTGAAACCTGGAGTGCTGAGGACTCTGGTCAAGGCGCCTCTTTCTCTCTTCATTTTGGGTTTAGTTTTAGGTCCCTCTCACAGACAATTAGCACGATTTTTCCACTCTGGGCACGTCCCTTAGTACTGCTTGGAGTTTTCTGCCACCGCTCAGCCCTGCCAATTCCTCTCTGAATACACAGAGCTCTGTGTGTTGCTGGATTTTTTTTTATTTTGGTCAGACCTGACATTTTCTGGTTTTGTGAACCCAACATCCTTTTCTTCAGGGAATTAGATGCCAAAACTGAGAAATAATGAGCATATTCCCAAATCTTCAAATGCAACGTAACAGCAAAGGCTTGTTTTAAACTGAAAATAAGAAGCTTCTGAATCCCAGCTAATAACTGACCCTAGCTCTCTACCCAACGTTCTGAGAGCAGCACACTGGGCTGGCTGTCTTATTATCTTGAAAGAACCCTGGCCAGACAAGGGGAAACTGTGAGGACACTTGCATTTTCTAGCCACCTGTGGTCAAGCTAGTGCCTTTCTGTTTTGACAACAGGAGTTGTTTTCTTAGCAGTAAGTGCATTACTGGGTCTCTGGATTAGAAAAAGCCTAGATTCAGTGTATAAAATCGCCATATTTTTCTCTTCTGCTTTTATTCAACAGGATATTTGTGTGGGAAGTAGAGACAGGAGACATTGATGCTCCCTAAAGGAAAGATCCATGCCACAGCAAACTGGGTGTGAATGCTATCTTGACTCATGTTTTCCCATCCTTGCAGGAGGTCTGTAGTTGCTGAGTATGGGATGCTACTTATAAAGGACATTCACATGCAGTTTGTGTTCCTTTGAGCACACTGCTGCCATGGCCTGTCTTGGTATATGTGGAATGATTTGCCTGCTGAAGGCTGCTTTTTGTGGGAACAGTAAATCACATATCTTCAGGACTAGGCTGTCCTTAATATAGTAAAGGGTGGGGGCAGGGAAGAGTAGGTATGCCAGAGGGTAGGGCTAGGATTCAGAGTGAGCTAGACAAATTGGAGGATTGGACCAAAAGAAATCTCGTAAGGTTCAACAAGGAAAAGTGCAAAGCCCCAAACTTAGGTCAGAACAATCCCACATATAGCCAGTACGGGCTGGGGGATGACAGGCTGGGCAGCAGCTCTGCAAAAAAATGACCTGGGGGTTACAGGGGACAATAAGCAGAATATGAGCCAACAGTGTGCCCTTGTTGCCAAGAAGGCTAACAGCACGCTAAGCTGTATTGGTAGGAGTGTTGCCAGCAGGTCAAGGGAAGTGATTATTCCCCTCTATTCAGCACTGGTGAGGTCACATCTGGGGTACTGTGTCCAGTTTTGGGCCCCCCCACAGATATGGACAAATTGGAGAGAGTCCAGCAGAGGGCAACAAAAATAGTTCAGGGGCTGGGGCACATGACTCCTGGGAAGAGGCTGGTGAAACTGGATTTATTTAGTCTAGAGAAGAGAAGACTGAGAGGGGATTTAATAGCAGCCTTCAACTACTTGTAGGGGAGTTCGAAAGAGAATGGCAGAAGTTCTCAATGGTGGCAGATGATAGAACAAGGAACAATGGTCTCAAGTTGCAGCAAGGGAAGTTTAAGTTAGATATTAGGAAGGATTTTCTTACTAGGAGGGCAGCAAAACACTGGAACAACTTACCATGGGAGGTTGTGGACTCTTCATCCTTGGAGGTCTTTGAGACCTGGTTAGACGAAGCCTTGCTTGGGATGGTCTAGTTGGAGACAGTTCTGCTTTGAGCAGGGGTTTGGACTAGATGACCTCCTGAGGTCCCTTCCAATCATAATTTTCTATGAATGGGTGAGTCACATAGCAGAGCAAGTAACAATGGGTTATGCACAGTATGTGTGGGGAAGTTGTTAGTTTGAGGGGCATGTGGGCATAAACTTGCAGTGGTTAGTTGAGGGGCATATGGAGAAGAGGTCAGTAAATATATAAGTAAAAAAAACTGGATGAAGCATGGAACTCACACGGCATATGCTAATTGGTCCTCATCTCTCTTAGTATCTTGTTGGCCCTTCTGCTGTGCTCTACCTGCATTTGTCTTTTTGACTGCACAGATTAGGGGCAACTGGCATGTTTTTGTAAGGCACCCAGGGTCCAAGCATTCAGTCCCAAAATGTGATTGTGCCCTTTGACTACTACAGCAAAAAAGAACTTGGCAAAATTGTAAGGGGTCAAAATCAGGTAAGGCCCATTTGGATTCATCTGAGAAGCCACAGACTATTAGTAGACTTTTCACAAGCACTGCTCCGTCAACTTGCAAGTAATATCAAACCCCAAAAATTTTCAACATTGTCTGCCTGAACTATCCTCTCATACAGCTGTTAATTCTTTGTCACTGCTCTTTCCCTCCTCATGGGTGATTAAAGTTTATGAGTTGGCTGAAGCTACCAATCTCAGGGGTTGGCTACCTGGCTCAGACAGAGGAAACTCATATGCTCCTGGACTCTCAGCTCCCAGGCCCAGTCCCTCCGGAGGATAGCCTCTGTGTGCCACTGCACACAGTAGCCCCTAATCATTTACACATTTAGTTTGCTCTCTTTTTCCTTTCTTCTACAAGAGAGAGAAAGTTGCCCTCAGTAATTGCTCTCCTTTCCTCTCTTTACACATCAGTCTATTCTTCAACACTTCCTCTTTTATCTTCCTTTTGCCTTTGTAACGGAAGCAAGATGTTCTCCTGTGTGGGCAGCCTGTCTCATCCTTTCCTGCCACATCTTGATGTATTACTTGTTGGAAAAATATAATGTGGGAGGCTCCCTTAGGTATGCAGCCCTGATGTCAGCTCCACCACCTCCTACACCATGTCCATCTCCACCCTCAGATCTTAACAGCACTGGTCAGTCAACAGATCTTTTAGTTAGGGCTTGTGATGGTCTCGTTTGCCCTCTGAACTTCAGTGATAGGTGAAGGACAATTAGCAGTCCTCAAGTCTAATTCTCTACTTTTATTAAGCTGCCAATGGAACTAGTAACTTAAAGGGTTATCACTCGTCATAATGGCAAACCAATATAGTAATATACAGTAAGGAGTTGGTATCCTTTCACCAATCTTCCTCTTTCTAGAATTCCTCTTTACAGGATGGCCTCTTGTGGCCTCACTTGCAGTGTCCTGGGATCTGTTAGCTACAATCCAGGCTGTAGTAAGCCAACAAATCACTGGCCACCCTTAGCCACCTGGTTCTTCCCCTGGTACAGTTACTGTCCCTTCCGAGTTGCCTTATGTTGTTATTGCTCACAACATGGGACCAACTCTGTCTCCACCAGCAACTGAATCATCTCTGTGCCCAACGATTGCTTGCAAGGTACAGTCCTTTCCCAACCGGGGTCTTCACCACCCAGGTCATGTCTCACCCCGTGTTTGGAACTTAGCTCCTTACTTATGGTTTCTGCCCAAAAGCACCTCTGCCATTTTCTTTCAGGCCATTTTCTTTCAGGCTCTTCTCCTGCAGGTCCAGAGAATCTCACATCATTAGAATCTCCACTAAACTGTCCTGGTCCGGTGTTGCCTGTCAAGCTTGCTGCTCCAGCGTTTGCCTACCAGCACCTCCGTGCCAGCACTGGTAAGTACAATGTCCCAGTTCTGAACCCTATCCCAAGGCCCATCCTCTGCTCCCTGTGGTTGGGAGTCTTCCTCCTTCCCCAGCTTCAGTGTCCCTTTTAAGGGTCACGCACCCCTGACATCATTTTCCTTCATGAAGTTTAAAGGGGCTGCACTTGTGTTTATTCTCATCTCACCACTACCTTTCCTTGTCAGCTCATCTGCCAGTTAAGTGTAGCAGGAGCAAACTCTGACTCCCTTCTACAGCCTTACTATTCCCCTTTAAAAGATCACTCCCCACAAAATTATATGTGTGATCAGTAGCAGGAATGGAGCAAGAGGCATGCAGTCCCCCCCGTGCTACATAGTGGCTTGGCTACATGTTCAATTAATGCGCATGAATAAACTCTGGAGTATATTCTTGGGCAGCACACTGAGCCTGGTCAGAGCAGCCTTGGCTGGCAGCAGCTCAGGGCTGCTCCAACCAGGATCAAGATGCTGTGGGGGACCTGGCTGGGGCATGAGGGTGCTTCAGCATGAGGCTAGCTGGCAGGCAGCCCCTGCACTGAAGCACCCTCATGCCTCAACTAGCCAGGTATTGTCTACTTGTACGCTGCTGCTCATGAAAAAACTCTGGGGCAGGCTAGTTCTTGTATTTACAAGAACTAGCTTGATGTGGAGGTTACTAGTTTCATGCGCCCTAATAGGGACACACATGTAGATGCAGAAATGTTTATTGCAGAGATAATTAGGCAGCTCTGCAGTAAATGTCTCATGTACACATGCACAGTGAGACCTGGAGCTCAGGTTATAGTGACTTATCTCCCACAAAGCTTTCAGGACTAAAGGTGGGTTATTTTTTACTGGTGCTTGATGGAGCTGTTCAGTAATTCCAACAAATACCTACCGAAGGGCCACATGTCTAGAGAAATGGAATAAGGCAGTCCTTGGACTTATGTACACAATTGGTTCCTGAAAACTGTGTCTTAAGTCAAAACGTTGCAACTTGGAACCAATTTTCTCATAAGAAACAATGTCATAAATGGGGGATTGGTTCCTGAACCAAGGCCTGATACCCTATTTTCACCAAAAATACCCCAGAATTTTGTATTCAATCAATTACAGATGAGTAATATGGCTACATTAATGTATTTATATTGTAAATAGCAATCATATTGATTTGGAAGGAATTCTTTGAGGTGACTTGGTTGGACTTTTTGAAGGGTACTTGGGCTGCAGTCTTCTCAGGAGTCTTGGCTACAGGTTTTCCTGGCGTCTTGCCTGCTTTCTTAAAGAAAGTGTCCAAGGAAATTTGGACAGATGTTCTCCAGGGAGATGAGCGATGCAGCGAACTTGTTCGCTAGCGTGGCATTGCATCCGATCAAGCGTTGTAAAGTCGAAATTGATGTCATAAACTTGAAACAAGGTGTCAATTTATAAATGTTTTAAGTGTGAAACATTGCAACTCAAAATGTTGTAAGTCGAGGACTGCCTGTATACGAAAGGAAAAGACAGCTGGCCAGTGCAACTGTCTTTGCAGCCCCAAAATCATAGGAACACAAAACACCACGCCCATGTTCACAGGGTTTGGACCAAGCTGCTCTGCAATATAGCTTGTTGGGCCCACTTCTGAGAAGCATCCTAAGGTGCTGCCTGGATATATTTTCAGAGCATGGCACAGCAACATTGGGCTCCAAACCTTCAAGAGTTTGAACGAGCTTCAGCCAAGAAGCCATGTGACAGCCCTATGATCAACCCCAGGATTTGTATGTCAGTGTCCTGCATTAGCTCAGCTCTGAAAGCGCTCCTGGTCAGGGCCAGATTAACCCTTTAGTGGGCCCTAGCTAAACAAACTTGTGGGCTCTGGGCTGGTCGAGGCCCCCTCCCCACCACGGCACTATCACCTGTAGGGAGCAGGGCTGCAGCTAGGAAGCAGCTGCTATGGCAGCAAGGTGAGAAAAGGGAGGCAGATGGGGCTATTTGCATTGCCACTGTGGGGGTAGAGGGGGAAGGACTGGGACCCCCTGCAGCTCAGCCTAGTTTACCTATGTGTTAATCTGGCCCTGTTCCCCATAGTACCTTTTCAGCAGGAGGTGCTGCAGTACTATGCTCTGAGAGCAGCTAGGGCAGTTCAGGAGCTATCTGGCACAGAGCCAGGCTTATTCCATTGCTAAGGAAGTGTTACTGAGCTCATCTAGGGAACAATGAGATCAGGGATAAAAAGGTCCTAAAGGGTCTCCTTTCCTTGATTTCACTGATGAGAGCATTCAGTTCTTCTCTGCTTTTGGTCCCTGTAGCTTCAAAAGGATCCCCTGTCTGCTGTAACATCTGTCCTGTCTCCTGCCAATAAGGGTCCTTTGCTTTCCATAGCTGCTGACCAGGGGATGAGCAGGAGCCTTCTTCAGTGACAGGAAAGAGCTGAGCATTCTTCAGAGTCCAGATCTGCTGTAGCTCATAAAATCCAATATTAGCTATATGCAGAAATCCTCTATTATCATACACGGACTGAGTCGTCCCTTGAAAGGGGTGAATTGGGGTGACCGCCCAGGGCCCCGCACTTTGGAGGGCCCTGTGGACAGTGCTGTACAGGCTACCCGCACTACTCATCAACCCTCCCCCACCCCACCACCCTGCACAACCTATGCTGTGTGAACATAGGCTGGCCACTTCATATTTCTCTGAGTTTGGGATACAAGAACAGTAACCCTGATATAGTTAATGAATCTATATGCAGCATGTGCTGGAAGGACATGGTTTTAGTGTGGGTGCTGTTTTGTTTTCAGCCTCCACATTCCTTAGGAACCAAACCTAAGACCAATTCATAACCAAGTTTCAGCACAGCCAGCACAAGCACTGAGGCAGGGCACATCATAAGGGAATGTATAATAATGGAAGCAATCCAAGCCAGGGATACAGGAATAACTAGGTACTCTATATGGCGCTCTCCAGGGGGCAAGATTTCAGGATTGGCACATGTCAGTGCTTCTAGACAAAATGTGTGAAAAGTTCCTTGGTTTTGCCTCACCTTTTTTGGATAAATTCTATCCCAAGGTACAGTAAGCAATTCTACAATCACCTACTATAAGTTAGGAGTCATCTTTAGTGGAGTCCAGGCACGACCCTGGTATAAGGGGCAGGAGTAAGATTAGAATCAGAACCAAAGCAGTCTGGCATGTCTACAGCACCTGCACACTGGGCTAGGGGGCACCACCATGAAGCACACCATGCCCACCCTTCCCGCTGCAGCCCTGAAGACTGTAATATAACTCCCCTTCATGCAGCTGGGCATGTGCAAACATGACTGATTATAGCATCTGCCTAGCACAGAACATGGGACAGTTCAATTACTGGTGCCTCCTCCATGCAGTCTGCATGGAGAAGAACAGTGCTTCCCAGTAGGGCTGTGCAAAGCTTTGGGTGCTGATTCGATTCAGAGGAGATTCAGCCCGATTTGGTGGTTAAGTCTCCAAATCCGAATCAAATCAGGAGACCAATGAAAAGGTTGAATCGATTCAAAGTTCTGATGACCTTTGATGATTCGGACAGTCCCCGCCGGCTGCAGCAAGGAGCTGCGGCTGGACTTGAAGCTGGTAAAATGAGAACAACCCTGGGACTCACTGCTCCTGCAGCGGCCTCAAGGGGCTTGTGCAGAGCCCACCATGTGGCATGAGGCAGTGGGGATTGCCCTTCCACCAGGCAGAAACTGGTGAGTGTGTTTTTTTTTTCCTTAAAGGGCCAGAGCTGGGGTGGGCAGGGCAGCTGTGGGGGTGAGGGCTGGGACAGTGGTGGGTGGAGGACAGGGGGCTTGTGCAGAGCCCCCCCCCCCCCCCCCCCCCAGCGCGGGGCAGTGGGAATCACACCTGGCAGCACCGGGTGAGTAGAGGCTTTTTTTTTCCAAAGTGCCAGGAGCTGGGGCGGGCAGGGCAGCCATTGCTGGGCTGGGAGAGTGGGTGAGGGTTGGGGCCTGGATGATTCAGCCGAATTGATTCAGGACAGTGATTTGAATCATCGAATTGAATCACTGTCCCCTGATTCTGCTGAATCCGAAGCGAATACTAGCCACTTCGCACAGGCCTACTTCCCAGCATAATTAAGGAGCTAGTATAAACATGCCTCATAGGTGCCATCGATCTTGGAACTGGCAGAGTGAAAGGTAAGAAAGGTTCTGTAAGGCTTCTGAGTTACAGCTTGAGTCAGCTCTGTAAAGCTCAGGCAGGCTCTTGCCCTGAAACCCTCGTTTAGTGTACTGATCCTCAGTCCACCCAGCTGACCCAGTGTCTTCTCTCCGATTGATTCTGGAGTTGGGTTAAAGGCACTCCTCCAGCACCTTCAGTCCTGGGCTGCTCCTATCCCAGTGATTTCCTTGGTTCCTGATCTTTCCTTCAGCTTGCTCCTGGATTTTAGCCCTTGGATTTTCTCTACAGACCTTTTTCCTGACCTGGCTTACTCTTTGTCATGTAAATTACCCTTCAGAATTGGTAACTAGATTTTTGATTCCTGGCTCCTAACCCTGACCTGGCATTCTGGCTCCTGACTTACGGTTTCAGACCCTTACCCCTTCAATCCTCAACTCAACACCTGTCTCTAGTGGATCCTAATAGGCTTAAGCTACTGTCAGGTCAATAAATTGGAAAATGCAGAGGTCAAAGTTACTGTAAGGTCTGTGAAAGGAAAGTTGTGAAGTCAAAGCCTACCACCATGTCAATAAGAGAGAAAAGGTTCAAGGTCCAAATTCCTGCAGCTGGCAAACAGGGCTGAGTACAAGAGGTAAGTATACAGAGTAGGGAGAGGAGCTGATGTAGAAGTAAGAATATCATTCCTGCCAGCATGCTTCCCTGTTACCCACTAAAGGCGCATTTGCTTGGGCAGGTGGTCGCAAAAGGGTATGACATGACAAAGGACTCTGTTCATGAGTAGTGAGAAGTAGTTAGCTGCATTAGTCAAAAGTCAGGTGGAAGGCATGGTAGAGTTAGTTACAACATAACCAGATGATGTTGTCTATGAAAGCTTAAACATATCTGAATTAGTCTATAAGATGCAACTCTACCCTGCCTCTTGGGCTTCTATTTAAATGGAAAGCGAGACTGCAGGATTTCCTCAGCAGAGTGGCCCTGTACCAGCACTGAAGTTAAAAGAGCAAGCCCCACCCTCCTGTAGTCCATAAGGAGAAGGCCTCTACTCTGCTTGATGAATGGGATTTGCACCATGTGCTTGTCTGGGCCCAAGCACCTCTGTTCTCAGGAGTCCTGTTTTATAGGGCTTTGGTGGCCTAGATCCCCATCAGCCTCTTTAATATAGGCACAGGTATGCAAAGCTGTTCTGATGCAGCACAGCCATGGTCAAGAGTCTGCCCTTGAGAAAGTGTGAGTTACTTTTTTAGACTCAAGGTACCCTTTTATCGACTCCAGGCACCCCTCAAAGCGCCAGGTTTTAGTTTTCACTCATTTTTGATGTATAGAAAAAAATAGAACAATACTTCTGTTGCAATGAACTCAGAAAGACCACAACAGGCCAGAATGTTGTTAACACTATAGAATCATAGAAAATTAGGGTGGGAAGGGACCTCAAGAGGTCATCTAATCCACCCCCTTGCTCAAAGCAGGACCATCTCCAACTAGACTATCCCAGTCAAGGCTTTGTCTAGCTGGGTCTTAAAAACCTCCAAAGATGAAGAGTCCACAACCTCTCTGGGTAACCTGTTCCAGTGTTTTACTGCCCTCCTAGTGAGAAAATTCTTTCTAATATCTAACCTAAACTTCTTCTGCTGCAACTTGAGACCGTTACTCTTTGTTCTGACATGTGCCATCACAGAACTTCTGCCATTCTCTTTTGAACTCCCCCCTTCAGATAACTGAAGGCTGCTATTAAATCCTTTTTCAGTCTTCTCTAGAGTAAAGAAACCCAGCTCCCTCATCCTCTCCTCAGAAGTCATGTGCCCCAGCCCCTGAACCACTTTTGCAGCCTTCTGCTGGACTTTCTCCAATTTATCCACTTCCTTTCTGAAGTGGGGGGTCCCAAAACTGGACACAGTACTCCAGATGTGGCCTCACCAGTGCTGAATAGAAGGGAATTATCACTTCCTTTGACCTGCTGGCAATACTCCTACCAATGTAGCCCAGTATGCTGTTGCCAAGAAGGCTAACAAGAGCATCTTGTTGGCTCATATACCACTTATTGTCCAATGTAACCCCAGGTCATTTTTTGCAGAGCTTCTGCCCAGCCAGTCAGTCTCCAGCCTGTACTGGTGCATGGGATCGTTCTGACCTAAGTGCGGGACTTTGCACTTTTCCTTGTTTGAACCTCATGAGACTTCTTTTGGTCCAATTCTCCAATTTGCCTAGGTTACTCTGAATCTTAGCCCTACCGTCCGACATATCTACTGCTCCCCCCAACTTGGTGTCTGCAAGCTTGCTGAGGGTGCACACTCATTCCCTTCTTCCAGGTCATTGATGGACATATGGAATTAAACTCTCCCCAGGATAAGCCCTAGGACATTCCACTTGAGACCACCTGCCTACTAGACATTGAGCCATTTCATATATTTCATAGGCATTTGGGCTGGAAGGGACCCCAGAGGATCATCGAGTCCAGCCCCCTGCCCTAGGGGCAGGAAGTCAGCAGGGATCATAGGATCCCAGCAAGATAAGCATCCAAATGTGCCTTGAAGGTGTTCAAAGTGGGTGCTTGAACCGCCTCCAGTGGCAGTCTATTCCAAACCTTGGGAGCTCAGACCGTGAAGTTCTTTCTTATGTCCAGCCTGAAATTGGTCGCAGCAGAGTTTGTGACTGTTCGATCTTGTCATCCTTTAGGGCGCTCTGGTGAACAGACGTTCCCCCAGATCCTGATGAGCACCCCAATAAACTTATAGGTGGCCACCAGATCACCCCTGAGCCTGCGCACATCCTTTTTGAATTGCAGAGCCCAAAACTGGACGCAGTAGTCCAGCTGCGACCTCACCAAGGCCAAGTACAATGGGAGAATGACATCCTGGGATTTGCTTGAGAAACATCTATGGATGCAAGCCAGCATTTTGCTCGCTTTACTAGCCATAGCATCACACCAAAGGCTTATGTTCATCTTGTGGTCAATAATGACCCCCAAGTCCCTTTCATTCGTAGTACTAACCAGCGTAGCACTACCAAGCCTATAACCATGCTGCAGGTTTTTCCTCCCAAGGTGGGAGAGAGCCATTGATTACTACCCTTTGGGCCAAATTATCCAGACAGTTTTCTGTCCACCTTATAGTCTATTTATCCAACCCATGCTTCCACAGCTTACTTGTGAGAATGTTGTGGGAGACTGTATCAAAAGTTTTACCTAAGTCAAAGTATATAATGTCCTGCATCCACACAGCCAGTCATCTCATCATAGAAGGCAATTAAGTTGGTCAGGTAGGATTTGCCCTTGGTGAATCCATGTGGACTGTTCCTAATCACCACCACCTTCTCCAAGTGCTTACAATGAATTCCTTGAGGATCTGCTCCATGATTTTTCCAGGGACTGAGGTGAGGCTGACTGGTCTGTAGTTCATCAGACCCTCCCTTCTTCCCTGTCTTAAAGATAGGCACTATATTTTGCCTTTTCTCAACTGCCCGGGACCTCTCCCAATTGCCATGAGTTTTCAAGGTAATGGCCAGTGGCTCTGCAGTCACACTGGCCAACTCCCTCAGCACTCTTGGGTGCATCCCATCCAGCCCCATGGACTTGTACATGTCCAGCTTTTCTAAATAGTCCCTAAACTGTTCTTACACCACTGTTGGCTGCTCACCTCCTTCTCAAGCTGCACTTCAGTTCAGTTCCATGACTGTATGCAAGGACTTCCAATTCTTCCTGCTTGTTTCCCAGGCTCCGTGCATTTTTGTACAGACACCTCAGGTAACTTGCCAATTGCCCTCTCCTGCTTGCACTTCCTCCAGCTCTCCTGCTTCCACACTTACCTCAGGGCTCTGTTCTCCATCCCCTGGTAAACCTAGTTTAAAACTCTCCTCACTAGGTAACATGCTCTTCCCCCTCTTTCTCAGGTGGATCCTGTTTCTTCCTAGCAATCCTTCTTCTTGGAACAACATCCCATGGTTGAAGAAGTGAAAGCCCTGCTGGCAATACTATATATGCAGCCACACAGATCCACAGGGTATGTCCACTCCTGCCCAGGCCCTTCCTTTTGACTGGAAGGACCAAAAAGAACACTGTCTGAGCTCTTGTCCCTCCCCCTTACTCATGCACCCAGGGCCCTGTAGTCACTTCTTGATCTGGTCAGGGTCCCCCCTGGCAGCATCCTTGTTGCCCATATAGAGCAGCATGGGGTAGTAGTTAGAGGGCCAGATGAGTCTCAGTAATCCTTCTGTGACATCCTGGATACAGGTTTGGGCCAAGCAGCAAACCTCCCAAGAAAACAGGTCAGGCCTGCTAATGCATACCTCTGTCCCCAGCAGAAAGGAGACTCCAACCACCACCACCTATGGCTTCCTGTTGGTGGCAGTGGCCTTCCCAACCTTGGAGATTTCTGGTCTGGCTGCCTGCTCCAATGGAATGTCCTCCTCCCCCTCTGTTGCTAGGGCTCCATATCTATTCTTCAGGCAAACTGCTTCAGGTGGAGATGAAGACTCCTGCCTGCTGCCAGAGGTCACAAGTTTCCAGCTTCCACCTTCCTGGGCAACCACATTCTCTTCCTTCTCTAGTTCTCCCTCTGGTCATCCTTCCTCTACAGTCCTATAAGTCTCCTCCAGCACTGAATCAATAAAGTCCTCATAGCAGAGGATGCTGCAGAGCCTTGCCGCCACCTCCTGTGGGGATGCTACCAGGAGGTATTGCTCACATGACAGGCAGTCTCCCACCTGGCTACTGCTGGACGGCACTCACAAGCTGCAGTCTCCACAGCATGAAACCAGGATTTGGGTGGAAGCCTCAATGGTGAGTGGTCCTGCTTAGAAACTTCACAAGTTTCTAAGCAGAGGAAGAGCTGCCAGTGGCTCTGACACTGCAACATCCTCCAGGCATTTCTGTGTCTCTTAATCTACTGCCTGTCTTTCTAAGCAGACCTTCCCTAGCAGACTGACCTATTCACTTCACTGTTCCTTGGTCCCAAAACATTCCTCTTTTCCTGCTAACCTGCTTCCTTTCACTCAGCTTACACTGAAGGAAAGTGAGAGAGTTTCTGGGCAAATGCCCCTTCTCTGCAGTCTAGTTAACAAGGGACTTAAATACTGATCTAACTCTTGAAAATTACACTAAATATATGTAGGTTAGCTGCTCTTAATTAAAAGAAAGAGCTTACCTTAAAGGCTCCCCTTCAAAGAGGGGGGCAGCAAACTACGCTGTTTGCTCACTCTGTGGTTGCTCCTTTTATACCCTGTTGGGGCTGGACTGGCTTGGCCCTTGTTAGGGCTTTTGTCAGACACAGGCAACAATCACGCAGCTAGCAGCACTCTTGCTCAGAGCACACCCCCAACAGGCAGCCCACCAAACAAATCATTAGCAAGCCAAACACAGAGGCAGCCCTAGCTCACTTACCTTCCTGGACCAGCATCTGGCACCTGGCTCCTCTTTGTCTTCCCCTTGTTCCTCTTGCTCCCAGCAAACTACCTGCAAACTGCTGGTCTTTGTGCCTGTTCAGTCGTTTTGTTTGCAACTTCTTGATGCTCTCTGCAGTCCACAGGGGCTGACGCATGCTGAAGGCACAAAAGTCTTTTACCATACACAAGGCACACTGTGGGTGCAGTTTAGCTCCAGAAGCTTTGATACTGATAATTGTAGTGCTTAATATGGAAAGAAATCTTTTAACATTTAAAACTGTATTGATGAATAGGAAATGTGTATGCCTGGGCAGCAAAGAAATACACTATTGGCTTCTGTTTAAAACAGCTCCTTGCTTTGTGTTAATTTCCTAGTTGTGTGCACAGAGCTGGTACCTCGGTGGATGTAAGCTTGGGGGTGGGGAGTTTCTTCATGCCCGAGTAGTTCCTATGGTGCTATCTTGTGACCAGGGCATAGCCCCTTGCCTCTTGACAGGCTCCCCTTGCTTCGGCTTGTCCACATATGGCGGCTAGGAAGGCTGCCCAGGTGACAGGTGCGGAGCCATCCACATTCAAGAGAAGGTGAAGGCAGTTAAGAGCATGTAGCCAGGAGAGGGGGCGGGTGCCGACAACCAGCTGGTGGACAGGGAGAGACTACGTGGCCTGCGGCGGCGCTCGGGATGCTCCCTCCCGTCACTGGCTTCTGGACCCGAGCAAGCTCGTGTTTGCAGAGAATGGGGCTCCCGACGGACACAGCCGTAGCCGCCCCAGCGCTTCCCTCACACGACCCCACCGCACTCCGCAGGCTGCCGCAGCTGCAAGCAAGCCCGCCGGGAGCAGGCGGCCGTTGGGCGGAAGTCGGTCGGCGGGGGCGGGGCCCGGGGTTGCCATGGCGGCGGCCGCCGGGACTGGGTGGGGTCAGGCTGCAGCTGCGCTTCCGTTGTTGCCGTAGCGCCCCGTTTCGAGCAAGGCCCCGCGGGTCGGAGCATGGCCGGGGCTCGCCTGAAGGCACCTGTCGGGAGACCGCGGCGGATGGTGCTGGCGGAGAGGAACCAGCGCGTGGCGCCGGTGGGCGCCTGGGTGGAGCGGGCCGGGGCCGGGGCCGGGGCCGGGGCCGGGGCCGAGGTCGAGCCGCCGCAGGGCCTGGCCTTCGTGAGTGCTGCGCCGCGTCCTCGCCTTTGCCCCCCTTCTCTTCCCCTCTTGCTCTAAGCCCGGCGGTCTCGGAGTCGGCCGGCTGCTCGGCTGCCTTCCTGCGCTCCCTTTCCCTTGGCGGCACCGCTCCCGATACTCGCGCAGCGCGGACCCCAGGCGATGGAGCTTGCCCCCTGCTTCCCGGTGGAGTTCCATGAGCTGCACGTGGCAGCAGGGAGTGGGGTAGGCAGCTGGCTCCATTGCACAGGCCTTTCCCTTGGTGGGCGAGTGCTGGGAGCTGCATGTGAGTCCTGCACACTAGAGTTGGGCCGGCTTGGCTCTGCTCCTTGCTGCCGTGTGCAGTTCCCAGAACTGGCCAGAGCTGTGCCACCAGGTGCCAGCACCTCCACGGGTCATGAGCACCCTGAGGGCCTGCTGCCTTCTGCTGCTGCCACCAGTGGCGGGGGCTGTGCGCCATGGGGGGGAGTTGCTCACCTCTCGTCTTCCCTCACACCCCGCAAAACACATTCACCCACACCCTGCTCCCACATGTACGCATACCCCACAACATGCCTTACACCCCACACCTTGTCACACCCCCCAACCATACTCCACATATTCTCCCACACACAATATACAAGACTAAGACTTCATTTTTGCATTATTATGCAGTCACTTCTATATACACTATGCAAACACAAATCATAACAAAAATATTTTTTTAAATAAAAGAAAGTTAGAGTAGATGTTTGACTTTTAGTATATGATGTGGATTTTTTTCTGGTTCCAGGATGGCAACTCCCTTTCCCCACAGGAATATTTCTGGGGGTAAGGGGAGGAAGCTCCTGTGAGCTTCCTCAGGGGTTAGGGATGAGACTTCTGGGGTCAGGGGTTAGGGATGAGATTTCTGGTCCCAAGATGGCAGTCAGAGGGTGGGGCACCTGTCATGGGGCAGGGCTACCATTACAGCCCTCAATAGCTCCCCAAAACTCAATGAGCAGCCCTCCAGCCAAAATAATTGCGCACCCCTGTTCTAATACTTAATTCTACCTACTGTTTGTGCCTTTTACTTTGCCTGCATTTGTCTAGAGTCAGCTTTTTATTACTGTATCTTTATTCTACTTGCTAAGTTGAAATAGATTTTTCTGTGATATCTCTTTATCTTGTAGCCCCCCCCCCCAAACAACTGTGATTAATTTGACCCTTTTGTCCATATTGAAATGCTGGATTGCTTGGACCCAGCTCTGCATGCAGTCCATATTGGTCTGAATCAGTGATTTGGTCTTCACAGCTTAGGCTTCCCCAAGTTATTTGCATCATTTGAAACTGACATCATTAATCTTATTTGACTTCTCTGACACAAGAAGCTGAAGTGCAGCTACAGCTTTTGTAAAGCTACAAAATAAAGTAAAAAAGCCACTCTTCCCTTTACCAGGTTTCAGCATTTCAGGTTGAAGAGGAGCTAAAGGAGCAACAAAAGGAGAAAGAGGAGAGTCTGAGACGCTTTCAGGAGGAAGTGAAGCAGAGGGTGAATCAGCAGGCCAGGAGGAGGAGAAAGCATCAGCTTCAGAAATCCTATGAAGCGGTAGGACAAGCTTCTATCAATCCCCATCTCTGGTCTGCTATATATGAGGACTCATGCCTGGAAAATAGTATTCTTTGGTTTTGAAGCAACACCATATTGATATAATTTGTACAACCTTTGTTGAAATTTTGATTGGAAAAAAAGTTGGGGAATGGAAATTATAATTTTTCATGTTATTTTAGTTTCAGGCCTCTTGCATGCACCCAAAAGTCACTTTACCCAGCTGTATAAATGCCACTTTTAGCACTTCTGTGCAGTGTGGATGTAGAAATGTCTTCTTTGCTTCTAAGTAGGCTGCACTTGTTTGGCAGGTACATGGATTTTGCACCTCAGTTCAACTCTGAATTTGTAGCCTGGTAAATTAGGCTAAAATACTGGGGTCCTTCCATTGCTCCAGCCCAGGGGCTGGGAAGAAATATATTAACCCAATAGTGTAATAGCTTGAAATCTCTGGGGTACTTCATAGATTTCATAGATATTAGGGCTGGAAGGGACCTCGGAAGATCATCAAGTTCAGCCCCCTGCTGCAGGTGAAGGAAGTCAGCTGGGTTCATAAGATCCCAGTAAGATAACATCCATATTTCTCTTGAAGGCGTTAAAAGTAGGTGCTTGAACCACCTCTGATGGCAGGCTATTCCAGACCTTGGGGGCTCGGACAGTAAAGAAGTTCTTCCTTATGTCCAGCCTGAAACAGTCTCGGAGGAGTTTATAACCATTCGACCTTGTCATCCCTTGGGGCGCTCTGGTGAACAAACCAGATCCTGGTGAACATCCCTTATAAACTTATAGATGGCCATCAGATCACCCCTGAGCCTCTGCTTTTCCAGGCTGAAGAGTCCCATAGCTCTCAGCCTCTCATCGTAAGGTCTGTTTTCCTGACCTCTGATTATGCGCGTGGCTCTCCTCTGCACTCTCTCAAGCTTCTCCCCATCCTTTTTGAATTGTGGAGCCCAAAACTGGATGCAGTATTCCAGCTGTGGCCTCACCAAGGCTGAGTACAATGGGAGAATGATGTCCTGGAATTTGCTCGAAGCATCTATGGATGCAAGTCAGTGTTTTGCTCACTTTACTAGCCGCAGCACCACACTGAAGGCTCACATTCATTTTGTGGTCAATCATGACCCCCAAGTCCCTTGCATCTGTAGTGCTAGCCAGCGTAGCACTGCCGAGCCTTATATGCATGCTGCGGTTTTTCCCTTACATTTTTTGGTGTTAAACACCATCAGGTTCTCATCCGCCCATTTCCTGAGCCTGTCAAGGTCAGCCTGGATTGCCGTCCTGTACTCTGGTTTCATAGTTTCATAGTTTCATAGTAGCTAGAGTCGGAAGGGACCTAGGTAGATCATCTAGTCCGACCCCCTGCCTTGGCAGGAAAGAGCACCGGGGTCAGATGACCCTGGCAAGGTGCTCATCTAACTTCCTTTTAAAAATCCCCAGGCTAGGAGCCTGCACCACTTCCCCTGGAAGCTGGTTCCAGGCCCTAGCCGCCCTGACTGTGAAGTAGCGCCTCCTAATATCTAATCTAAACTTACCCTCCGCCAGCTTGTGACCGTTATTCCTGGTCACTCCTGGCAGCGCACGGGGGAACAGGGACTCCCCCAATACCTGCTGATCCCCCCTGACCAGTTTGTAGCAGGCCACAAGGTCCCCCCTTAACCTTCTCTTGTGGAGGCTAAACAGGTTCAGGTCCCGTAGCCTCTCCTCATAAGGCCTGCCCTGCTGACCCTTGATCATACGAGTGGCCCTCCTCTGAACTCTTTCCATATCGTCCACGTCCCTCTTGAAGTGTGGCGCCCAGAACTGGACGCAGTACTCCAGCTGCGGCCTGACCAGTGCCGCATAGAGGGGGAGGATCACCTCCCTGGACCTGCTCGAGATGCATCTGTGGATGCATGACAGGGTACGATTGGCCTTCTTGACTGCCTCCCCACACTGCCGGCCCATGTTCATCGTGGAGTCAATGACGACTCCAAGATCCTTTTCCGTCTCCGTGCTGGCAAGAGGGGAGTTCCCCAACCTGTAAGTGTGGTGCCGGTTCTTCCTCCCCATGTGCAACACCTTGCACTTATCAGTGTTAAACCCCATCCTATTCTCATCCGCCCACCGTTGCAACCTGTCAAGGTCAGCTTGTAGGTCTGGATGCTTCACATCAAAGTTTGGTATTATCAGCAAACTTGGCCAGTCTGCTTCTGATACCAATGTGTACATCATTAATGAAGATGTTGAACAAAATAGGTCCAAGTTCAGAGCCTTGAGGGACCCCACTGGTCACAGGGCACCACGACGATTGACTTCCATCAACCACCACACTCTGGGTCTGACCACGGAGCCAATTCCCCAGCCAGCAGATCACGGTTGACCTGAGGCTGCATGTGACAGGAGTATCAATATCGGAGCCTTTCCAGGAGTGGCTCCGCCCTCCTGTAACAGGTCAACTCGCCTGCCATGCCTTGATCTTACTTGATTAGTGGATTGTTGTAATCAGTGGGAGGCTGCCTATTTTTTGCGCCCCGGTGACAGGGGGCGCTACCTGCGGCTCCTTTTCCTCCTCTGCACCACAGCCTAAGCCTCGCAGATGGTGTTGACATGGTTTAACCTGGGCCCTGTTATGTCTTGGCCCTCCTCTTTACTCGTGGGGCTTCTTGCTGCCCCCTATCACTCTGGGGCTCCTCACTGCTCCCCACAAATGCTGCACCCTCTCCGGTGCCAGGAACCCCCGCACTACTGGGGGGGTCCCTATGAGGCCTCCTCCAACCCCTAATAGCCTCACCTGGTCCTCTGGTCAAAAAAAATAAACATAAAAACACAAGGCCCCTGGGCTACAATATAAAACTAGACCATTCGGTCAAACCAGATTCACTCCCTGCTAGAGTGGGAGGGAGGGAGGGAGGGCTCCCCAACCCCAGCAGTAACCAGGGGATGTTCACACCGCCAGAGTTCTCCCCTCTGCCTGTCCGAGCTGAGTTCCTACTCCCACAGCCACTGGAGAGGAACTGCTCTCCTGGCCTCCAGCCTGAGCTTAAGAAGGGTTAAGCCCTGCCCCTTCCTGTCAGCTGGTTTTACTGGTTGCCTCGGCAACCAGCACCCATGCAGCCCTGGTGACTGGCAGCTGAGCTTCCCCCTTCCTGCCACTAGGGGTCTCTCCTGAGCCATATCTGCTTTCAGGTGCAGGGCACCTGAGTGCACTGCAACATCACAGTTAGCCAGTTTTGCCAACAGGTGATCATGGGATACCAGATCTAAGGCTTTTTTAAAGTCAAGATATACAGCATCAATCTCTTCTCCCTTGTCCAGATGATAGGTCACCTGGTTGTAAAAGGAAATAAGATTGGTCAAACAAGACCTACCCACAACAAACCTGTGCTGGCTATCCCTCAGGATATTGCCATCAGTCAGTCCGTTAAGAATGGCCTCTTTTATAACCTTTTCTAAGACCTTCCCCAGGATAGAAGTCAAGCTGATGGGCCTGTAATTTGCCAGATCCACTTTCCTCCCTTTCTTAAAGATAGGCACCACTTTGGCCTTCTTTCAGTCTTCGGGCATTTCACCAGAGCGCCAGGAGTTCTCGAAGATCTGTGCCAGGGGCTGCGCTATGATGCTGGCCAGCTCCTTGAGTACCCTGGGGTGTAAACTGTCAGAGCCGGCTGACTTGAAGGTGCCCAGCCTCTCAGCGTGTTCCTTCATGAGGTCAGCATTGATGGAGGGCAGGGTATTTCCCCAACCGGACCTCCCTGTCCCGTAATGGGCAGGGGCATCCCATGGGACTGGTGAAAGACTGACGCAAAGTATCCATTTAGTAGTTTGCCTTTTTCCTGGGCATCAGTCGTCAGTTGTCCCATCTGGTTTAGCATGGGTACAGTGTTCCCCTTGCTTTTCCTCCAGCTCCCCACATATCTAAAAAAAACCCTTTTTATTATCCTTGATACTTGTAGCCAGTTGGAGTTCCATTGCAGCCTTGGCTTTCCTGGTTCTCTCCCTGCAGGTCCGGACCAGTGCAGAATATTCCTCCTTTGAGGTGGATCCCATCCTTCATCTTTTGTAGGTCTTTCTTTTTAAACGCAGGAAATCCGCTAGTTTCTTGCTGAGCCAGGGGGGCTGCTGTGCCCTTTTGCTTCCTTTTCTCTGAGGCGGAATAGCCTTAGCTTGTGCATCGAAGATTGCTCCCTTGAGGAGCAACCATTCTTCCTGAGCTCCCCTCCCCTTGCGGTCGTGGTCCTTTAGGGCCTCACCTACAAGCCTCCTGAGCTTGTCAAAGTCAGCTTTCCTGAAGTTGAAGACTTCTGTATTGCTGACTGACTTGTCAGCTTTTCAGTGAACGGTGAAGGTGATCAGCTCATGGTCGCTGTCACCCAGCTTCCCTTTGATCGTTAGGTCGCTGATTAGGTTATCCCCAGTTGCCAGTACCAGGTTGAGCAGCGCTTTACCTCTCGTTGGCCCATAGACTTCTTGTGTCAGAGCTCATCCACGCATGAGAGGAAGTTTTGCAACGGCTCGGATTTTGCCAAACGCTCTTCCCACGAGACGTCTGGGTAGTTGAAGTCTCCCATAACAACCATGGGCCAGGAGCATGAGGCCTCAGCCAATTCCCTGGTGAGCTCCTGGTCAAGCTCTTGATTTTGGGTGGGAGGCCTGTAGTAGACTCCCACTGTTGTGTCCCCTGTGCCATGTTCCCCATGGTTTTTAACCCAGAGGGTCTCCAGTCCACTCTGGTCACCAGTATTGGCTTGCAGGGACACATAGCTTTCCTTTACATAGAGAGCTACACCCCCGTCACTTTTGTCCACTTGATTCCTCCTGTACAAGGTATACCCGTCTATATCTGTGGCCCAGTCATGGGTGGAGTCCCAACAGGTCTCCATTATCCCTTTGACATCATAGTGATTTGTGTTAAGCAGGAGAACAAGTTCCTCCTGTTTATTCCCCAAGCTCCTAGCATTTGTGTACAGGCATGCAAGTGTCCCTTTGGTGGCCCTTGCCTTGCCTACAGCTCGTTCCAGGACTGGGGCAGGGGTGGGCTCCCTTAAGTGCCTTGGCCTGTTGGCTTTGCAAGGGTTGCTCAGTGGGCCAGCAGTGGCAGTAGTCCCATCCCCCCCCCCCGATCCCCTGGCAGGCTTAGTTTAAAGCCCGATGGAGCAGGTCAGCCAATGTGGCTGAAAAGAGCCTCCTCCCCAGCGGAGAGAGGTTATCCAGGACTTTATCGTCTTTGCTGTGATTTCACTCAGCAGTAAAAGGACCTACTGAAGCTAAATGTGTCTTGTTCTCTTCCCCAGTCCATGTGGGGTCAGCTGTAGCATGACAATGGAGAAAGATACTGCTTTTTCCAAATTGATCCTACCTGCTAGTTTTGCATTTTTGAAATTAGACATGAGACAGAAATGACCTGGGAGAAGGGCCCGCACTATTTGGCTCTGACATGTTCAGATCTGTTTTCAGCTATACCTATGAGAACTGAAGAAGCACTAACCTTCAGGTGCAATTGCCCCTTGAATACAGAGCCATAGAGTCAGTAAAGCTCCCAAACCCAGCAGATCTGGCTAAATTACCTTTTCTCTCTCTCTTTTTTTTCTTAATGGGAAGAGAAAATTGCTACTACAGGTAGCATTGGGGTAACTTGTGCACAGATATATTTGAAGTTTGAATTTAGGAAGATGACTTTTAAGAACTTGCTTTCCTTTTTTCTTTTTCCTTGGTTTGTTTGGGGTGGTGGTCCTTTTTTCACTGCAGGCAGAAAAGGAGAGTTGTGTTCTGATGCAATGCTCAGATTCTGCACTGCACTTAACTCCTAAGAAGAATACATGTGTGTATCGGAGTAATGCAAAATCTGCCATCTGCAGTTTGGGCACTAATCTGGTTCCTCGGCAGCAACTTGGTGATAATCTAGAAGAACAGGGAGAAAACCAAAGCAGATTATTTCAGCAGCAAGTGACTGTGGTGAGTATTTAGTGACATTTTTGGGACTGTAACAGGGTGGCCTGTCCTCTTAAGAGAAGGTAGATAGTTAAAATGAAGGGGAAGCAGCTGAGGGAAGGCTAATAAGGGTATGGCTTGCTGGAAATTCAAGTAGATGTGCTGGAGAGTGGGGCTAGGATTCAGAGAGACCTAGACAAATTGGAGGATTAGACCTCAAGAAATCTCACGAGGTTCAGTAAAGAGAAGTGCAAAGTCCTGCATTTCAGATGAAACAATCCCATGCTCTGGTTCTGACTGGCTAAGCAGTAGCTCTGCAGAAAAGGACCAGAGTTACAGTGGACAATAAGCTGAATATGAGCCAACAGTGTGCCCTTGTGAAGAAGGTACGCTGGGATGCATTTAGTAGGAGTGTTGCCAGTGGATTGAGGGAAGTGATTATTCTCCTCTATTCAGCAGCACTGGTGAGCCTACATCTGCAGTACTGTGTCCAGTTTTGGGCCCCCCACTACAGAAAAGGATGTGGACAAATTGGAGGGAGTCAAGCAAAGGGCAACGGAAATGGTTAAGGGGCTGGGTTATGAGTTATGAGGAGAGGCTGAGGGAACTGGGCTTATTTAGTCTGGAAAAAAGACTGGAGGTGTGAAGCTAGACTTCTCACTGGTAGCAGATAGAATGAGGATCGTTTATCTCTGTTTGCAGCAAGGGAAGTTTAGGAGGATAGAAAAGGACTGAAATGGGCTAACCAGGGAGGTTATGGAAGGCTTTTAAGACCTGGCTAGATAAAGCTTTGGCTGGGATGATTTAGTTAGGGATGGTCCTGCTTTGAGCAGAGCATAGGACTACAGGTTTCCCTCGCTTTATACTGTACGTGCATTCCTGGAAAATGGCGCATAACTTGAATTTGCATAAAGGGAACCCACTTTACAATGTAACAAATAGGGATATGTTCCAAGGCCTTGATTGTACTGACCCCCGGGCCCATTTCTACCCTTTTACAAGACAGTTTTGGTGCTCACCAAAAGCAGACAGTATGCACAAGCACAGGCCACTATCATAATGGGGATGGCAACTACACAAACATGTCACAGATGAGCGAGGAGCACAGATCCACACAGGAGAGTATTTTGGTGCACATCACTCCCACAGTGCACCACACAAAGCAGCAACTGTGGGCTTCCACCACACTGATTGTGTAAGAATGAATTTACCTCGCATATAACGAATTTTTCGTATAAAAAAGGTCATCTCCTAAGAGTGAGTTTGCACATACGGAACTTGCGTAAAGTGAGGGAAACCTGTAGATGACCTCCTGAGGTCTATTTCAACCCTTATTTCCTATGATTCTATGACTCCCACATTTACAAGGTAATGTGGTGATGGTGTTTAGCTGGCTGACTATAGTAATGCGTTTCATTTCTTGTCATGCCTGGTTAGTAGAGCTGGTATAATTTTTCTTTTTTTGGCCATTTCAGTTGCAAAGTTTGTTTTAGTCTTTAAGCAGAATACGATGATGATTTCTTTCTGAATGAATAAAAGAGAGAGAATAAAGTTACATCAGTTTTTTTTTCTTTTCTCTCTTTAATTCAGTATAATAGGTGTGTACTTCACTACCATATAAGAAACTTCATAATAATAATTGTAGTGAGAAAAACCACAACAGTCTGTCATTAAAATTAGCAGTTACCCTTTATGAGGATGTTGCATCTATGCTTGAACTATTGTCAGTGTTTGCATTTCATCTGGCAGAAAAAAACAGCTAAATAAAACCTCTGTACAATAGCACTTCCACATTGGTGTGTAATGTTGCCCAGGAGGCAGTAGGTGGTACTGTTTCCTCACTTGTGTGCCCCAGCTCGATTTATTAAGTGTATTTGTGTGCATTATTTTAACTGAATTTTGCAATGTAGTTTTGCAGTCTTTTTAAAGAATAACTTGCCCAACCAACCTTCCCAGTATGAACACTAGAGGTATCTAGATTTGAGGCTGTACTTCAGTGCCTTCTTGAATAATATCCTTCAATATACAAAATCCTGCTAACCTTCATTATGTTGGAGTTATTTCCTTACTGTTTACATGGTATCTTTCTGGCAGCTTAGCAAAACTATGAAGCAGGTCCGTCGCAGACTGGCATCCTGCAAAACTGTGCCTGAAGGAGCGGCTCCTTTTGAACTATCAGCAGGCATACGGAGAATCGGTCTAACCAGAGAGGTAAGTAAGTGGCTGACAGCTTAGCCACAAGTACAGTGATGGTAAGTTATTTGTTATGCTGTGTGAAGACTTTCAACTTAATCAAGTCAAGCTGTACCAGACACTTCAATGGCTCTTTTCTACAGTGCGTAAAGCAAAGTAGTTTGGGTTGCCACTAATTTAACTTAGACAATTGCTAAATTCCCTTGGATTGAGGCATCCAAAGATGCCTCAAGAATACTTTTGCGATGCAGAGTAGTTTGCCTTGGACTGTCCTGTTAAACTCTTTCATTCCTGCAGCCCTTCTATTACTACTCAGTATTCAAATAAAGCAGTTTTCATTTAATTACTTAATTTGCCAGACCTAACGTGAGAAGATTTAGGCCTTGTGTATGGCAGGAGAGATGATTTTGGGAACAAGGCTCACAGCCCAATTGCATACTTTCTACTTGCTAGCATAAGCAGAGTCTAGCTCTTCTGCACCAGCATGTTGAAAGCCAGGTGCCCATAGGTGACTGTCTCAAACCCTTGGGCTGTTCAGGCCAGGGCTGAAAACCTTGTGTGCAACCTAGCTCCCTGGGACCTGGCATTTAAAAATGCCTTGCAGGTCCAGAAAGGCTGCAGAGCAAAGCAAAAGGGGCTGCCAGGCACAGGTGTTGCCAAGGAATCTTGCAAACTAATTCTCTGGTAGCCCATTCCTGGCTTTGAGACTGGGGCTCTCCTAATCCTGATGCCAAATATCAAAAGTCAGCTGATTGTCAGCATCAGGCTAGGGACATTTGGTTTATGGCCTCATACAAACAAGCCAAAAAGATGTTCCATATATTCTATGGATTATCTTTTGTGTCTGGTTTACCACATTATAGTGCTATAATTTGGCTGAGTGTGTAGCACTGTTGTTACTTATGGCACAATTTAATAACACCATAAATGTTGTGTGTTGGAGGCTGCTAAAATTAGGAAATATGAGAACTGAAACAAATGTAAAAGCGTAACCAAATTTAGAAGAAACACTAAACTGTCAGTCCCAAGCCCATCTGCAGGGAACTTTGGGAACCCTAAATTTCTCCCCATTGTGCTGCCATTTGTACCAAGGAACAGACCAAGATAAAGAGCTGTCTCGGCACCGGTGATTCTGTGCAGCTACAGTGAAGGATATCTACCTGCCCCAAGTGGCCCCTCACTTTTGGGTTATGAAATAAATTACAGGTCTCCCTCTCCATGGAGAGGGTTAGCCTGGATTATCACCTGTCCAGAAATCACTAACTACCTTATTTGAAATAAAAAAATAAATCAAAATTGTGTTTGTATCAAATAGTGTAATGTACACATTGGAGACAATAGAAATGAACAGTTGTGCACTAGCTTTAATTAAAGACCAAATGCCCCAATAGTGAACCTAATTCAGAATAATATCCATGCCTACCACATGGTAGCCCCAAAACGTAACTCCATCTTAGGATAACCTCTGGTCTACTCTAAACATTGAATGTAAAGGTGATGACTCCTTGTACCTTGTAGAACTAAAATTTGAAACCTGCGAGTCATCCATTTCCCCAGGGTACCTGACTTGACGTATTTTGGAAGTTTTTTTAAATGATGATACATTTTCATGTAGAGAAATCTGGACATGGGTAACTAAAAGTTTTGCTTTCTACCAGAATACTTGTTCCATCAGACTCATGATGTTCAAAAACTGGATTTGTCAGAAAGAGCAACAAACAAGTTTACTTATTGACTTAAAATTTCGGATGCACACACATGCTTCTAAACAGTATTCTACAAAATCCATGGTGCGTTCAGACTGTACAACAGAATAAAACTACTGTATTTTGCTGGTATACTCTTCTGTTGTCCCTTCAGGGCTTGTAAGTAATGCTGTCATTGAATTTTTGGACTAGTCAAACCATTAGTCCTTGTAGCTTTGCCTGGCACATTGCAGGGTTTCAAGAACCTTCTTTGTTCAAGCTATAGGAATAGCAAGGCAGAACAAAATCCTAACTCCCCTGTTTGTCTGTCTGTTTTTGTCCCTTATCTTTTTCACAGGCCCTCCTTTAGATTCACTTAGCCTGAATTAAGGCTTTGTCTGCCTTGTGGTAGATATTGTTCTCTACCTTGTATAACTTGAGGAAATTTTGTGTATTAAACATGTGCATGTATGTGTGTATGTAGTTATTGCATGTACATATACATGTTACATCAGTAAATACATTACAGTACGGTACATCATGTACATACATATACATATATAAATATATATAAAAGTATATAGGTTTCTGCTTGAGGCTTTTTTAACTCCAGAAAATATCCATTGTCTTTAGGTAGTTGAGGCATGTAGAGTCTAATTTATGAGTTCCAAACACATCCAACAGGGTGCCCTACACTGACGGTCATGAAATTCCAAATGGTGCTATCTATGACATTTGAATTGCAAATGTAGTGAGTTGTCATGGATGTCCCCAGTTCTAAGGGTCAGTGTGGATGGGTAGTGTATGTTGTCTTTCTGCATTTTCAGGAGATGCTAGTATTCAAATAAGATGACAACTTCCCTAGTTTTACTAGCTTGTTTTTGCAGTCTACGGTATTGCACACCACTTAAATGGCTTGTTCAGATTCTTTTGGTCCAACTCCTTCAGTGAAGTTTTGAGCATGTCCTTTTGTAACCTATCTCATCTTCATTCACAGAACAGCCCTTCAGATAGTCCCACGGTGTGCTCAGGGCAATATGAACATATGCTGTTTTTTCAATAAACTAATGCAATTAAGGGTATAGATAGATGTAACAATTATGTGCATTATCAAATTCTATATAATGTAACTCTTAATGTAGGCATTCTCTTATAGTGATAACCGGGATCCTAGTTTTCTCTGTTTAAAAATCCCAAAGTCTCTGATTAAATAACCCAAAATCCATGCTTTTCCATGATTAGGATGAAATGCCACTATATATAGTTATCAGCTGAACACGTTTCATTCATGTATTTTACAAGTTTAAAGTAATTTGGAAGCCTATCAGTGCCTCAGTCATTAAAATAATAAAATACATTCTAAATACATACCGTGTTTGGGAGTTTTCTTTTGGGGGCTGCTGTATTGGTGTGGAGCTATATGGTAGACAGAGTCTTTTGGTTTGAGTTGTTATCTTTTATTAGACCAACTTGGAGGGTTGATGTCTGTAGCAAGCTTTCAGATAACACAGTATCCTTTTTCAAGCTAAGTGGAGTGCAGAAGGGGGAGACTCCCCTGTGTATACTGGGGAATCTGTCAGTAGTCTACGCAAGTGGTTATGGCAGTTGAGCTGAAGTGCTCTAAGGCCAATAATACATTCCATATTTTGGCGGGAAGCGGAAAAAATTTTGTGGGTTATGGTATGAGTACTTGGTATGGTTGGGGTTTAGGCAGACTAGTGAGGAAGCTCATGTCTGTTCAGTCCATGATTTTTCATGTCCAGAGGAGTGATGAAGCTGAGCTCATGGGCACATCTTTTGAAGGTGTTTTGTAAATTTCCTTTAAGGATAAGGACTGAGATCTGACAGAGAGTGGTCATTTTGGGAGAAATGTGCCCCTACAGGTAAATGTGGGTTTCTGTCTTTAATGGATTTCCTATGTGCATTCATTTGTGATCTCAGGTTCTGGCTTGTCTCTCCCACGTACCTACCATCTGAGCATTTTGCACATTGGATGAAGTATGTCGCATTCTTTGATGTTCAGGTATAGGATCCAGGGATGGTGATAGTTTTGTTTTCTGATGTAGATATTCTGGGGGCTGTGGAGATGTGTTGACATGTTTTGCATCTCTTTTCTAGGCATGGTTTGGATCCATTGGTTGTGATTTGGGCTGTGGGAAGTTTACTTCTGATGATGAGTCTTGCCAGATTTGTAGCCCATTTAAAGGCAAGGATGGGGGTGGGTCAGGAAAGATCTCTTTTAGTTTTGGGTCTTTTTCAAGTATCGGTTGAAGTTATTTAAGGATTTTCCTTACTGGTTCAATGGAGGTATGGTAGGTCAATACTAGCAGAGTATTAGACATGGGGTTTTTTGTTTTGTAATGGAGTAATTCCCCACATGGTGTCTGTGTGGCTTTTTCAAAGGTGCAGTCTATTTCTCTAGAGAAATGTCCCTGTTGCATGAGGGCTGTTTTGAGGTTTCCAAGTTGAAGTTCTCATGTATTTTCCTCAGTGCAGATACGGTGGTATCTGAGGGCTTGTTTGTATATGACAGCTTTTTTTAGTGTGTTCTGGATGGTTTCTAGTTCTGTGTAGATCTGTGTTCTGGTTTGTAGGTTTTCTGTATATGGAGGTTTGTATTGTACCATTGTATCTAAGAACAGAGTATTAGTATTGGTGTACTCCAGAGATAGTTGGATGGAGGGGTGTTAGTTGTTAAATTGTTGGTGGAAATCTCAGAGCATCAAGGTTGGCTGTCCATATCATGAAAATGTCATCTATATATTGAAGGTAGAGTGAGGGTTTGACAGTACAGTTCCCGAGAGAGGTTTCTTCCAGAGAGGCCATAAAGAAATTAGTGTATTGTAGGGCCATTTTAGTGCCCATAGCTGTGCCCTTAATTTGAAGAAAGTGTTGGTTATTGAGGGTAAAGTTGTTGTGTGTGAGCATGAATCATATAAGTTTGGAGATCTCTTCTGATGTCTATTCAGAGGCATGTTTTTGTTCCTATAAATAACTGATACAGACTTGGACGCCATCCTGGTGTGGGATGTTGGTATATAAGCTTGTGATGTCCATGGTGGCTAGGATGGTGTTGTCAGGAAGGTGGTCAAAACTCTTCAGTTTACAGAGGAAGTCTGTTGTGTCTTGGACAAAGCTTTTTCTTTGGATTACAAGAGGTTTGAGGATGGATTCAACAAGACCTGATATTCCTTCAGTGAGTGTTCCAGTGTTTGATACAATGGGTCTGCCTGTGTTCCCTCGTTTATGGATTTTGGAGTGCATGTAGAAGGTCTTTGGATTAGGGGATGGAGGAATCAATGCATGGTCTATGCCCCCTTTCTTCTGCCCTCATGGACTTACCTGGGGGTAAAGAAGTGAGGAAAAAAATTTCCGAGTTCATAACAGGGAAATTCACTGGCCCAGCCGGAATCAACAGCAACGATAGACTGGCAGCTGCCACGGTTCATCAGCAGCTGTTCAATCAGCCTCAGCCCTGTCCGTGGCAGTGCCAGTATTTCTGGCCTGCTGCCAGGGCCAGGGGAGGAGAGAGACAGACGCAGGACAGAGGCAGAGAGCCAGGAATGCCGGTATGATGGCGAAGAAGCTTTGGACCAGGGGTAACTGGTGGAGACAATCCTTGGGAGTTTGGAGGGGCTCTATTAGTTTAAGCGGCTGCCAGAAAGGCTGCAAGAGCAGGGACAGCAGGCAATGCCAGCCGGGAGACATGCTGAGGGAAGGCGCCATCAGGAGAGCTGACTGCCCTGAACACGTTTTGTTTTGTGTTACTTTCCCTTTTGCTTCTTTTTTTTTCCTCTGTACTTTGGCATTAGGCCTGGGAAGCAGGACTGTAGCCCCTGAGAAAAGGGAAAGGAAAGAACCAACACCATCTGAGGCAAGCCAGCAGGGAGACCAGCTTCAATCTCAGCCGGAGTAGAGTGAGAAGAGCGGGCCGATGGACCCACCACGCTGGGAAACGTGGCAGGTGTTGCTAAAGTCTTGATAGCTGGGTGCCTAGGCATCCAAGGCTGAGAAGGGGACCGGGAAGGCTCATCTAGATTGATTTATTTTTTGGTCTCTGTTTTCTTTTGCGAGGGCCCTGCACCTGAGATAAGTCCACAGCTCTAAGGACCAAACGGTCTTGAGGCCCGTGGACAAAGCCGGCGGCAGCAGTGGCTCTAGAGGTTGTGACTTACTGAGTTCCTTCTACTGTTTGGGTTGTCCTCCATTCCTCCTCCACTGATCTCACCGATTGGAGGATCAGCTCAGTCATGGTTGTCGTAACCCAGGCTTGAGACAAATGAGGACTTCTGGTGGGATAAAGAACAGAAGAAGATTGCCCATTGAGAGTCAAGGGCGCAACAGACGCAGTAACAACAGTGTTGTACTAGGACGGAGTGTAGGGGAGTTTGGAACCCCAAAGAAGAACCAGACCCAACTCATCCAGAATTATACACAGTGGAAGTAGGCCATCTCTGACTAAGACAAGTTCAACACCAAGATGTGGCATGCAAAAATTGGGTAATCTCTGTTGGGCGTAAGAACTAGGTGAGTCCGCACCCCCACAGCATAGTTCTGCAGGGCTGCCGGGCCCCATGGCCCTATCTTACACTCTGCTAACAGGGATCTGTGGGAGCTGCTGTCCACTGCTGCCCAGCTGCCAGGTGCATGTGTGTGTGCACCCTCACATGGTGCCCCCTGCGTCCCACTCCCCCCCAAGCCCTAAGCAGCCCCTTGGAGGCTGGAAATCTGGCAGCCTGCAAGGTGAAACCCACAGTTTCCCATGGTTTTTTTTTTTCCTTTAAAGGAGGAAATCTATTTATTTTTCTCTGTTAAAGGGAAAGTTCCTGTTTTCTGCAGCAAACAGAAAACCTGAATTCCCAGTGATAAGAACCTAACAAAACTTTAACCCTGTTTCATTCAATGTTACAGCTTTTCTAGATAACTTGTATCACTGTAAGATCATGTAGACCTAACATTTACATTGTAACAACTGATGCATGGTCCTGAGTGGTACCTCCTCCTCCTCCTCTTTTAAAGCAGCTAAAAATTAAATTTGTCCATAGTCTGTGTTTTAAATCTCATGTTTATTTTGTTTCTTCAGAAATTAGAATCTCAAAGTATAAAGCCATTACACAGAGAAGAGGTGGATAATGAAGAGTTACCTCTGGCAGGGCATCATGACCTTCCTGCTGAACTACAAGACCAGATGGCAACCAAAACCCAGACAAAACAGGGAGATGAGTTATACTTCAAATCAGAATCTGGAAAAGTAAGAATTGTACAAGGCTTTTCTTAATGTTGGTGAGGCTGGTTCAGCTGGTCTTTAAATATGCATGGTGATGGTGCCAGAACAACAATCCTGTTGACAACGTTGCATTTCCAAAATAGGTATTGTGTGAGCAGTGACAGTGCATATTTCTTTTGCGTTGCCCTGCAAGTTAAAACTCGGGTTGTGTACCAGATAGAGTTCAGACCTTGCCTTGACTTCTCTGCTGAGACTGATTGCGAAGAGCATCATTTGCAAGGGTGACTTTTTACATGGCTTTGTATTCACACAAGTCACCAAGCAGTTACTTAGTGCCTTTTTAGTTCTTTTGCAGAAATGTTTCACCTTGCAGGGTGCTTGTAGATGTCTTTTAACTACAATTATTAACTGAGGTTGGTCATCTTAATCTCACAATTTTGTTTCTGTTCCCTGAATGGATTACAGTTATTTGTGGTGACAGGTGGGGAGGGGGGAGTAGTGAATGTAATTAAGAGTGTACATGTCTTAAACAGTTTTCTGCAAATACCATGTCCCAGAGACAAGTATTAAATTCAATTTCTTGTCCTTTAAGAATGGGCTTACAAAGTGAACTGCAGAATGGTTTTGTTTGCATGTGCAAGAATGAACTGAAAGATAGTCCCAGTGTAGCCAAAGCTCAGAATTTGTGTTTCTTGTGTAGGAGCTGTCTGCATCAAAGAACTTGTATTCCTATACAGTATTCCAAAACTCTTCCCCATTCTTTAACAGCAACCCCTAGGCCTAGATTGGGCAACCCCAGGGGTCTTCAACCTAACCCCTATGGTAATGATTCTCAAATGGGGTACCATGCAATGTTAGCACTGTTAGGTATACAAACATGATTCAGAAGATAAAGCCAGAGATTTCAAATAGCAATTCATTATGTGAAAGAAATTCCAACCTGTTGTGGTTTTCTGAGTTCTTGGCAACAGAAGAATCATTTTATTATTTTTTTGTAGTCAAAAAATGAGTGAAAACTAAGAACTAGAATTTTCTGAGAGGTGCCTTGAATCTAAAAAGATCAAGAACCATTGCTCTATATGGAGACGTGTCCCCCCCCCCGAGCTCCGAAACCACATTCTTGAGCCTAGCTGGGAGTCCCTTTGCTGCTGCAACTCCCTCTTAAAAGAAGAAAGCCTACCCATGGGAGCCCTACATAACAAATTCTTCCCTTATCTGCAAGACATGAGCATCTACCTGCCCCTCCACTATCCCCAAGAGCTTTGCAATTATCCATACCCTTCATTTAGTTTTGACCTGACCTGTCCCATCTGTCAGTACAGCCCCAACCATGGCTTAACACCTAGAGCTAGCTCTGGGCAGCCCTACCAGCCTTCAGCCTTGTCTCTCTAGATTCCCTGTAGGTGAAATCCCTACCATGCACATTGAAATGTTCTGCTGTTGGCAAATTTTGGCTGATTTCATGATTATGTGAAATTGTCCTGGACTGTCCACATATGGACTCTTCAGATAACATGTTTAAAAAATCAATTTTTGTTTACATTTCATGTGTTGCTAACTAGATGAGCACTGAACACTTTGTACCCTTTAAAGACTCTTGACCTTAAAGCATTGACCTGGATTTTTACTATTTGTTTGGAAATGAAAAAGGCTGGTATAATTGTAGGGAAGGATGCAAACTTGCTCCTTTCCAGTACAAATCCTACAGAGTGGTTGTGGCGGTATGTTTTAGTACCTCATGTATGGGTTTGTATAACTTCTCTCTAAATCTGAATTTATCAGGATTTTTTTTTAATTTCATATGAGAGAAGAAAAAATGGTAGTGACCCTGTTAATGAACAAGTGCAAGGAGGTTCTATATTTAATAGCACAGAAGGCTTTTTTCCCAGCAGTTTGAGACTCTAGGTATTAAAGAAAAAAGGATAGCTTAAGGAGAGTGTTACTATGCAATCATAGTTAAAATTAGGGTGTGTCTTAACTGTGCATTCCCATGTTTTCAAATGTCTTGTATTTTTCTAGCTCCATTCCCTCCCTCACTGTGGGGCCCTCAATCTGCATCCAGGGGCCCCAGCCAGAAGGCATATTATATTTATCACTGACATTATTGGCTACACTGACCAAAAAAAGCTGATAGCTGATAATGTTAATTTTCCTTTTTATTGGTGCCAATCCAATATGATACCAATATACTGGTGCACCTCTAATAACTGCCAAAAAAGACAGTTTTTTTTATTTTATATTTAATTTAATCGCCAAACAAATTTACATAGCAATGTTTAAAAATGCCAGTAGATATTTTCTGGTATATGTCACCCTCTGCCATGCATAAAATTGCAAAGAAGCTTGCGTTAATGGCCGATGTTGTGCATCACTTTATAAATAGTGAAGAGGGCTCACCTGCTGGTTCAAGAGATCTGTATTTTTGCTATGACCTGAGAGTAAAGATAGTGTAACAACCAGAACAGTGGTATCTTTTGGTGTCAGTAAAATTATAACTGCTATGAGCCTATAGGGATATAAGTGTAGCATAACCATTCTGTCTTTGACCCAGAATGAAACGGGGTAAGTGTTAGAGTTGGTATGAGCTCCTATACTATAACTCCCCCTTTTCTCTTAAAGTTGTTAAAATATGTTTGTACTGGAAAGAGCCTGCCCTCTACTTGCTGTATTTTGTGATTCTCTCTCTTTTAACAGGTTTATAATAGATTAATGGAGGAATCGTGCCTTTCTGGCCCTTCTTTAGCATTCAGGACTGATTACCAAGCTCCCCTGGTACTTTGGCCTGGGATAGATGGAGAGGAAACAAAGAAACAGGTGTGTCAACACTGAGTCTTAATCACATTATTGGCATATGGGACTGAATTATATTGCAAGATGAGGGTGGGACATTGTTCTTTACAGGTTTTCCTCACTTTATGCTGTACATGCCTTCCTGGAAAACAGCGCATGACTCGAATTCGCATAAAGGGAACCCACTGTACAATGTAACAAATAGAGATATGTTCCAAGACCTTGACTGTACTGACCCCCAGACCCATTTGTATCACTTTTACAAGTCAGTTTTGGTACTCACCAACAGCAGACAGTACACACAAGCACAGGGCAATAATGAATCCCCATAAGGGGATAGCAACTACAGAAACGTGTCGCATAGCGAGGAGCACAGAACCACATAGGAGACTATATTTTGGTGTGCATCACTACCACAGTGCACTGCATAAAGCAGCTAATTGCGGGCTTCCACAACACCAATTGCATATAACTAATTTTTGTTATAAAAAGTATCATCGCATAAGACCAAATTCACACATACAGAACCCCCATAAAGCGAGGGAAACCTGTACAGGCAACCCCCGCTTAGCGCTCTTAATTGGTTCCAGAAAAACTGAGCACTAAGCAAAACAGTGTTAAGTGAAACCCATTTCCCCATAGGATTTAATGTAAATAAAGATAATTGGTTTGCACCACCTGCCAGCCCAGACCCTGTGCTCCTGGAGCCCTACCATGGGCCCTGCTGGCCTGGACCCCGCACTCCCGCTGTCCCTGGCTGGGCCACTCTCAGCAAGGTACCATACATGCTCCACCAGGCAAGGCATCAACTCCTCCCAGCCTCATTGTTCCTTCGCTGCGATGGCCCCTGCCAGCCACCAGTGTACCTGTGCGTGGCCCCAGCTGCCCTGCCTGTGGGGCCTGAGTCGGGAACCCACCCGCCCAGGAATTTATGGTGAGAAGGCAGCAGGGCTGTGGTGCGGGGGAAGCAGTGGAGGTGCCCACCCACCTGTGCCCTGCTTTGCCCAATGGGGGCTCCCTCCATGGCACCCGGTACTGAGATGAGCTGCCACCACCAGATCACTGCGGGCTTGGGGCGGCATCCACGCCCCACGGGTGAGTGTGTGAACGGAGCGGAACGGGGCACAGGCTGCAGCCCAGGGGTGGAGGGTCTCTGGGCTTGGCTTGCACCAGCCCAGGCCCTGCACTCCTGCTGGCCCTGGCCTTTGGCCTCACGCTCCTACTGCCTGGGCCCCACACTCATGCCCCTCCACCCACCCCTTCTCGCTCCTGCCGCCACTCCTCCCCACCCGCTCACCACTCCAGTACCATGTGCCAGAGTGGACCCTGTGCTCCTGACACCCTGACCTGGGCCCCAGTGGCCTGGGCTCCCAAGCTCATGCTGTCCAGCTCCGCCCGCCCCTTACTGCTACCACTCCGCCCTACCTGCTCCTGCCTCATATGCAGGAGCGGACCCCAGGATCCTGCTACCCCTCCCTGGGTTCCCGCTGGCTGCCACTCACTTCACTTGTTGCTGCCATCACTCCTTCTCCCCACCCCCACGCTGAGCGTTATAATGAAACGCGCTGAGCACTGAGTGAAACCAGGTAGGTATTTTAAATGAGCACTATAACGAAACTGCAGTAAGTGAAACTGCATTAACTGGGGGTTGCCTGTACTCTAAAAAAGCAGGAGAAACTGGTGCAATATATCAAAAGCTGTCAGCATAATTATGTACACAGTAACATCTCTAAGACTGCTGGTAAATTTTATTATGGAATAGTTGAAGATCTGGAACCATAACTACATACCTCGTTCCGGTTTCCTAGGTTTCATAGACATTAGGGCTGGAAAGGACCTCAGAAGATCATCAAATCCAGCCCCCTGCCAAAGGGCAGGAAGTCAGCTGGGGTCATAGGATCCCAGCAAGATAAGCATCCAATTTACTCTTGAAGGTGTTCAATGTAGGTGCTTGAACCACCTCCAATCGCAGGCTGTTCCAAACCTTGGGGCCTCAGATAGTAAAGAAATTCTTCCTTCTGTCCAGCCTGAAACGGTCTTTTAGTAGTTTATGACTATTCGACCTCGTCGTCCCTTGGGGACCTCTGGTGAACAAACGTTCCCCCAGGTATTGGTGGTCACCCCGATAAACTTATAGGTGACCATCAGATCACCCCTGAGCCTGTGCTTTTCCAGGCTAAAGAGCCCCATGGCTCTCAGCCTGTCATCATAGGGTCTGCTTTCCTGACCTCTGATCATGCGTGTGGCCCTTCTCTGGACTCTCTCAAGCTTCTCCACATCCTTTTTGAATTGTGGAGCCCAAAACTGGACGCAGTACTCCAGCTGCTGCTTCACAAAGGCCAAGTACAGGGGGAGAAGGACATCCTGGGATTTGTTTGAGAAGTATCTTTGGATGCATGCCAGTGTTTTGATCACTTTACTAGCCACAGCATCACATTGCAGGCTCGTGTTCATCTTGTGGTCAATGATGACCCCCAAGTCTCTTTCTTCCATAGTGCTAGCCAGCATAGCACTGCCAAACCTATAAGGATGCTGCAGGTTTTTCTTAGAATCATAGAATCAATGAGTCGGAAGGGACCTAGACAGATCATCTAGTCCGACCCCCTGCCATGGGCAGGAAGGAGCACTGGGGCTGGCAGGGGTCATAAGACCCCAGCCAGGTGCCTATCCAGTCTTCTCTTGAAGATTTCCAGAGAAGGTGAGAGCACCACCTCTCTGGGAAGCCTATTCCAAGCTCTGGCCCCTCTTACAGTGAAGTAGTTCTTCCTAATATCTAAACCAAAATCTTCGTCGGCCAGTCCATTAAGGATGGCCTCTTTAATTCTTCCCAAGGTGGAGAACCTTGCATTTTTGGGTGTTAAACACCATCAGGTTCTCATCCACCCGTTTGCTGAGCCTGTTCAGGTCAGCCTGGATCACCCACCTGTCTTCTGGTGTGGATGCTTTGCCCCAAAGTTTGGTGTCATCGGCGAACTTGGCCAGTCCGCTTCTGACTCCACTGTCCATATCATTAATGAAGATGTTGAACAATATGGGTCCAAGGACAGAGCCTTGGGGGACCCCACTGGTCATGGGACGCCATGATGAGTGACTTTCATCAATTACTACCCTCTGGATTTGACCATGGAGCCAGTTTTCCAGCCAGTGGATTATGGTGGACCCAAGGCCACAATTGGCCAGTTTTGCCAAGAGGTGATCACGGGATACCACATCGAAGGCTTTTTTGAAGTCAAGATATATGACTTCAATCTCTTTTCCCTAATCCAGGTGATACGTCACCTGGTCATAGAAGGAAATGAGTTTGGTCAAGCAACACCTACCCGAAACAAACCCATGCTGGGTATCCCTTAGGATGTTGACGTCGGCCAGTCCATTAAGGATGGCCTCTTTAATAAACTTTTTAAGATCTTCCCCAGGATGGAAGTCAGGCTAATGGGCCTAAAGTTAGCTGAATCCACTTTCCTCCCTTTCTTGAAGATAGGCGCCACATTGGCCTTCTTTCAGTCTTCGGATATTTCACCAGAGTGCCAGGAGTTTTCTAAGATCCATGCCAGAGGCTGGGCTATGATGCTCTCCAGCTCCTTGAGTACCCTGGGGTGTAGATTGTCAGGGCTGGCTGACTTGAAGGTATCCAGCTTCTCAAGGTGTTCCTTCACGAGGGTAGGGGATCTCCATCACCTGGACCTCCCTGTCCCATAGCAAGCATGGGCGTCCCATGGGACTGATGAAAGACCGACACAAAGTACCCATTTAATAGGTTGGCTTTTTCCTGGGCGTCAGTTGTCAGTTGCCCCATCTGGTTCAGCAGGGGTCAAATGTTGCCCTTGCTTTTCCTCCAGCTCCCCACTTATCTGAAGAAGGACTTTTTATTGTACTTGATGCTCGAAGCTAGTTGGAGTTCAGTTGCAGCCTTGGCTTTCCTGGTTTGCTCCCTGCAGGACCAGAGCAGTGCAGAATAATTCTCTTTGGAGGTGACTCCCATCCTCCATCCTTTGTAGGCCTTTCTTTTTAGCCTCAGGAGGTCTGCTAGGTCCCTGGAGAGCCAAGGGGGCTGCTGTGCCCTCTTGCTGCCTTTCCTCTGAGATGGAATAGACTTAACTTGTGCATTGAGGATGGCTCCCTTGAGGAGCAACCACTCTTTTTGAATTCCCCTCTCCTTGGGGTCATGGTCCCTTAAGGCCTGACTGACAAGCCTCCTGAGCTTGTCAAAGTCGGTTTTCCTGAAGTCAAGGACTTCTGTACTGCTGACTGACTTGCCAGCTTTACAGCGGATGGTGAAGGTAATCAGCTCATGGTCGCTGTCACCCAGCTTCCCATCAATCGCTAGGTTGCCGATTAGGTCATCCCTAGTAGCCAGTACCAAGTCGAGCAGCGCTTTGCCTCTCGTTGGCCCATAGACTTCTTGAGTCAGGTTGAGGTCATCCAAGCACAGGAGGGAGCTTTGTCACCGCTGGGATTTTGATGAGATGTTGATGAGATGATCCTACTTCTTTGCTTAACTATCTACTTTTTGGTGAAAGGCTGGCAAAAACACTCAAGCCAAGGGGAATAGAATACTTACTCAGACTTTGCCCTTTCCTCTGGGAAAATGGGGGTTGTTTTAACTGAGATTTGAATCAACATTGTTGAAGTCTCAACACTTTTACAAAAATATCTTCTTTCCTGTAAGGTGAGCCCTTTTTTAAGTACAATCAAAGTTTATTTTGTTATTTGCATAAATTGGAGCCCAAACAAACTACAAAGTATCTTTTATGGAAGATGAAGATGGAATATGAAGTTTGGGGGGAGGTGAGAGACCTACTCAGTAGACAGGGTATGTACAAGAATCAATAGGTATGAGAAGTGTTGGGGGCAAAGAAGAGTTGCATTAAGACTGGAATGCATATGATAAGACAGGAAGTTCTGGTTCAAGGTTCTGTGTGTGTGTGTGTGCATGCATGCTTCCTAGATTGACTGGGGACTCTTCCATACTGAAATGTTGGGCGAGGAGGGGGCAGGGGAAGAGGAGGGGGTGTACTCATTTAGGGAGTTGGTGGCGGGGAGTTGTTGTTTTTTTCTGTTGGCGGCTTTGTGGCTTTTGCTGATCACCAGCTGGGGCCATGGAAAAATTCTGCCCCCTCCCTTTCCCCTTCCCCTTCCCCCCTGCCTTGTGCATGCTCTTTGCTGGTTTTGCCTTCAACCACTGGGACATTGTCCACAGATAATGAATGCCAGGAGGTTGGATTGGGGTGAGCTAATGGTTCTACTAATATGTAACAAATTCAGGGATTACTAGCTGGATGGTCTTGCTGATTTACCAGTTCTGGAGACAGGAAAGAATTTTCCTGTAGCTCAGTCTTGTAGGCTGGTGGGATGGGGAAGACAGTATCTTTTTCTGTAGTATGGTGCATAGCCCTTTTACTTAAGATCTTCTCAGCATGTATTAACACACTGCTTCTCTGTCACCACAGTGGCAGGGCATTGGCAGTGAACTAATCTCCCCTACTTATACCTATGGCAAGACATACTTAACTGGGGGAGGGGAAGGACTTAGTCTTGGATTCAGATAAATGTGGTAGTTTTCAAGTGGAGTTGAGTAGCTTATAAGATTTCTTGATCTTACTAGTCTCACTGGAGGACAGCTCAGGAGCTCATTCTTTTGATGACCTGCAAAATAGTCCTTGAGTTTCCAGGGGACATTATAGGAACATAGCCCAGGAAGCCCTTTCTGATCCTATCGAGCCAACTGCCTTGTATTCACAGTAATTTAATCAAGGAACCAACCCCTAACATTTCTACTTCAAGCCCTCACACAGACACAACACCCAAAACACCCTATGACCTGCCATAGGAATAAGTAGGGGAGATTAGATCACTGTCAGTGCCCTGCCACTGTGATGACAATGAAGCAGTCTGTTGATACTCTGAAAGGCCTTATAGGGAGCAAGTGTTGAAATAGAAAGTGTGATTTAAATACAAAGGATACAGAAGGGGGTAAGAAAGGAGAGGGGGCACTGATGAGAGAGGCAAAGGCAGCTTGAAGAGAAAAAACAAAAGTAACCCCATAGAGACATAGGGCTCATAGAGTAATCCAGGTAATGGGGGGAAAGTCTGTTTAAATGTACTTAACACACATTAAACCTGAATGTCTTTTTATAGCATCTTACTAAGTAAGCTGTTTAGGAAAGCTGATACATCTTAGAATTAGTCTGAAGTAAGGCAGAGTTAGAATTATAGAAAGTTAGGGTTGGAAGGGACCTCAGAAGGTCATCTGTTCAAACCCCCTGCTCAAAGCAGGACCATCCCAAACTAGATCTTCCCAGCCAAAGCTTTGTCTAGCCAGGTTTTGAAAACTCCCAAGGATGCAGCTTCCACCACCTCTCTGAGTAACCTCTCTGAGTAACCAGTGTTTTACTACCCTTGCTGGGTGTCTCATAAACTTCCCTTGCTGCAACTTGAGACAGTTGCTTCTTGTTCTGTCCTCTGCCACTACTGAAAATAGTCTAGCTCCATCCTCTTTCATATCCCTCTTCAGGTAGTTGCACCTTGTAGACTAATACAACTTTCTTGCAGTCTTTTTAAAAATAACTGTGTTATTATAGGTGTTTCTAATACGTAGAATGTGAGATTATCTGGAAGCTTTCCAAAGCTTATCTGTAGTACATAGCAGATTTTCCTCCCTTCTGATTGCTCTAGTTACAATGGAAGCCTTGGGACCGAAGATTTCCTTCAGTCAGTATTTGAGTAGGGATTCTGATTCCACACATATCACATCTAAGGGGATCAAGATAGAGCTTAAAACAATGTGGTCTCAGTAGAAAATGTTTGAAAGGTGTCAAATGAAGAAATATCTTCAGTCTTTCTTTTTGCTCGTCTCCTGTATCAACTGCTTTCACTTCCTAAGTCAGCGCCTCTCTCGGGGTTGTCCTTCCTTTCAGGGACTCTAGTGTAGAAGTCTTGTGAGAACTGTCCAAGGAGTGTTGGGGGCAGGGTACCAACTCCCCCTGCATGGTGATCCGGAAATTGTTTCATTACATCATGTAATTTTCTTTAACCATAATAATAAAATATTTAAAGTTAATTTGAAACTATGGTAAGAATAAAATTAAAAATTCCATTTTGATTTCATAAGATAGTAGGTTTAGAAGGAGTTTCATAGGATAGTAGGTTAGTAGGTTTCATAGGATCATAGGATAGTAGGTTTAGAAGATCATCTGGTCCAATTTCCTGCCCAGAGCAGGACTGACCCTGTCTAAACCATCTCAATCTCCGTCTAACCTGCTTTTAAAAATCTCCAAGGATGTCCGTTTCACAGCCTCTCTGCATAGCCTGTTCTGGTGCTTAACCATTTATAGTAAGAATGTTGTACAAAATATCCAGCCTAAATTTCCCTTGCTACAATTTAAGACTCTTGCTCCCAATCCTCTCCCTAAGGCAAAGTCCTTTTTGGGGAGGAGGGATACCAAAAGGTGAACTGGACCTGGTCCATGAAGCCACATCATGTGGCCTGCAGGGCTTCCCACAGGTCCAGAAATTTGGTGATGGGTAGTGTGGTGTCAGTGTTAATTGCCACAGCCCCATGAGCCAGATGAGACAGCGTCATGTGCTGGGTCAGGACTGTAGATGAATCCTGCACAGCCAGGTGAGTTGAGCACCACTAGTCTCTCTCCATCTTCTCTGTATTCACCTTTCAGTTGGTTGAAGGTTGTTATCAAATCCACCACTGCCCCCTCACTCCCAGTAGTCTCTTCTCCAGGATAAATAACTGTACTTTTAAGAAATGTACCTGAATTTTTTTTTACCAGCTCCAGTAAATATTTTCTGTTTCCCACATTATATCTTGTAGCAGCTAAAGCAATTACTTGAGTAAATGGAAGGAAAGAATTCATGAGTCCACTGT
Organism: Crocodylus siamensis; assembly: GCF_052110815.1. Lineage (NCBI taxonomy): Eukaryota > Metazoa > Chordata > Crocodylia > Crocodylidae > Crocodylus > Crocodylus siamensis. The sequence continues at coordinate 13,728,235 of NC_143408.1, read as the reverse complement.
TGTTATTAAGAGGGCACTCTGGAAAGGTTTGAGATCTTGGTCTTTTCCTTGCTATTAGGTAGCATATGATGCTGTGTCTTTCATTCAGTCCTGCAGCATATCCAATGTGAAAACATATTCTTCCATTGAGGAGAAACAGAAGCTCTAAGTTGATAAGCAGGGATTAATCAGAGATGATTCACATCTCTGTGAATCTGGTCTGTGGCCAGAATTAATGTTTTTGTAGCAGCCAGTGACAGGCAAATTCTGTAGCAGATTCTACAGGGTTTTGATTATAGGTTTTTTTGTGATTATAGGATTTCTGCGATTTGGAGAATCATCTTGGCTCAAACATAAACCCATCAATGCTCACAGTGCAAGTCCTTGCATTGCCACTAAGACATCCTGTTTTTCTTTCCTGTAGCGTCAAAACCAGTACCTGAGATACAGACGTCTCTTTATGGATATTGAAAGAGAACAAGTAAAGGAACAGCAAAGACTAAAAGGACAACAAAAGAAAATAGCAAAGTAAGTGGACCAGCAACTGGAGGCCTAAAATTGGGCAACGCCTGTCAAATTTGTGCGGGGGTGGGCAGAGAGAACTTACTGAAAATAAAATACTGGCTCCCCGGGGGGTGGGGAGGCACGGCTGGCTGGCTGTATGATGGACAGCCCTTGCAACCAGTCAGTGGCAAGGGGGAGGGCCCTGCCACGATCAACCCATGAAAATGGTGGCCAGCCCTGCGATCTTCCCATGAAATCAATTGGCCATCTCCTGGAGTTGGACAGATCCCTACTAAAAGGGCATTTGTGACTTACCTAGTTTGACCTTTCCCATAACATAGGAATCTTTTATAAAAAGTGGAAATTGGTTATATGGGCCAAATACAGCCCATGGAACCAGAGGTATCCAGCCTACGAGGCTCCCCACAAGTCAGGAAACATGGCAGCAGGGGCCCAGTGGCTGTAAATATGGCTACCCTACCCTGCTGCCAAATTCCCAAAACCCAAGCCCTGTAGAGCAGGTTAGGGCTGGGTCACACCCAGTCTCACAGCTGGTTGGGGTCAGGCCACATCCCCTTCCCCTATGGGGTAGGGTTGGGGCCAGGTCAGATTTCCCTCCCTACCTCCTCCTCTCCCCCCTCCATGGGGTTGGGCCACACCGCCTTCCCCCCCTGCCCTCCAGGGCTGGGGCATGCCCCTTTCCCCTGTGGTACCAGGCCATACCCTGCCTCCTGCCTGCAGAGCCAGATTAGAGCCAGTCTGCCCTTGCCCCCCTCTATGTGGCCAACTGCTCTGTGCTGGATTGGGACCACTGGCAAATCTGGTGTGCAGATGGCCTGGCCATTACCCACATGACCTGCTAGCTAAAAAAGTTGAGCACTGCTGATCTAATCCAACCCCTTTTGTGACACAGAGTCATACCTGTGTCAACCCATCCTATATGAATTCATTGTCTAATCTTTTTGCAAAACTACATGGTAAACCCTGACACAACACAAGACATAACACCCATACCTGCCACAGGTAAAACTGGGGGACTATGGTGGCCAGTGTCTCAGTGCTGTAAAGGTTACTTATATAACCTTGAGAGACCCAAGTAAGAGGGCCGTGCCCCCTGCTATAGGGGAAGGTAAAAGCCCCCAGAGTCCATACCAATCTGACTATGGTGTAAAATTTCTTCCTGACCCAAAATAGTGATGAATATGACCCTGAGCAGAGGGACAAGATCCTCTAGCCAGGAACCTCTGGCTTTAAGTCCCAGCAGAAGTACTGGCACACCTCAGTTGAAATCCCAGCCCTGGCTGCAGCCAGTACCCAGTGCCTCTGAGGAAGGCTTAAAAAACCTGACGTAGCAGCAAGGGTGAAAATTCCCTCCCAGCCCCATGTGGCAACCAGCAAAGCCCAGAAGCATGGGAAATACCTATAGTAGAATGTAGAGACATAACTGCTATGGTCCTCCCCAACCAGTGGCTGTCCAACCTCTCCTTGAACACCTCCAGTGGTGAAGAATCCACAACTTCCTTAGGCAGTCTATTCAACTGCTTCACTATTCTGACAGTGAAGAAGTTTTCCAGATATCCACTTTTAACCTCCTTTGCTGCAACTTCAGGCCATTGGACTGCATCCTCCTTTTTGCAGCAGGAGGGAAAAGGTACTTTCCCTCTTTATAACAGCCCTTCAACTGTTTGAAGACTGCTATTATGTCCCCTCAAGCACCTTTTTCTGGAAGCTAAATATTTCATAGATTTCATAGACATTAGGGCTGGAAGGGACCTAGGAAGATCATCGAGTCCGGCCCCCCGCCCAAAGGGCAGGAACTCAGCTGGGGCCGTAGGATCCCAGCAAGATAAGCATCCAATTTACTCTTGAAGGTGTTCAGTGTAGGTGCTTGAACTACCTCCAATGGCAGGCTGTTCCAGGCCTTGGGGGGCTCAGACAGTAAAGAAATTCTTCCTTATGTCCAGCCTGAAACAGTCTTGCAGTAGTTTATAACTGTTCGACCTCGTCGTCCCTTGGGGTGCTCTGGTGAACAAACGTTCCCCCAGATACTGGTGGTCACCCCGATAAACTTATAGGTGGCCATCAGATCACCCCTGAGCCTGCGCTTTTCCAAGCTAAAGAGCCCCATGGCTCTCACCTGTCATCACAAGGTCTGTTTTCCTGACTTCTGATCATGTGCGTGGCTCTTCTCTGGACTTTCTCATAGTTTTATAGTTTCGTAATTTCATAGTTTCTAGGGTCGGAAGGGACCTGAGCAGATCATCAAGTCCAACCCCCTGCCATGGCAGGAAAGAGTACTGGAGTCAAACAACCCCAGCAAGGTGTTCATCTAGCCTCCTCTTAAAGACCCCCAGGGTAGGAGCCAGCACCACTTCTCCTGGAAGTTGGTTCCAGATCCTAGCCACCCTGACTATGAAGTAGCGCCTCCTGATATCTAACCTAAACCTACCCTCTGCCAACTTCTGACTGTTATTCCTGGTCACTCCTGGTAGTGCTCAGGGGAAAAGGGACTTCCCCAGTGCCAGCTGGTCCCCTCTGACTAGTTTGTAACAGGCCACTAGATCCCCCCTCAGCCTTCTCTTGTGGAGGCTGAACAGGTTCAAGTCCCATAGCCTCTCTTCATAGGTCCTGCCCTGCTGCCCCCTGATCATGTGAGTGGCCTCCTCTGGACCCTCTCCATGTTGTCCACATCCCTCTTGAAGAGTAGTGCCCAGAACTGGACGCAGTACTCCAGCTGCGGCCTGAACAGTGCCCCATAGAGGGAGAGTATCACCTCCTTAGACCTCTGTGGATGCATGACAAGGTATGGTTGGCCTTCCTGACTGCATCCCATGTTCACTGCTGGCCCATGTTCATCCTGGAGTCAGCGATGACTCCAAGATCCATTTATGCCTCTGTACTGACAAAAAGGGAGTTCCCCAACCTGTAGGTATGGTGCTGGTTGTTCCTCTCCGGGTGCATCACTTTGCACTTGTTGGTGTTGAATCCCATCCTATTCTCATCCGCCCACCCCTGTAACTTGTGTAGGTCCAATTGCAGCCTATTCCTCCCTTCTAGCATGCCCACATCCCCCCACATCTTAGTGTCAAAGCAAATTTGATCAGGGTGCTTTTTACCCCCTCATCCAAGTCACTGATGAAGATGTTTAAACAGTGCGGGCCCAAGGACCGAGCCTTGGGGGGCCCCACTGCCCACATCCCTCCAAGTCGAAAATGACCTATCCACCACCACTCTCTGGGTGTGGCCCTCCAGCCAGTTGGCGACCCAATTGACTGTGTGGGTGTCGACACCACAGTCGCCCAATTTCTTAATGTGAATGGGGTGAGAGACAGTGTTGAAGGCCTTCCGAAAGTCCAGGAAGACAATGTCCACTGCTACCCCTGCGTCTAAGGATTTGGTGATCTGGTCATAGAAGGCTACCAGGTTGGTTTGACAGGACCTGCCGCTAATGAACCCGTGCTGGTTGCCTGTAAGCATAATCTCCCCTGCTGGCCTCTTGTGGATATGCGCCAGAATAATTTTCTCAAAAAGCTTGCCCAGGATCGAGGTAAGACTAACTGGCCTATAGTTTCCCGGGTCCTCCTTCCTCCCCTTTTTGAAGATGGGAACCACACTGGCCCTCTTCCAGTCCTCTGGCACCACACCAGAGCACCACGAGTGCTCATAAAGCCGTGCCAGGGGTCCCACAATGACCTCAGCTAATTCCCTCAGTACTCGAGGGTGGAGATCATCTGGACCACCTGATTTGAATACATCCAGTCCCTCCAGAAGTTCCGTAACTAGTTCCTCACAAACCCTTGGCCTAGGTGCACCTCCCCTGGGATCTAAGGGGGGCCCAGAGTTGGGGGTGACTGTTCCGGTCCCTGCTTAGGAAAATGGAGGCAAAGAAATAGTTAAGTATATTGGCTTTGTTGTCTGGTGTGATGACCAAATTTCCTAGCGTGTCCTGCAGGGGCCCCACATTACCCAGAACCTTCTTTTTACGCCCTATGTGTTTAAAAAAGGACTTCTTGTTGTCGTTGTTGCGGGAAGCTAGTCCCAGTTCCATCTCCACCTTGGACTTCCTGACTGCCCCCCTGCATCCCCAAGCAACTGCAATATAGTCCTCCCTGGTGATGGCCCCTCCCTTCCATTTGGTGTATGCCTCCCTTTTTGCTAGGAGACATTCCCAGATGCTTTTGGTGAGCCATGGGGGCTTATGTGCCCTCCTGCTCCCCTTGATTCGTGTTGGGATTACCTCCCTTTGGGCTTGGAGGATCATCTCCTTAAGGAGCGACCACTCTCCTTGGACACCTGGCTCCCCTCCCCTCCGGGACCTCAGTGCTTCCCCAGCTATTCTCCTTAG